>NC_091159.1:32179280-32204280 GCF_040958095.1 Procambarus clarkii | reverse complement strand
GTGTCATATTTTCCATGAAGTGAAGCACCAAATTATTAAAAAAAATCGTACTTGGTTTAGGATTATAAAATATTTTTCTATCCTGATTTACAAATGTGACATTAACAGACTTCGCACACTGCAAATTGCAGATGTGAGGTTTAATTAGGGAAAAGTAAAGCATGAAAAACAAAGCTAATGGATTATTTGTTGTCTTTAGCGAAGGATTTAGTCATTTCCATAATGGTGAATAAAGGTAGACCTTAGTCATTTTTAGGGAGTTCGTCCTAAAGTCTTTTTCACAAAGCATCCATTGGAATCTTGGTAAATAAAGTCCCTCACGTCGAAACTCACCAGAGTTATTTAGCATATACATATTTCAACTTTGTTACTAATTAAGATAAAATTTTCACTAGCCACTTAGTATGCAGCTGACCTCAACAGAGTAGGGATTGGTAAAGCTTCGCTTGTTTTCTTTATGTTTGTGAATAAGACCATACGTTTATGGTAAAAACTATGATTTGATCTGAGATGATAAATTAATGCTTACATCATATCTTCTTTATACACTGTCTCTTAAAGCTAGTATCATGTCTTCTTCATACCCCCGTCTGTCAATGGTTGCGTCGTCTTCTTCATACCCCCGTCTGTCAATGGTTGCGTCGTCTTCTTCATACACTGTCTCTTAATACTTGCATCATGTCTTCTTTATACACTGTCTCTTAATACTTGCATCATGTCTTCTTTATACACTGTCTCTTAATGCTTGCATCACGTGTACTTAATATACCGTCTCTTAATGCTTACATGATGTGTTCTTCATCCACCGTAACTGATTATCACGTAGCTACTGTTATGGATGGTAATCCCAGAAAAAAATATGTATTGAGCATTTTCTCATACTCCAAAACATTACTTAGCACAAAGCACCACGATGTCTCTTCCAGGACACCTTTGATTTCATCTAAGTAGCAACTGGGTTGGAAATTAGATATATAATGAGTTTTTATATTCCTCAGTTTAATGAGAATTATTAATTTTGCTTAAATTACTGCTGTAACCAATAATGCACTTATGCAATTTTTCCTATATATCGCATTGAATTTTGCTTATATACAATACTGAATCACATTCCCTTCAATTGTTTTCATCATTCGTTGTAACATTTTTAGGTTTTGTCAAAAGCGAATGTAAATAGTTTTCAGATTTTAATTGAAATACGTGTTTCAAGCATCATAAAACAAGCATACAATATTTGTGCAGTTCTTTTTGTGTTAGCAGGTGTTTGTCTGTAAGTCTGCGTGTGTCTGCGTTCGTCTGCTGCACTGTATGAGTGTCTAGAGTTCATTTGTGTGATTGCCAACTACATACTCCACTACTTGATCATCACCGACTTGTATAATCATGCAGCCGGATTCCTTTTGAAATCAGAGAAATCTGGAGCCAGTCCAAATTTTTACATATGACCCACAAGCACTCGGGTGGAAGGACAGAGTGGTCCTACACCTTACGCCCCAAATACATAGAAAAAAAAAATGACACTAACGTGACATATAACATGATATCTATATAAATAAAAATGAAAATGTTCGTTTGTGCATAACCACTAATCTCCGAAAGTTCTTCACCAATTGCTTTGAAGTTTTCCCACAACGTTCCATTCGCACCTGAGCAAGTTTTTATATACATACTCTATAGATGTCAGGTCTGTGACGGTAGAAATATATACTTTTTCTGAAAAACTGTGTTTTTCATGTGAGGGAAATCTTCGAAACCTCTTTATCGATTGCTTTGAAATTTTGACACAACGTTGCATTTGAATAGGCACGTCTTTTTATATATCTACTATATACATGCTTCACATGTGACAGAATTTTTTTTATTTTTTTTTTTTTATTTTTTTTTAAAGCACCATTTGTTGGACGTAAGTGCAACACACGCTGCAATCTCCGAAAGTTCTTCATCAATTCCTCTGAAATTTTGACACAACGTTGCATTCGAATAGGCGTCTTTTTATATACTTACTATATAGATGCCACCCCTGTGACAGGTAAAAACATGCGGTTTTGAAAAACAGCGCCATCTGTTGCTCATTATAGCAACATGCACGCGATACTAAATATATCACGAATTACATTTCAATGTTACCGATTGCATTGATAAATTTTATTTTCATAGATTTCGATTTATTTTATTGAATTATTTTGTGACATTGTGTTGAAATTGAGCTGTGTTGTTTACTATACCGTTCATTTTGTAAGTATAAGTATAAATGCCACATCTGTGACAGGTAAAACTATGATTTTTTTGAAAAAAAGCGCCATCTGTTGCATGTAAGAACAACATACATGCTATACTAAATATGTTACAATTCCATTTCAATGTTTTTGATTGCATTGATGAATTTTCATAGATTTTGATTTATTTTCATTTTCATTTAATTATTTTATGTGAATTGCATATGAATTGAGCTGTTGTTTATTATATATATATATATATATATATATATATATATATATATATATATATATATATATATATATATATATATATATATATATATATATATATATATATATATGTCGTACCTAGTAGCCAGAACGCACTTCTCAGCCTACTATGCAAGGCCCAATTTCCCTAATAAGCCAAGCCAATGTTTTTCGACTACCTAACCTACCTAACCTAACCTAACCTAACTTTTTCGGCTACCTAACCTAACCTAACCTATTAAGTTAAGTTAGGTTAGGTTAGGTAGAGTTGGTTAGGTTCGGTCATACATCTACATTAATTTCAACTCCAATAAAAATAATTGACCTCATACATAATGAAATGGGTAGCTTTATCATTCCATAAGAAAAAAAATAGAGAAAATATATTAATTCAGGAAAACTTGGTTAATTCGGCAAATCGGGGCCTGCATAGTAGGCCGAGAAGTGCATTCTGGCTACTAGGTACGACATATATATATATATATATATATATATATATATATATATATATATATATATATATATATATATATATATACATATATATATATATATATATATATATATATATATATATATATATATATATATATATATATGTCGTACCTAGTAGCCAGAACTCACTTCTCAGCCTACTATGCGAGGCCCGATTTGCCTAATAAGCCAAGTTTTACTGAATTAATATATTTTCTCTAATTTTTTTCTTATGAAATGATAAAGCTACCCATTTCATTATGTATGAGGTCAATTTAATTTTATTAGAGTTAAAATTAACGTAGATATATGACCGAACCTAACCAACCCTACCTAACCTAACCTAACCTATCTTTATAGGTTAGGTTAGGTTAGGTAGCCGAAAACGTTAGGTTAGGTTAGGTTAGGTGGGTTAGGTTGTCGAAAAAACATTAATTCATGAAAACTAGGCTTATTAGGCAAATCAGGCCTTGCATAGTAGGCTGAGAAGTGAGTTCTGGCTACTAGGTACGACATATATATATATATATATATATATATATATATATATATATATATATATATATATATATATATATATATATATATATATATATATATATATATATATATATATATAGCCGAGGTCGTAGGTTCGCGCCCGCCTCAGCCCTGGTGGAATTACTCATTGATAGATACCACATTAGTGGGATTTTATTGTTATTACTCTACTTTTTTAAGACTCCAGTACTGTTTACATCGGAACACTGTAACACATTAACTGCCTCATTCAAACCCAGACAATTTACTGACATAGAAAACATGCAAAAGACAATTGCTACTGAACTGTCTGAGTCTATTCAATTAAACATGTAAATTATTAGGAACACTTAAAATTTCCAAAACTGTTAACCTTGCAGCTCAGGCAAGAGTGATACATAATAATTTGAACATCTTAGAGGGACAGGATCCAAATATGCACATGGTATTCTAGGGGATATTTCTCTCAATATTAATCTATTAAGACTTTCCATCACTCCCTGGAAATATGAGAGTTGTAATTCGGAGAGTATGAGGAGCTTTAACTACACTGTCCTCTGATATGCATTTGATTATTATCTCAAGTTTCTTGAACTTTAACTTAACAGGTTAAAACTATCTGACCTCATATGATCAAATTGGAACTTGATTAACACCTAGTGATGACCAGGTGTTGGTCATCATGGCAGGTATGGTCATCATGGTAAGTATGGTCACCATGATCACCAGGTGGTGATCATCGAAACACTTCATGGCAATCTTTATTATTATTAGTACTAGTAATGGTAATGTCTTCTTATGGATATAATCACATAGAATACAAACCCACACGTGTAATTATGAAACTTACGTGAGGAATTTACACCAAATATTTTGCACTCTCCTTCTTTGTCAAGGCCTGAGTGTGTGATTAGGACGAGACTTACATCTCAACGTCTAATGGGGCTGCTATCCTGGTAATCTTGTTATCCTTCTTGACCGTCTGACCAGGTCACCTCTATTCCCGACTGCTGATGTTCCTGCGGTAATGTCTTCAACGGATTTATGGGCATGTGTCCTTTCTGTAATCTTATTACTCTGAGAACTGGAGTTGATGCTAATAGAGGTGTTCACCTGGATGCTAAAAGAAGTGTATAGAATTTGTGACCCGTCTTACCTAGTAGCTGAACTTAAATAATTAAGAGTTTTTGTGGATTTAGGTTATTCCTCATGGTTAATTGAAAAATCACACAATTAAGCTAAATGCATCCTATACACTAAAACTGAGAGACGCCCTTGGAATCCTGATAACAAAATAGTTTTGAAATTGCCTTATAACCCTGTTTTTAAGTAAACTGACCCGTAACAGATACAAAAACATAAAATCGTTTTCAATTACCCAAATACAATTAGGGAAATGATTAGTAAGAATAGAAAAGGAGAGACTGGAAATCTCGGAGGCGTTTATATATTATCTTGTAGAGATTGTTGTGAAGTTTATGTGTGGGAAACAGGACAAAACCTGAGATCAGAATTGAAGAACATAAGAAACCATGTAGAATTATGATTGGTAACAGTGAATTATTACTGTTACCATAGAATTATTACAACAAACCATAGTTGGGAAAAGGATCAAAATCAAAACAATATTGATTTTAAGAAATGTTAAATAATCTATAAGTAATGATATTAGAACAAGAAGGGTAGTGGAAGGAGTTCTAATAAATACGCTGAATACTTTCGCTGACAACAAAAACTTGACTTCTCAGAATAGCTTTACTAGGAAAATGATTCTGAGTTATTTAAAATTGGATCTCACTAAATGGATGAATGAAAGCAGTCCAATTAGCCACGTTCCTTAGGGTATTGAGAGGGTTACGAGGGATTGCATCCGGACGAACACCTCTATTAATAACAACTCCAGTTCTGAGAATAGCAGGATTACAGAAAGGACACATAACAATATTTCTATACAGCAGCCAGGATAGCAGGCACAGTTACAGCCCCTCTCCTGTACCAGGTAAGTCCACAACGGGCTCACCATAGCCCGTGCTACTTGGGACTTTTTTTCCGAGTAGCTCAATCTAAAAACAAACAACAACGGATAACAGCCTTTTAAGACGTTCGAGATGTAAGTCTCGTCTTAATCACTCACTCAGACCTTGACAAAGCACTCAGTAGAGTGCAAAAGACTTTGTGCCAATTCCATACATAAATTTCACAAACACTCAAGTGTGGGTTTTTCCTCCTATATTATTTTTATTATTTATTAATAGTAATAGTAGTAACATTTCTAACGTTAGCAAAATATACCAGTAAAATATTACTGGTATAATTTCTAAGAGCTATGTGAATATCCTAAGAAATTCTCAGGACATCAAAACCTTTCCGAAAGTATAATCATGGTTTAAATCGCAGAAACATAACAGGGATAAGAAAATATAATCCCAGAAAATGTATGCAAACTATTTATGGAAAATTAAACGGACATTTTGAAAATTAAAATTCTGTGGGTTGTTTAATAAATCAGAAACTACGGGAACTAGAACGCAATTGACTTTTACTGTTGCATTATCCCTCTCTTTATTTTTCTAGCTCTCTTTTTCTCATTCTCTTTGTTTAATTAATCTCTCTCTCTCCCTCCTTCTCTCTCTCTCTCTCTCTCTCTCTCTCTCTCTCTCTCTCTCTCTCTCTCTCTCTCTCTCTCTCTCTCTCTCTCTCTCTCTCTCTCTCTCTCTCTCTCTCTATCTCTCTCTCTCTCTCTCTCTCTCTCTTTCTCTTTCTCTATCTCTATTTTTCTATTCCACCACATATAATATATACATAATATTTTAAGTACCTAATAACCAGAACCTTACACGTAGGTCAGTTAACCAAGGACAATTTTGTCTATCATCAAGAGCGGTTTTGAATAATTTTAAATAATTAATTGAAAATTAGCTGCCCTTAATAATATTATCACATGAATTTAAATTGATGATAGTTTTTCTGCTGACTGTTGATGAAGGTAACCGTTGCTCGCAACCGGAGGGTGGTAGGAACTTTGGGATTTATCTGAATTAATGAGGAGGAAGGAGCACCGCGCTTTTGTTGATGGAGCAACAGGTTTGTCATCAACTCAACATGGATATTATCCATTATGTGTCTCTTGGCTATCATACTTGAAGGAGGGGGTTAGTGGGGCCATGAGTGTGGACAGGTCGGATGTATGTGTTGAGAGGATGAAAGTATATGTGTGTGTGAGAGAGAGAGAGAGAGAGAGAGAGAGAGAGAGAGAGAGAGAGAGAGAGAGAGAGAGAGAGAGAGAGAGAGAGAGAGAGAGAGAGAGAGAGAGAGAGAGAGAGAGAGAGAGAGAGAGAGAGAGAGAATGAGAGACAGAGAGAGATGGGTCATTAGGGTGAAATTGTGGGCTTTTGAGGGCTGTTAACCTTTTAGCTTGTACACTCCGGCTGGCAGGGTGCAGCCAGTACAATTGGCTGTACATGGCTGTACAATTTGTCGTGGATGCTAACAATGAAGTGAGGGTTCTAAATAGCCATACCAAAATCTCCGTTTTTTTACTGGATCCCGAAGCTCATGTTTACTCCATCAAGAATGGCTGTTTGGGTGTGATGGTGACTGGTGAAGTTACCATCCTGCCCATTAAAAAATTATATATATATATATATATATATATATATATATATATATATATATATATATGTCGTACCTAATAGCCAGAACGCACTTCTCAGCCTACTATTCAAGGCCCGATTTGCCTAATAAGCCAAGTTTTCATGAATTAATGTTTTTTCGTCAACCTAACCTACCTAACCTAACCTAACCTAGCTTTTTTTGGCTACCTAACCTAACCTTACCTATAAATATAGGTTAGGTTAGGTTAGGTAGGGTTGGTTAGGTTCGGTCATATATCTACGTTAATTTTAACTCCAATAAAAAAAAATTGACCTCATACATAGAGAAAAGTGTTGCTTTATCATTTCATAAGAAAAAAATTATAGTAAATATATTAATTCAGGAAAACTTGGCTTATTAGGCAAATCGGGCCTTGAATAGTAGGCTGAGAAGTGAGTTCTGGCTACTAGGTACGACATATATATATATATATATATATATATATATATATATATATATATATATATATATATATATATATATATATATATATATATATATATATATTTAATAATGTGAATAATATCCTCGATGGGAAAATTAAACCAGAAATTACTTGAATGCTTTTGTGTAACTCGGTAAATCTTCAAACGTATAACCATTGCAATACAGTACTTGAGAAATATAGGCAAAAAAATAAGGAAGGTGACATGCAAGGTGAACAAATATTGTCATTATAATATTTGTTCATGAACATAAACTTTGTGAAAACTGCAGATGGCGGAGTGGAAAGTTCATGTGCGTTATTAGAGCTAATATTCCTTCGGGTTAGATGCTTATTAATCGTATTACTAAGGTCGCGTTTAATTTAGCAATTAAAAATGTCACTAAAGTATGCAAACAATTACTAATACTCAAGTTGTATGGCTTTGTAATTTATGTTAATGCAGATTCAATAATTTTTCTGTTAAAAATGTTTTGTTAATTTTCGATTGACGAAGTCCTCTTCCACTCAATTTGGTGAAATTTGTTTTACAAACGAATAAATAAAGCATTGAATATTTGGCCACTTATTTAAGGAAATTTATGTTACGAAATTTTTAATTTCAAATATTTGAATCTTTGACATAGTATATGTCACAAATAAAATGTGAAGTTTTCACCTCATATGTCAATTTCTTTGTTTCCTGCATCTATATATAAAGTATTGTATTGTATTGTCTATACTTTGGATGATGTGTTGATTTACATGAAGGCAGTCAGGTAATTTATTGTTTAATTCCCTTTCGTGGTTTTACGGTACTCTGCTCAACTCTAATGATTTATTGAACATCTAAAATAACGTCTCATCATGTTCTTCTGTACATTCATTAAATACCCTAGGGAAGTATTTCACTTTACCCTGGGGACATGTTTGGTTTTAAATTCTCAATTTGTTTAATAACATCCTTCCTGGCAACCACTAAACTAGTCAACCTATCCTCTGCAAAGACTACATACTTTAAGCACTATAATGAATTCATATCTAGTAAATACAGGGTCAAAATAACTTATTTAATGTATCGCCAATATCGTTCTCATTAACATTTACCTGAGAATGACAAAAAGTAGGCCACTTCCTATGTTCAGATTTGTCAAATCAACAAATCCTAAGAAATCTTCTAATCCTTCAAAATTAATTTTAAGAAATTCAGTCTGAATAATAATTTTCTCTCATTATTATATGCTATTTAATCTGGTTTCCTTATGATCTATGTACCCAAAGTCACTCACGATTTTGATGGTATTTATTGTGTCTGCTTACTAATACTAAGTCTAAATGCTTTTTTCATGGTTGACTCCATATTTGCTTCTTTATTTATATTTAAAAGAGTTCCTACATTCTTGTGAAACCACTAACATGCATAGCCTTTCGGGCAGGTCCTTACTCCTAATTTTCCATGGCATACGACCCGTCAAATCGCTTAACAAACAGGTACCCATTCACTGTTGTGTGAAAAGAGGCGTACTGTTAAGGATTGGCATCTAGTCAATCCTCCCCGGCCCGGCCAGGATACGAACCCTGGCCAAATCGCTCGGAAAGTGCGGGGCGAGTGTCTTACCACCAGCGCGATGGAGTATTTAAATATGTTATTTAAGGAAACAGACAGACAGACAGACAGACAGACAGACAGACAGACAGACAGACAGACAGACAGACAGACAGACAGACAGACAGACAGACAGACAGACAGACAGACCGACAGACAGACGGACAGACAGACAGACAGACAGACAGACAGACAGACAGACAGACAGACAGACAGACAGACAGACAGACAGACAGACAGACAGACAGACAGACAGACAGACAATCAGACAGACGGACAGACAAACAAACAGATTCATGAACCACAGAATAAATATTTGGAATTGTAAATATATAGCATGTGACCATTTGTGTTTAGTGTCAGCTTAAACACAACAATGTACCCAAGTTACCCAGACGGTACATGACAAGAATAATGAGACGAGGTAAATGAGACGAAAAAGTAACCAATAAACCTTTACAGTAAACGAGACCAACGTGAGGAAGACCTTCCTCCCTAAAACAAAATAGAACACTGGATTAAATTAGCGTGCGATGCTCTAAGCACAAATTAATACGCATTAATTAAGCGCATTTTCCTTAGAGGCCAGATGCGGACCATTAACTTGCTGGAAGAAAACAAAATACGCATCTGGCTTAGGCTAACTTCCTCCTGAGATCAGACTATAATGTCGAGCAGCTGTAATATATTTTTGAACATATCTCCTTTTTAAATGAAGATATATAACTCTCGTGTTAGGATTAGAAAGAAAATTTTGCATATAAATGAACTAAGTGTTGCACAACATTATCAGTTTTTCTTTTAATGTGGTAGTAAAAGCACAAGAATTAAGAACACTACACAAGGCTTATTGGCTCGTGCCAAGCAGGTCAAATTTATATCCTTTCAAGCTAGCGTTCGTCTTGTTAGGCCAGTGAGTCTGTTAGTCTGTTAGTATATTTACTTGTTAGTATGTTGGTCAGTTAGTATGTTGATCTGCTTGTATGTTAGTCTGTAAGTATGTTTCTCTTGGACTCTGCTGAGTGTGAATCTTGACTTTGGGACTGGGATTCTGATGGAGTCCCAGTCTGTTGGAATGTAAGTGGAATGTTAAATAGTGTGTGCTTCTGTTAAATAGTGTGCGAGTCTGTTAAATAGTGTACGAGTCTGTTAAATAGTGTGTGAATCTGTTAAATAGCGTTTGTTTCTTTTAAATAGTGTGTACTCACCTAGTTGTGCTCAACTAGTTATGCTTGCGGGGGTTGAGCTCTTGCTCTTTGGTCCCGCCTCTCAACTGTGTTGAGTATGTGTGTTTCTGTTAAAAAGTGTGCGAGTCTGTTAAATAGTGTGTAAGTCTGTTAAATGGTGTGTGAGTCTGCTAAATATTGTGTGAGTCTGTTAGTGTGTACAAACCTAGATGTTCTTGTAGGGTCGAGGTAGGCTCCTAGTCCCCGGCTTCCGAACGTTCTTAGGTAATGCAACGTCTCATTTCTCACACTGTTATCCTAATTATACATATAATTTTGAATTGAATTAGCTTCAACCACTTCTACATGTAACCAATTCCATTTATTGACAGTTCTAACACTAAAAAGGTTCTGTCTGGTGTGTCTATGACTCATTTGCGTTCCCAGTTTCCCTCTATGTAATGGGTGTGTGTGTGAGTCTGTTAGTGTGTATTCACCTATTTGTGCTTGCGGGGGTTGAGCTTTGGCTCTTAGGTTCCGCCTCTCAACCGTCAATCAACTGATGTACAGATTCCTGAGCTTACTAGGTTCTATCATATCTTCATTTGAAAATGCGTATGGTTTCAGCCTGCACCACATCACTTCCTAGTGATTTCCATTTACTAACTACGCTGACACTGAAAAAGTTCTCTCTAATGTCTGTGTGGCTCATTTGGGTACTCTATTTCCATCTGTGTCACCTTGAGCAAGTTTGTTAGTCTGTTAGCCTTGTGTGAGTCTCTTAGTGTGTGAGTCTGTTGGTGTGTGAGTCTGTTGGTGTGTCAATCTGTTAATGTGTGTCTGTTATTGTGTGTCTGTTAGTGTGTGAGTCTGTTAGTGTGTGTTTGTTAATGTGTGAGTCCCTTAGTGTACGCATCTATTAAATGTATTAGTATGCGAGTATTAGTACGTGGGGTCTGATTGGGTTAATAAAAACATTTAATTATTTCAACATATATTCGGGCTGGTTTGGAGTTGAAGTTGACCAGACCACGTACTAGAAGTTGAAGGGACGACGACGTTTCGGTCCGTCCTGGACCATTCTCAAGTCGATTGAGAATGGTCTTGAGAATGGTCCAGGACGGACCAAAACGTCGTCGTCCCTTCAACTTCTAGTGTGTGGTCTGGTCAACATACTTCAGCCACGTTATTGTGACTCATCGCCTGCCTTTGGAGTTGAAGTTTGGCATTGTAAACAGATCCAGGTACATATATGTGAGTACACACACACTCTCTCTCTCTCCCTCTCTCTGTCTCTCTCTGTCTCTCTCTCTCTCTCTGTCTGTCTCTCTCTCTCTCTCTCTCTCTCTCTCTCTCTCTCTCTCTCTCTCTCTCTCTCTCTCTCTCTCTCTCTCTCTCTCTCTCTCTCTCTCTCTCTCTCTCTCTCTCTCTCTCTCTCTCTCTCTCTCTCTCTCTCTCTCTCTCTCTCTCGTGTCCGCTGAGTTGCCAGTTCATGCATTTATCATTTATAAAGCCAGAATGATGCCAAACGATTATGCTTGTGTGTTTGCGGCGGGCTCCCAGGCGTATAATTGGTCCACTTATGGACATATCAAAGTGATCCACGTTTACACATTCAGGTCATTTTTCTTCTCGTGTCTATGATGTGTTTGCGGTCGTGATGAGGGAATAGAGTTGGCTTTATGTTGGCGGATGCATGTAGAACAGGATTGCTTTAACTATGAGGGTGTTGCTCTGTTAGTGATAAATGGTTTGCTCTCCTATTGAGGCGAGTTTCTATAGCCTCCTAACCACTAGGAATTTAGACAGTGATGCTCTTCCTCTGTGAGATCCATTTCTTTGTATGCAAACGAGATGTGAGAATGTAAGAGCATGTGTGTGTGTGTGTGTGTGTGTGTGTGTGTGTACTCACCTATTTGTACTCATCAATTTGTGCTTGCGGGGGTTGAGCTTTGGCTCTTTGGTCCTGCCTCTCAACTGTCAATCAACTGCTGTACAGATTCCTGAGCCTACTGGGGTCTATCGTATCTACAGTTGAAACTGTGTATGGAGTCAGCCTCCACCACATCACTGCCTAATGCATTCCATCCGTTAACTACTCTGACACTGAAAAGTTCCTTATAACGTCCCTGTGGCTCAAGTGGGTACTCAGTTTCCACCTGTGTCTCCTTGTTCGCGTACCACCAGTGTTGAATAGTTTATCCTTGTTTACCCGGTCGATTCTCCTGAGGATTTTGTAGGTTGTGATCATGTCTCCCCTTACTCTTCTGTCTTCCAGTGTCCTAAGGTGCATTTCCCGCAGCCTTTTCTTGTAACTCATGCATCTTAGTTCTGCTCTATGCTCGTCTAGTGGCATACCTTTGACCTTTTTCCAGCTTCGTCTTGTGCTTGACAAGGTACGGGCTCCATGCTGGGGCCGTATACTCCAGGATTGGTCTTACATATGTGGTGTACAAGATTCTGAATGATTCCTTACACAGGTTCCTGAACGCTGTTCTGATGTTAGCCAGCCTCGCATATGCCGCAGATGTTACTCTTTTTATGTAGGCTTCAGGAGACAGGTTTGGTGTGATATCAACTCCTAGATGTTTCCCTCTGTCCGTTTCATTAAGTACTTCATCTCCTATTCTGTATCCTGCGTCTGGCCTCCTGTTTCCATTGCCTAGTTTCATTACTTTGCATTTGCTTGGGTTGAACTTCAACAGCCATTTGTTGGACCATTCACTCATTCTGTCTGGGTCATTTTGTAGCCTCTTACTATTATCCTCTGTTTCAATCCATCTCATAATTTTTGCATCATCAGCAAACATTGAAAGAAACGAGTCTATACCCCTCTGGGAGATCATTTACATATATCAGAAACAGTATAGGTCCAAGGACTGACCCCTGCGGGACTCCACTTGTAACGTCTCGTCAATCGGAGACCTCACCCCTCACACTGACTCGTTATCTCCTGTTGCTTGGTACTCCTTTATCCAATGGAGTACCTTCCCTCTCACTCCAGCCTGCATCTCCACCTTTTCCCCTAACCTCTTGTGTGGTACTGTATCAAAGGCTTCTTGGCAATCCAAAAATATGCAGTCTGCCCACCCATCTCTTTCTTGCCTGATTTTTGTTGCCTGGTCGTAGAATTCAAGTAACCTTGTAAGGCAGGAGTGTGAGTGCGCGCGCGCGTGCGCGCGCGTGTGTGTGTGTGTGTGTGTGTGTGTGTGTGTGTGTGTGTGTGTGTGTGTGTGTGTGTGTGTGTGTGTGTGTGTGTGTGTGTGTGAGTATTCACCTAGTTGTGCTTAGGGGGGTTGAGCTCTGCTCTTTCGGCACCCCTCTCAACTATCATTGAACTGTTTCTTACTACTACTACTACTTTTTTTCCACATGACACACACACACCCCAGGAAGCAGCCCGTGACAGCTGACTAACTCACAGGTACCTATTTACTGCTAGGTAACGGGGGCATTGGGTAAAAGTACGTACTCTATCAAATGTTTCTCGTCGGCGCCCGGGATCGAACCCGGGACAACAGGATCACATGTCCAGCGTGCTGTCCGCTCGGCCGGCCGGCCCCCATTGTGTGTGTGTGTGGCTCGGCTGGCCGGCCGGATTGTGTGTGTGTGTGTGTGAATGTGTGAGTACTCACCTAGTTGTACTCACCTAGTTGTGTCTGCAGGATCGAGCATTGACTCTTGGATCCCGCCTTTCGAGCATCGGTTGTTTACAGCAATGACTCCTGTCCTATTTCCCTATCATACCTGGTTTTAAAATTATGAATAGTATTTACTTCCACAACCTGTTCCTGAAGTGCATTCCATTTCCCCACTACTCTCACGCTAAAAGAAAACTTCCTAACATCTCTGTGACTCATCTGAGTTTCAAGCTTCCATCCATGTCCTCTCGTTCTGTTACTATTCCGTGTGAACATTTCGTCTATGTCCACTCTGTCAATTCCTCTGAGTATCTTATACGTTCCTATCATGTCCCCCCTCTCCCTTCTTCTTTCTAGTGTCGTAAGGCACAGTTCCCTCAGGCGCTCTTCATACCCCATCCCTCGTAGCTCTGGGACGAGTCTCGTTGCAAACCTCTGAACCTTTTCCAGTTTCATTATATGCTTCTTCAGATGGGGACTCCATGATGAGGCGGCATACTCTAAGACTGGCCTTACGTAGGCAGTGTAAAGCGCCCTAAATGCCTCCTTACTTAGGTTTCTGAATGATGTTCTAACTTTTGAGTGTGTGTGTGTGTGTGTCAGATTGTATCGTTACATCTATATGTTTGTTGAAGAGTGAGGCAGGTGTTCCTCATGTCGTATAATTCAGCATCTATTTAACATTTCTTGTAATAGCTTAGTGATAGAATGGCTAAGGAAATTTTCGCCAACTTATCGTGCTTGGCTTTGTTCAACAGAGTAAAAATTCATTGTCATTTCATATGCTAATTAGAGCTAAAGTCTACCAGGAGTGACGTTCCTGAGGAATGCTTACCTTGATACCGGTATAAGGTATCAGGACCTATTACAGCCGACCCATCTCTCAGGAAGCCACGAGCGATTCACTGAGACAAAATAATTCATTCTAGCCAAGAGAGTATTGAGAAGCGATTGTGTGAAGATGGATGCCTGCTAGACGTTTCTCCCAGTGTTGTGATAGCTGGCAGATGTGTTAGTTAAGGCCCGAGAATATGCCGCTTAAGGCAGGTGGATGTGGCGGCTCATCAAAAAAAAATAAAACTATATGATGAATTCTGAAGTGATGTGACACCTGTCGTTGCTGCATTTCCTTTGCCTAATTATAGAGCAAGTGTACTGTCAGCAAATTAAATGTATATATCGCGAGCGTTTAGTCATCCCGGTAGGGACACCATTAGGAACATCTCCCCCCATTAAATAAGCGAAACTACTGAATCTGAGCTTCAATTACGCGTGCGTTGAGGAGGAATCAACTTTCTTGGGAACTTGCGAAGGTTCATGATGTCGAACTTTGTCTTGGAAGCAATCGACGGGAATTGAAGAGTGTTCCAGCATAAGTCTAGCGAGACTGTCATTTCGTCAACCTTGAGGCTACCTTGAGGTGCTTCCGGGGCTTAGTGTCCCCGCGGCCCGGTCGTCGACCAGGCCTCCTGGTTGCTGGACTGATCAACCAGGCTGTTAGACGCGGCTGCTCGCAGCCTGACGTATGAGTCACAGCCTGGTTGATCAGGTATCCTTTGGAGGTGCTTATCCAGTTCTCTCTTGAACACTGTGAGGGGTTTGCCAGTTATGCCCCTTATGTGTAGTGGAAGCGTGTTGAACAGTCTCGGGCCTCTGATGTTCATAGAGTTCTCTCTCAGAGTACCTGTTGCACCTCTGCTTTTCAACGGGGGTATTCTGCACATCCTGCCATGTCTTCTGGTCTCATGTGGTGTTATTTCTGTGTGCAGGTTTGGGACCAGCCCCTCAATTATTTTCCACGTGTAAATTATTATGTATCTCTCCCGCCTGCTCTCAAGGGAGTACAGATATAGGCTCTTTAGTCGGTCCCAGTAATTTAGATGTTTTACTGAGTGGATTCTAGCAGTAAAGGATCTCTGCACGCTCTCTAGGTCAGCAATTTCTCCAGCTTTGAAAGGGGCTGTCATTGTGCAGCAGTACTCCACTCTAGATAGCACAAGCGTTTTGAAAAGTATCATCATCGGTATAGCATCTCTAGTGTGAAAAGTTCTTGTTATCCAACCTGTCATTTTTCTTGCAGTTGTGACGGCTACTTTATTGTGTTCTTTAAAGGTAAGGTCTTCCGACATGAGTACACCCAGGTCCTTTACATTGCCTTTTCGTTCTATGTTATGATTTGCCTGCGTTTTGTACGTGGTTCCTGTTTTTATGTTTTCAATTTTTCCGTAGCGCATGAGCTGAAACTTATCCTCGTTGAATACCATATTATTTTCTGTAGCCCATAGAAAGACCTGATCAACATCTGATTGGAGGTTTGCCGTGTCCTCTATGTTGCCAACTCTCATGAAAATCCTAGTGTCATCTGCAAAGGATGATACAGTGCTATAGGTTGTGTTCTGGTCTATGTCCGATATGAGGATGAGAAAAAGTACTGGAGCAAGCACAGTACCCTGAGGGACTGAGCTCTTCACGGTTGATGGGCTGGATTTTATTTTGTTGACTATTACACATTGGGTTCTGTCAGTCAGGAAATTGTAGATCCATCTGCCTATTTTCCCGGTAATTCCTTTTGAACGCATTTTATGTGCAATAACACCATGGTCACATTTATCAAAAGCTTTTGCGAAATCTGTGTAAATTACATCAGCGTTTTGTTTGTCTTCCATAGCATCTAATGCCATATCATAGTGGTCCAGCAACTGCGACAGGCAAGAGCGCCCTGTTCTGAAACCATGTTGTCCGGGGTTATGGAGATGCTGTGATTCCATGTATTTTGTGATCTTACTTCTTAGCACTCTCTCAAAAATTTTTATGATGTGCGATGTTAGTGCTATCAGTCTGTAATTTTTTGCCTCTGCCTTATTTCCTCCTTTATGGAGTGGTGCTATCTCTGCTGTTTTTAGTATGTCAGGGATAACGCCAGTATCTAGGCTTTGTCTCCACAGAATGTGAAGGGCCTGCGATAGTGGTTTTTTACAGTTCTTGATGAATATGGAGTTCCAAGAATCCGGGCCTGGTGCAGAGTGCATAGGCATACTGTTTATGGCTTCTTCAAAATCTAGTGGGGATAGGGCGACGTCTGATATGTGATTTGATGTTGGTATCATATCCATGAAAAATTCATTTGGGTTATCAATCTTTAGTGCATTTAATGGCTCACTGAAAACAGAGTCGTACTGCTTCCTCAGTAACTCGCTCATTTCTTTGTTGTCATCTGTGAAAGTTCCATCTCCCTTTCGCAGGGGGCCCGATACTAGATGTGGTTTTTGATCTTGATTTTGCATAGGAGAAAAAATATTTCGGATTTCTCTCTATTTCACTGATGGCCTTTTGCTCTCTTTGCCTCTCCTGGGTTTTGTATGATTCTTGTAGCTTGAGTTCAATTGTTTCTATTTCTCTACCTAACCTTCTTCGCCGTTCTTGAGATAGGGTGCGACTCTCAAGTTGTTCCGCGATTCGTTTTCTTCGCCTATATAAGGAACGACGTTCCCGTTCCAATCTGCATCTCTTTCTCTTTTTTCTTAGGGGTATGCGGTTTGAACATATTTCTAGTGCTACTGAGCTTATTTTTTTTTTCCAGTGCCATTTTTTGTCAAGGCCATAATGTTCGCACACCACCTTCTGAAGATACGCAGCACCTTAATGCTTAGCCTAACATTCGCACAACCACTTGGGCTGGGCGGTAGAACGATCGTCTCGCTTCATACACGTCGTTGTTCCATCCCCGACCGTCCATGTAGTTCCTTTTCCCTGTCCCATCCCAGAAGCTTTTCGCATGACATTTGTTACATTTTCAAAGACAATGAAAATATCTGTCTTTGGACATGTAAGAAGTGTCTTACAAAACGCTTTTAGGCGTCAGACCATAAATAAAGTGTGAAAAGAACTTTGGAGAGTTAATTTTTCAACTACCCTCTACAGTTAAAAAAAAAATATAAGAAATATTGAGAAGATACGTGTTAGAATTATTAATCTTACCCTTTCGATCAAGTCAATAACATATGTTTACAAGGAAGATTGCTACCAATATATATATATAAGCCTGAATGGTCCCCCAGGCGTATATATATATATATATATATATAAGCCTGAATGGTCCCCAGGCGTATATTGAACTAAAAACTCCACACCCCAGAAGTGACTCGAACCCATATTGCCAGGAGCACTATGCAACTGGTGTACAGGAGGCCTTAATCACTCGACCATCATTGACCGTACAGAGAGAGGTGATAGCCGAGGCTATTTGAACCACCTCCCTGGCGGCACTTTGATGGTATTTTTTGGGCATGGTTGTTTTATCATATATATATATATTTATATATATATATATATATATATATATATATATATATATATATATATATATATATATATATATATATATATATATATATATATATATGTGTGTATATCACGAAAATAAACACGTGATTAAGAATGTGACAATGTCAGACCACGGAGGAAAAATGAAACAGGAAATTTCCTTAAGTACTTTCGTATATTAAATACATCTTCAGAAGGTCCCTTCTGAAGATGTATTTAATATACGAAAGTACTTAAGGAAATTTCCTGTTTCATTTTTCCTCCGTGGTCTGACATTGTCATATATATATATATATATATATATATATATATATATATATATATATATATATATATATATAAATCCTGCACTCTTTATTTTACCTACTGAGTTATCTACGCATCTACCATACATGACTTTTGGTGTGCTGCAAGACAATAGATTTAAGAGAAACACCAATATACTCCAAATACCTTATGACTACGTTGTTAGAATTACAAAAGCATTCCTTTCAATCCTCCATTCTGGTCTTAATCAATTGTTTATGTCACCACATGGCCCAATTGAACGTGCAAAATAGCCTTAAAGCGATGAGATACGAGAATGTATTCGATTATATAATCATAGAAGCTGGCTTTAATCCTCTTAAAGTCACAAATTTCAGAGTGGAAATGAAAATTGGTTATAATATTAGGAATATCATTATAATATTTTTGGGTTTCATTGCGACTGAAAACACGAATATGACAAAGATGGAGATAGAGAGAGAGAGAGAGAGAGAGAGAGAGAGAGAGAGAGAGAGAGAGAGAGAGAGAGAGAGAGAGAGAGAGAGAGAGAGAGAGAGAGAGAGAGATGAGAGAGAGAGAGAGAGAGAGAGAGAGAGAGAGAGAGAGAGAGAGAGAGAGAGAGAGAGAGAGAGAGAGAGAGAGAGAGAGAGAGAGAGAGAGAGAGAGAGAGAGAGAGAGAGAGAGAGAGAGAGAGAGAGAGAGAGAGAGAGAGTAAAGCAAAATACAGAGAAATGCAGGAAAAGCGATAAAGAGCAAGGATGGAAAACAAATTTCCGAAGACTTTTTGGCCACTACCAATTTAAGCAACACAAGACACTAAACTAGAGCCTGTAGCACCACTACAATTCTCCTTAAACGAACAAAATGTGGAAGAAGAGGCAGGAGACTCGACCTCCCAGCTTACACTCGCACTACCACCTGGAATATAAAGTATTTTGAGAATTATCTTCCCAACTGAAAAACAACTTGCAGGAAAATATTGCTGAGATACATGAATATTAGTCAATATTTTACTCGTATCAATACAGAGGCTAATTCTATTGTTACTACTATATATATATATATATATATATATATATATATATATATATATATATATATATATATATATATATATATATATATATATATATATATATATATATATATATATATATATATTAGTATATTTTGGTAGCAGTCTTTCCTGTAGACATATATTATTAAATATGACCGAAAAAGTAAGATTAATAATTCTAACACGAATTTTCTCAATCTTTCGTACATTACGCTTCACTGTTGGAGGTAAATCAAAAATCACTTCTCCAAAATTCATTTTTATTTCTAGTCTGACGCGACACGGGCGCGTTTCGTAAAACTTATTACATTTTCAAAGACTTCACAAATACACAACTGATTAGAACGTATCTCTGATTTTATATCTACATTTGAGTGAGGTGGGAAGGGTGATGTGGCATTAACACAAGACATCCCCTCCTGTTCTGTCTTGTGTTAATGCCACATCACCCTTCCCACCTCACTCAAATGTAGATATAAAATCAGAGATACGTTCTAATCAGTTGTGTATTTGTGAAGTCTTTGAAAATGTAATAAGTTTTACGAAACGCGCCCGTGTCGCGTCAGACTAGAAATAAAAATGAATTTTGGAGAAGTGATTTTTGATTTACCTCCAACAGTGAAGCGTAATGTACGAAAGATTGAGAAAATTCGTGTTAGAATTATTAATCTTACTTTTTCGGTCATATTTAATAATATATATATATATATATATATATATATATATATATATATATATATATATATATACATATATATATATATATACATATATATATATATATATATATATATATATATATATATATATATATATATATATATATATATATATATATATATATATATATATATATATATATATATATATATACAGGTGTTTTTTATGTCTTCATTAACTGCCCTTACCACTATATTGGGCTAGTTAAACGCCATAATGACAACTATGGTAAGACTATTCACATGCACTTACTGGACCAATTACCTCCAGACTCTAGACCTGTTTAAAGTGGTGCATAACTGCTAGGAAACACCGCTCACTGGTCATAACAAAAAGTAACTGTTTATTGATTGGGTAGGAGTGCCAGCTGGATATTGATTGGCTTCTCGTTGTCCCACTGAGTCCCCCACCCTTGTGTGTGGGAGACCAGTTGCAGCTAATAAGAGAAGACCTCTGACATCATGTATCAAGAGCGCCTGTGACTGGGCTAGAATTAGAGATATCGAACGATTTAAAACTATTTTTTTTAATAATACACTGTTTCGGGGGACAGGCAGCTAGTGAATATGTCTAGATTTTAGGTTTAAATTGAGGTCACCTTTAGGTTGAATTCCTGATTCTCCCCAGGATGCATCCACAAAACGAACTGACTAACCTCTAGGTACCTATTTACTGCTAGGTGAAAAGGCGCTTTAATTGATAGAAAGTGTGCCAAACCATTTCAGTTCTGGCCGGGATTTGATCCCGGAATTAAAAAATTATGAATCAAGAAAGTACCCGACTGTACCACCCGGGAACAGAATAGACTTTTACGTGATTTAATTTGAGATAAAAGCCAAGTATTTTGATCCCAGCCGGAGACGATGAAGATGCGGAGCAAAAAACAGTGTCGGTTTTAGTTCGAGAAGAAGCTGAATTCCTTTTTTTTTTTTTTTTTTTTTTTGAGATATATACAAGAGTTGTTACATTCTTGTACAGCCACTAGTACGCGTAGCGTTTCGGGCAGGTCCCTGGAATACGATCCCCTGCCGCGAAGAATCGTTTTTTCATCCAAGTACACATTTTACTGTTGCGTTAAACAGAGGCTACAGTTAAGGAATTGCGCCCAGTAAATCCTCCCCGGCTAGGATACGAACCCATGACATAGCGCTCGCGGAACGCCAGGCGAGTGTCTTACCACTACACCACGGAGACTGCTCTTCGATCACATCGGGAAGATGGAGACTAATCTATGGTTACAATCGACTGAGAAGGTGGCCATTACTTCTATCGTAGTCAATGGATCAGTGAGGAGCAGATCGTCCAGGCTATATTGATCTGTCAACTGAGTCTGAAGAAGTGTCAGGACTACGAGATCCGATATCCTCCAGAATCCTACGAGAGGAGGTTTGGAGAAATGATAAAGACACGAGAGCCATTATTCACGGAGGCCTCGCGACATCTAGAACAAAAACATAAACTTTTGATCTGTGTAGTTTGCTTTGAAACGCTAGCAGATTGCGATAGTTGATTCTAATAGAATAGTTTCTGTGATTAATTCCTTAAGAGACTATGTTCACAATTCATGAACCTGGTATCAGAGACATCAGTAAAGCGGCTGACAAAAGCGGAAATGCTTACTGAAGCTTACAGATGTTTAAAGTATAACTGTTTCAAAAGCAAGAAGAAAGACATCACTCAGTAAACCCAAGAGTTACCGATTAGCTAAATATGAGAGTAGAAATTCTGCAAAGCGTAGTTGACAGCCAGGCAAATGACTCGTCATTAGAGATCTTGCGTTGTACCCAGAAGCAAGAAATAAACAGAGATATGGAGAATAGTACACATATAAAGAGAGGCAATGAGAGACAAACGAATACAAAAACGGAACATAAAGCGAGGTTGATAGAACAAGGTGAAGTTAAAACAGTTGAATAGCCAGCTTGGCTTATACGGGTGCGCTGGAAATTGGTCGCTTGATGTTTCCATAGAACGAGAGAGCCGAGCAAGAAAAAATGGCCACAGCGGGCTTCATCTGAACGAATGTCAGGGGAAGAGAGGGAGTGGATGGATGAAGAGAATGGGAGCGAGTAGAGGGATAGATAGAGCGAGAGCAAGAGAGAGAAAGGGATGCAGGAGACAGCGAAGGTTGGAAAAGAAGCGGTGGGAGAGAACAAAGAAGACAGATAATACGAAAGGGGAAATTTATGGCACAGGAAATGATGTAGAATGAAAAGTATTAACAATCATACAAAGAAAGAAAGAAAGAAAAGCAAATCGCGATAAAAGTTCATGTATCTAAAATATATTTAATCGGGAAATCAGAGCTTTGCTATATCTCAAAATTTAAGTAACACCAAATTAATAGGAAAAGCGCAATTGATCTTTGAAAAGATAATCTTGAGAGACGCTGTGTCCGGTGGAAATTACTGCACATCAAACACCAGCAGTGACACCAAAACTCACAACACTGCTTCCACACCCAACACCAGACCCTGTAGCAGCACAGACAACACCAGAAACACCGGCAACACCAGCAACAGTATCACCACTTTCACAAGCAATATCGCCATTTAGTTATTATAGTTCAATCTCGTCTTGAGCAAAGTGTGCTTTTATCTGCACTGTCAATGACAATAAACTTCAGTATAATGTCAAAGTGAATGTTGCACATCAACGGCACAATTGCATTGCTCTCAGGTACACTTCTGTCATGTTGCATTCGCTGCGGAACTTCTCGATTACTTTAGCAATTTTGAAGGCCACACTGAAACACTCAATGAACTTCAAATCCCTTTATCGTGGACTCAAGTTCCTTATAACATACCGTAACGCATTTCCTCTGATATATCCAAGTTTAAACTTGCCAACTATAACTACTCCTACTATTACTACTACTTAAGCAAGTATTACCATGAATTATAATACACAGAGAGTAATCACACTAACGTGACTGTATAAATTATAAAATCCGGAGGAGCCTTGATGAGGATTCGAACCTATGCGGTGGGGTGTTCCCCACGCACACGCCCTATAGGGACTAGAGCACAACGCCGCTAGATGTCGTTGTCTAGTCGCACGTCGTGGTCCACGCACACGAACTAGTCGCTAGAGCGTGTGTGTGGTAACACCCACCACATTGGTTCGAACCCTCTTCGTGGCTTCTATGGATTTTCTCATTAATTATAATAATAATAATTGTAGATGTTATTTGATTAGAAGTAATACAAGCTGTTTCAGAAAGAAGTTTTTGAATATCAGTGGGAGTGGTAAAAGGAAAAATAGTAACAGTAGTGAAATACAAATAGTAGAACCCGTAGATTTATAATCTTTTGTAGTAATGGTAGTTACTCTGATATAACAGTGGAAGTATCAGTAAACCTAAAATAGTAGCAATAGTTACAGCATCAATAGAAAACCCAATAGAAAGCAAATCTGCCTAAGCTGGCAGATCGCAATACTACCTTGAAAATATTTAGAGATATATTAAATTTGCTTCAGAATGAGCCCAACCCATCATACCATGATCAGCGTTAATTGATGAATACAAGAGCGCCAGGAGGCTTTAATAACTCGCCTCCTGAAGCCAAGCTTTGACTGTATGCCGATATCACAAGTGACATTTTTATGTTCTGCTTGCGCCGCTGTGCTCAATGTAAAGCTGAACTCGTATGAATGTTTGTCTTGTAGTCTTTGCAAGTGACCTGTGCTTGATTACGTATATTGCAAGGATATTGCAGTATATATCATGAGGTGAATAATACATGTATTTAATTATTCACTATATATATATATATATATATATATATATATATATATATATATATATATATATATATATATATATATATATATATATATATATATATATATATGACTGAAAACTCACACCCCAGAAGTGACTCGAACCCATACTCCCAGGAGCAACGCAACTGGTAACTACAGGGCGCCTTAATCCGCTTGACCATCACGGCCGGAATGGTTACCACTTCGGCTACCACTTCCTTTTGTCCGGCCGTGATGGTCAAGCGGATTAAGGCGCCCTGTAGTTACCAGTTGCGTTGCTCCTGGGAGTATGGGTTCGAGTCACTTCTGGGGTGTGAGTTTTCAGTCGCATATAGTCCTGGGGACCATTCAGGCTTGTTTGCATATATATATATATATATATGTTGTACCTAGTAGCCAGAACGTCGTACTCGGCCTACTATGCAAGCCAAGTTTTCCTGAATTAGTATATTTTCTCTAATTTTTTGCTTATGAAATGATAAAGCTACCCATTTCATTATGTATGAGGTCAATTTTTTTATTGGAGTTAAAATTAACCTAGATATATGACCGAACCTAACCAACCCTACCTAACCTAACCTAACCTATCTTTATAGGGTAGGTTAGGTTAGATGGCCGAAA
Source organism: Procambarus clarkii (assembly GCF_040958095.1). Taxonomy (NCBI): domain Eukaryota; kingdom Metazoa; phylum Arthropoda; class Malacostraca; order Decapoda; family Cambaridae; genus Procambarus; species Procambarus clarkii. Next base: position 32,179,575 of record NC_091159.1, on the reverse strand, counting down.
AAGTTAGGTTAGGTTAGGTTAGGTAGGTTAGGTAGTCGAAAAACAATTAATTAATGAAAACTTGGCTTATTAGGCAAATTGGGCCTTCCGTACATTAGACAACCGACTGTTAGAAAGGCGGGATCCATGAGCTAACAGCTCGATCCTGTAAACACGACTAGCAAATACAAATAGTAAATACACAATCACAAACATGCACATTTTTCACTCAACGTTCCCTGTAGCATTGTTCACTCAACGTTCCCTGTAGCATTGTTCACTCAAAGTTCCTTGTGGTATTGTTCACTTAACGTTC
>NC_091159.1:32156780-32174280 GCF_040958095.1 Procambarus clarkii | reverse complement strand
TCCCTCCCATCCCTCCCCTTCCTTCCTAACTCCTCCTTCCCTTCACCCCCTCCTTCCCTATTCCATCCCATATCCTCTCTGCTTTATTAAAAAGTTTGTTCCCAAGTTGTTGGCTCAGAGGATTGCGAAACTTTTGGCCAGCTTCATGGGTAAAATTAATGATTGGCAAACAAGAATTTTTTTTTTCCAAACTGTACTTTCATTTATGTATTTTCAAAAGATTACAAGAGCAATGAATAAGGTATTTACACTGATAGCAGGTACATAAATCCCGCTGGGGGCTTTAAACTCGAATATAATTCCAGATGACATTGACTTAATCGCTTCAAGACGCAAATTGGTATAACAGGAAGCCGGCTTTCTCTGACAGTAATTCGTTAATGTTATCAACATATCAGTCAGGTTCATCATCATTGCCTTTGAAATCGTTATTCTACTCTGCATAGCTGATTACCGTGTCACATCGCAAAAATTCCAGTTTTTTCTATGAATTTCGATAATATTCGGAATATCAGCTCGGCCTGCCCTCAGCTTGAGAGTGAATAATGAGGTAATGATTGCATAAAGCTGAGTTAGTTTTTATATATATACTCAGCTGGATGTTGCAACAGACAACTTCTGACTTCTTTCAGTTAGCCCATCCAATCAGAATATGGCAAGCCTTAGCCTGCTAGGTTTTCCCCTGGAACACGACCCGTCAATCAGTACACAATCATGTATCCAGTTGCTGCTGGGTGAACAGAGGTGATCAGTTATGGACTGGCGTCCAGTCATTTCTTAACCCTGCCAGGACTGAAACAAAGACCAAATCGCTCGCAGAGATAGTAGGTTACAACTGCGCCACAAGGCCCTCTAAACGTTCTTGGAATAGTCAAATCGTTAGTGATTCTTAACGTAAAAGAAATCCATGAGTGAACGTAACGGGCAAGGATGATAAATGTTACAGTAGGGTTGGAAGGAATAATAGTGTAACTAGTTGATGTAGTGGCGAAGAGCACTGATGACTAGAATAGTGATAGTGACCAGTGAATTAGTTTTGATGAGGAGGATAGTAGTCATTCCGACAAGGACAGCAGCGGATACTTTGATTGGGAAAATAATAAATAATAATTATAAATAAATTAATAATTAATGAAGACAGCTAAAGTTAAAACCTGTTTAAATAACAGCAGTGTTAAATCCTATTGATTTTCTTATTGATGCATTACTTTAATGTGACTTCGTTGTGCATTTGACGAGGAGCGTTGGAGGATAACTACTGGAGCACAAGGTAGAGTGCGTGGAAGGGGGGGGGGGTCAGGGGGAACAGTTTGTGAAACCCCTGGATGGGCTCCAGTTGGGAGCCTCAGGACCTCTAGAAGATTCAGCTGAATCCCTAGTTGAATTACTTTTACCATGTACTGGTGTAGTGGTCTAGGGCTCTAGCTTCGGAGTTTCAAGTGATCGGGTTCGAATCCTCCTCAGGGCTCCTACTGATTTTATCATAAAGTAAATAACATTGTTAATAAAAAATATTGTTAATAACAACAATGTTTTATCTTCTAACTTAGCAAGATATTCATATTCACCCAAGATACTGGAGATGTGGTCCGACAGCTCTTTTCAGAGTTCAAACAATGTATGATGTTCAGTAAGTCTCTACAACTTCCTTCTACAAGAATAACACATTAACCAAGAGGTACATGTGACAATCAGATCAATATTCTACTTAACCGAAAACAAAAAATATCAACACTTAATTCATCCAAACAATCGTACAATTTTACAACTGGTTCTAGCCGCAGGTTGCCAACCAACACATTACTTAACTGAGCTTGTTGGTTAAAACACAAAGACATGGCCACAAATCTCAGGAGAGCTAAGCATGATTGACCCGACCTAGTGAGTAGACGTGGGTTCTCAGTGTCTAAACAGTCTACAAAATGAGTACATTGTATTTTTCTTCTATACAGCTCCATTCCTCAAAAAGTAATAAACCGTGAGAGAGTCACCCAATAATACCACACAAAATGTCTCCTTTGCTTGACCAGATAATTCTCTACATTCGTTTCATCCCAGAAAAATACAAAAGACTTATAGACTTAATGTAGACATAATCCAAGCAAATCATCACGCAGGCATGTAAAGGTATAGTTAATACCTCATGATATGCAGCATCTGTCAACCATTCCTGCGCTGCTACAGTCAAATAAACACAAAACTATTATGCAAGTTTTTATCCGGAGAGCAGACAACACGTTATGTGTAAACAATGAAAAAAATAGTAATAATTTTTATTATTCAATATAATTCAATAATAATAATAATAATAATAATAATAATAATAATAATAATAATAATAATAATAATAATAATAATAGTAATAATAATAATAAAATAATGATAATTTAAATACTAATAGTAATTTAAATACTAATAATAATTAAATAATTACAAAAAAAAAACAATTAAATTCACTCATAAAAAAGAGTGTCAGCATATGGCATGCTGGGAGCCACAGAGGACCACCAGGAACCAGCATCAACACAGGGGCCCGAGAGGCTGGGAGCCACAGAGGACCACCAGGAACCAGCATCAACACAGGGGTCCGAGAGGCTGGGAGCCACAGAGGACCACCAGGAACCACCATCAACACAGGGGTCCGAGAGGCTGGGAGCCACAGAGGACCACCAGGAACCACCATCAACACAGGGGTCCGAGAGGCTGGGAGCCACAGAGGACCACCAGGAACCAGCATCAACACAGGGGTCCGAGAGGCTGGGAGCCACAGAGGACCACCAGGAACCAGCATCAACACAGGGGTCCGAGAGTCGTTTAGCTACACGACTCGCCATTCGGTCACAGGATGCACCATATACGGACACTGATTTTTTGTTCCATTTGGATTTTTTTACCATTTGGATTCCGGGTGGGTTATTCGCATGTAGGAAACGGCATTTGGCCGCAGGACCCACATATTCAGGCACAGAATCCACCTTTTGGCCACCTGACCCTATATCACCACCTTCACTCACTATAGTCACAATCAGTCACTATCACCATATCTATAGTTTTACTCTGTGACTAGCCACTGCTTGCTCAATCGCCATTCTTACGAAGCACTGCCTGGAGAATCGCAGAGCACTGGGTAATTTTTTTTATCCAGTGGTCTGCGCACTGCAGAGCATAGGTACTGTTTTTTGGAAATCAGATTTATTGATTTTCGGAGCATATTACTGCAAAACGTAATATGACCTGGCATCGCTGGATTGTTACAAGCGTAGGATAGACAGATATATGAAAGTGCTTGGGTGGATATAAAGAGAAACTGCTTCGTATGGACCGACAGGTCTTCTGTAATTCATTTATTCTAATACTAAGAGGGCACCTGGAAGTGCCCGGATAGTCTCTCTATCTCACCAAACAATCCTCATTTCATCCCTCTTCTTTTCTTCTCTCCTCACAATTCCCCCAAGTGAGGAATTGACTTGTGAGACTAATATTTAGTTAGTTTATATTAGTTTATATTTTACACTACTATATATTTTTCGACAGCAAACTGGTTGATGTTTAAATTGGACTGTAAGATTTAGAATTCTCACAAATCGCTTTTCCTACACATTCTGGGGGGTTTATGGTTTATTTATGTAGTCATCAATATAAATTATTGGCTAGTAGACATTTACTACAATATTAGACTAAACCAGTAACCAAAGTAACACCTCCCACCCCAAATGGCCTCCCCATTTGGGTAGTAGCCAAATGGAGAGGCCTTATCTGTATATAGTGGGCCTGGTCCACCAGTTATGAACAAGGATGATCACATCAAATAATCCTTGTGGTTGAGGCTGGCATCAACATTTGTACTGGTGTACTAGGTAACTAGGTGTTAATTCTTCATCATCTTTAATTATACCTGACAAAGAGCACTCACAATAATGGCAGTAATCATAATATGACAGCTATATCAGAGGAAATATTGTCAATTTAAATAAATTGAGAATATTGCTCACCTGTTGTTTGTTCTGGCTATGCATTCTGACCGGTTCATCGTATAGCTACCTAACATTACTGATCAGGAATGAAAGATAATAAATAGGTCTCCGTACAACCCTTCCCATATAGTAGACGTAGATCATGTTGATAACTTGGAACACTTTACTCCCATAACAGTTGTATATTATTTCTGTGTTAACTAGATAACAATGCCTGGAGCGAAGATTTAGAGTCGGTATGAATGATGACATCATGTAAATTATTCTCAAATGTATTGTTTATGGCCTCCTTCAGGGCATATAATTCTGTCTGCAATGTTGAGCACCCACTATTCATGCTCCAGTAAGCGTCACGGTTGTTAGTGTAAACTGCTGCCCCAGCACGAACCTCTTTCTTGATCAACTGATCCATCTGTGAATATGTGAGTCGTTGTAGGTCTTCAGATGGTTTCCATTTGTCGTTCTATGACTGTTCTAAATCTATATGATTTACCATTCAGTGGTGTTGTTATATAGACAGGAAAGAGGTGAGGTGTGGTGATAAACAATTTCTTTTATAAGATAAAGGGATATTAATAAGATATTATTAAGATAAATGTGTATCAATGATCTCTTTCAAATCACCTTTAACTGACCAATCAAAACTGGATCTAAATTATACAAACCATTACTAATGTTCAAATTACATGATTTTGTAATTTGTATTAAAGTAGATTCAATAATGTTGAGCATTAGTAGTGGTTTGTATAATTTAGACTCATTTTCGATTGAACAGATAAAGGACGATTTTAGTTGGTTCACTGATTCACATTTATCTCAATAATACCGTATTATTGAGATAAATTATTGTCAAAACTATTTAGATGCGCTTTTGAAGTGTTTGAAAGAATTTCAGGTGCAGTTTAATGCTGTCAAATTTAGGTTTCTGAGACTAGGTATATATAATAGAGTTGGATGGTACTGAAAATGCGAAATCTGATTACGAAAAAGATTAGCATCAATTTCAAGCAAAAAACAATCAGTGCAAAATGTTCAGAATAAGGCAAATGGGATCCTGGGATTTGTTTCAAGAAGTATTAGTAATTAAAAGACTTAATGAGTTCATCAACTGTATCTTGCTTCAGCTAGTAACCATTTAAACAATGCAGTTCAGCTGGTGGAACCCGTCAAAAGGACAGAAATATGGATGGGAAGAAAGTACATAATTACTAGCATTCACCACCTGCAAGAGGACCGAAACAACCAGTTAAAACATTAATATAGCCACTGAGTGTCATAGGCCATTCACCTCAGGCGCTTGTCAACATGTGTGTCGCTCTTGTGGATGTTGTTGGATAGCACTAAATAGCGGGTGCGGGTGTGTCATGGTATATCACACAAATGTGGTCATGACTCAGCCGGCAGTTGTAATTACTGAAGATTCAGTGAGACCCGGGGCTTGTGTTCCTACATTTGTGTGATCCTCAGTAATTATTTTGTATATATATATATATATATATATATATATGTTGTACCTAGTAGCCAGAACGCAGTATTCGGCCTACTATGCAAGACGCGATTTGCCTAATAAGCCAAGTTTTCCTGAATTTATATATTTTTCTAGTTTCTTCTTTATGAAATTATAAAGTTACTCATTTCACTATGTATGAGTAAATTGTATATAATTGGAGTTAAAACTAACGTCGATATATGACCGAACCTAGCCAACCCTACCTAACCTAACCTATCTTAACCTAACCTAAACTAACATAACTAAGCCAATAAATTATCGAAAATAAAGAAAATCACTGGGCCTATTAGGCAAATCGGGCCTTGCATAGTAGGCCGAGAAGGGCGTTCTGGCTACTAGGTACGACATATATATATATATATATATATATATATATATATATATATATATATGTCGTACCTAATAGCCAGAACGCACTTCTCAGCCTACTATTCAAGGCCCGATTTGCCTAATAAGCCAAGTTTTCATGAATTAATGTTTTTTCGTCTACCTAACCTACCTAACCTAACCTAACCTAGCTTTTTTTGGCTACCTAACCTAACCTTACCTATAAATATAGGTTAGGTTAGGTTAGGTAGGGTTGGTTAGGTTCGGTCATATATCTACGTTAATTTTAACTTCAATAAAAAAAAATTGACCTTATACATAGAGAAAAGGGTTGCTTTATCATTTCATAAGAAAAAAATTATAGTAAATATATTAATTCAGGAAAACTTGGCTTATTAGGCAAATCGGGCCTTGAATAGTAGGCTGAGAAGTGAGTTCTGGCTACTAGGTACGACATATATATATATATATATATATATATATATATATATATATATATATATATATATATATATATATATATATATACATATATAATGTATATATATACACACACACAAATCACAAGCAGGCGATGAGTCACAATAACGTGGCTGAAATATGTCGACCTGACCACACACTAGAAAGTGAAGGGACGACGACGTTTCGGTCCGTCCTGGACCATTCTCAAGTCGATTGTGACTTTCACAATGGAGTTGAGAATGGTCCAGGACGGACCGAAACATCGTCTTCCTTTCATTTTCGAGTGTGTGGTCTGGTCAACATACTTCACAAGCATTCAACATATTACAGAAAAATTCCAATGATGTTTGGTAAAATTTACTTAGTCTTTCATTATAACTCAGCTCTGGTACCAATATTGTAACATATCTTTGGATCGCCTTCATTAGTTTTTACATTCAAATGAATTTTTTTCCTCCATATGTTCCTTAAAAAAAATACATGTTCTTTGATTTTTTTATTTAATTTGGCACTTTAATTTTTAGCTTATGTTTGTTTCTGGTGACATGACTTCTTGTTCGAGATAGAATGGTCCCGTCTGGGTTTAGTGCGAATCCGTCGTGTTTTTGTGCTCAAATTCCCATCACTTTTGTTGTGTAAAAGTCTTTACTTTTGTAAGTCCGCCTTATTTGTGGTGAAGCTTGGCTTGCAGAGGAGTGGTGCTTCGTGGCGGCAAGATTCCCTTGTGTGTTGTTGTGATATAAAATCCTCTTTCGTTTGTGGCAGAATAGTTAATTTCCTTTATGGCCATTCAGGTTCCAAAGCAGCAGCGCCCTGCAAATCTTACCTTGTGGCGCTGGTGCCCGAGTTACCCATAAAATTAGGTAATCTCTATTTCTCCTCTGCCCTCCCTCATTCCCTTATCCCCCTGCAGGTGACTACGATGGCTCACCCATTGATCTTAGAACATAAAGGGTGGGGTATTCTGCACGACACTGCCTCTTGCCACAGACAATGGAGGAGCGGCAGGCAAGTGTCTTAAGCTTTGAGGACAATGAGGGGAGGAGAGAGTGCTCAAATAAGAAGCTGTGCGTGATCTCAAAGGGAAAGGATGAGGCAGGATAGGTAATATGAAGGAAGTCAGGAGAGAGAGAGAGAGAGAGAGAGAGAGAGAGAGAGAGAGAGAGAGAGAGAGAGAGAGAGAGAGAGAGAGAGAGAGAGAGAGAGACAATACACGAGAACTTAACAACAACATAAAAACGTTATGTTGGAAGGTTCAAATTACACTCTCTGGGAAACTACTGTTTCAATCTAGATAATTGTCATGGTAGAAGGGGGTTTCTTGCATGACCAAACGTTAGTTCGATCCCAATAAATAACCTCAATATTATCCCATACGTACTTCACGCTATTGTATTATATGGCAGCTGAAACACTAGACCAATGACTTATGAAGCCTGGTTTATCTTTCCTTAATCATGGCGGCTTTGTTCAAATTTATCGGATAACGAGTTTTAAAACTTTGCAACTGAAGATTATTATTCTAAACAATCACGTAGTTCTTAACTGTTTAATAAATGCAAACTAGGTCACTATTACGGCCACAATGGGTCGCAACCGGGTTCTTTGCTGGTAGAACTAAAGTTCTAGTATCCGGCCCCAAGTTAGTAGTGGCTTTCAAGGAGTGAGCTCGGTAATGCAAGTAAAACACAATGGGGGAGGTGCATTGAATACGACACTTCATCAATTATCGATATATACACATATAATTACTTTCCTATCACCTCATATATAATCCTAAAGGAAGTATTACTACACTTAATATGTACACCAGTGTCTCTCTCATAGGACACTTAACGCTCCTCGATGCTCAATCGATGCAGTCTTGTCAGCTACCGTGTCTCCTCAACACACAGTACCGTCCTCAACCAGTACTGGGAAACACCAACGAGTCTACCCTAGCCACGGGCCAGCCAAAACACAGTCTCACTAGGTGCTCTCCGTGCACGCCCACAATCACTCTCCAGCCTGGTGCTGGCAGAGAACATCAGCCTCGCGCTGCTGGGCCTCTTCACGTACAAATACAAGGGTAGCGAACCCCTGGCAGGAGCTTCTTGCAACTCGCTGGTTACACTCCTCCGTAGCACCTCACTGTCAGTCGTCTCTTCAGTTAGCCAGTCCTGGGTACGCCGAATTCTGTCACTGTCACTTCACAGGCAGAGAGTAGAACACTACACAGTTCTTCTCCGGCGGCGGCTCACTGCTTCCGTGAAGCAGAATGGAGTAGAGAGCTCTTGGCTGCCCTGGGTAGACTGACAGTCCTCGTACCACAGCAGCCCTACGTCGACTCTGTGGATACAGACACGTCATCAGGACACTGGTCAGTACATGGGACACTAGGAAACATCACTTACGTACTCTGACATACAACTCCTCCTATAACAGATAGCGCTGATTTTCTAGGCGCCACCTCACCAGAGGTCAGCACCAGCTACCTCTCGAGCTGACTAGGACAGGAATCTAGCGCCTCTTGCTGGTATAATCCTGTCACCACTAGATGGCGTCGTCCAAATTGTGGGGGTTTCGGGATCGGACTCACAGATGGCATTGACGTCGCTGCTCCATGCTCCGACGATAGAATCGGGTTCGTAACAGCCACCATGATTAAGGAAAGATGTACAGGTTTCACAGGTGGTTGTAGAAATGCTCAATGAATCTTAGCTCAGGTATACTGCTGTAAGGTATTTAAAGGTATTGGGAAAATATCTGTTGGGTGACAGAAATTGGCATTTATTTTTTAATGTGTCGATATGTGGCTTATTTACCAGAATGTATCGGTAAGTGGTTTACTTATCCGAATGTGTTGGTAAGTGGTTTACTTATCCGAATGTGTTGGTAAGTGGTTTACTTATCCGAATGTGTTGGTAAGTGGCTTATTTATCCAAATTTGTCAGTAAGTGGCGTATTTATCCAAATGTGTTAGTAAGTGGTTTACTTATTCGAATATGTCAGTAAGTGGCTTATTTATCCAAATTTGTCAAAAAGTGGTCTATTTATCTGAATGTGTCAGCGGTATATTTATAAAAAAATCTAATAAAGTTCAATTTCATTTTTAAATTTGTCATTAGATTTAGTGTAAGAATCAAAAGGTTAAGTATTTTCCTGTTTGCAGCATAAATTATCATTAAGGCTGATAATACTGGGTAAATTATTTTCATTATTTAATAATTTTCCTGAAGTTAAGCATCTTGGAATGGTCGGTAGAGCGATAACCCTTCTTTTTGCCGGGTCAGTGTTTCATCCCTGATAATTGGTTAACGTTCCTTCACTCATTCCTCATATTCCAGTTCCTATCCAGTCTTCATATCCCTTCTATCCCTTCCAAGTGGTATATAGTAATACTGCCTTAGTGTTTTCTTCTCATAATCAACTTCTTTATTTTGTTTTGGTGGCAAAGTTTATTGTGTGCACATGGTTGTAAATTTGTTTTCATAACTGAAGTGAATTAAGTGTTATGTAAATTGCTACAATGTAGGCACACACCTGTACTCATTTTAGAGCTCAGGTGTGCCTAGCCTATTCCAGAGTCGTGTAAACTTACAATCCCACCACTAAAAGCGGGTCTTTAAAAGATAAAGAAAAGTTCTACTATTTGAATGAAACTTTTTTTAAAGATGCTAAAATAAGACCTATAAGTCAAACTAGTTACAGCATTGGGACATAAAAAGCAATCAAACAATCAAATAATTGGCTAATTATTTGTAGAGCAACCTGAAGATAATGAATTTTTTACTTTATTTATTTATTTTATTTGTATTTACTTTATTTACTTCTATTTCTAATTACTTCTATTTCTATTTACTTATATTTCTATTTACTTCTATTTCTATTTACTCTATTTATTTTTACATATAATTATTTAGTTGTTGTGTAACGAGTTATTTTTTGTGAATAATTTAATATTATATATTACAAATTTTATTCAACTTGTGTGTTTAATCTTTTCTGCAAATTATATTTTATGTGAAGTGGATTCTTAAATACTCCATAGTTAATTTATTGATGTTTACTACAATGTAACATTTTAAATATTATATTGGGAAAGAGATTATTTTAATGGCACTTATGAAATTGAGAAAGTGTAGGTAATAATCGACAGTTCATTATCTAGGGAGTTCTTGCAACTCATTTATCTCTAACAAGCTAGCTCTCTGGGAACAAATATCTTGGTACCATTTTGCCTACTAGAAAGGTGCTTAATTGAAATCTTCCCAACAAAGAAAACTATGGTGCTTGGCATCAAGCTACATGCGACTGGTCATGCTGCAGGTAGTGGTGAAGCTACAGGTAGAGGTCAAACTACAGATAAGGGTAAGTTACATGTAGAGGTCAAACTACAGGTAAGGGTAAGTTACATGTAGAGGTCAAACTACAGATAAGGGTAAGTTACATGTAGAGGTCAAACTACAGATAAGGGTAAGTTACATGTAGAGGTCAAACTACAGGTAAGGGTAAGTTACATGTAGAGGTCAAACTACAGATAAGGGTAAGTTACATGTAGAGGTCAAACTACAGGTAAGGGTAAGCTACATGTAGAGGTCAAACTACAGGTAAGGGTAAGCTACATGTAGAGGTCAAACTACAGGTAAGGGTAAGCTACAGATAGAGAAAATCAAGAGGAGCCATGAGGAAGATTTGAAACTATGTGCTGGGGTAACGCTCTAGACCACTGCACTATGACATGGTCAGAAGTGCAGCAACATGAGAATCAGCTGCATTCTCTAGCGCTCCTGAGGCTTTCACTGAAGCCAAGTCATGGTTTCACACAACGCATAGAACCTTTACGACTAGAATCCCCTTTATAAGTCATCTAAATTACTGTGACCAATTACAAGTTCTAAATCTATAATCTCAACAATGCAGATGAGAGAGATTGTTAATAATCAACACATCGTAAAAATTAGAGGGACTGGTTCTAAATGTGAAAACTGAGAGTGCATCATATGAAACCAGTAAGCATGGCAGGATGTGCAAAATAGCTCACTGAAAAGCAAAGGTGCAACAGGTACGCTAATACTCTATCAACATCAAAGGTCCAAAATTTTTCCACACTCTCCCACTACACACAAAGTGCATAACTGGCTGGCTTCCTAAGAGTTCAAGAGTGAACTTAACAAACACCTCCAAACAATATCTGAGCAACCAGGCTGTGATTCATATATCAGGCTGGGATCAGTCGGGTCCAACAGCCTGGTTAAGCAGATGACCGACTGGGTGGCCTAGTGGAAGACTGCGCTGTTGATCACCGATACTTCCACAAGGTTGCCAAATGGTAGCCATGTTCCCATGCAGACTGGTGTGTAGCTTAAGACTTATACCTTCTATACTTCTCTTCAAATGTGCAGAAAAATGCACAAAACACGGTGAAATACACAGAGATATAGCAGAGAAGTCAAGCTACAGGAAAGGGTCACTCTATAGGTAAGGGTCACTCTATAGGTAAGGGTCAAGTTACAGTTTAGAGTTAAACCACATGTATAGGGTAGTGGTAAATATAATGATAAAGCAATGTATTATACAGGTGAATACTGCTGCAAGGAAGCAGTATTCATTACATCCTATAAACAACAACAAATTCTTTTAAAATTCAATAAGAAATTTCTGATTATGAAGAAGTGAAGAAAATTATTCTGTGGAAAATAAAATCGCTAGCAAAAACTTTAATGAAAATGTTAACATAACGTGTCTAAAAACGTGTACAAAAGAGTTTTCAAAAACGACTTCACAATCGACTTGAGAATGGTCCAGGACGGACCGAAACGTCGTCGTCCCTTTAACTTCTAGTGTGTGGTCTGGTCAACAGTTTTCAAAAACACTAACAAAAACGTTGGCAAAAAGGGGATAGATCATATTGCAACATGTCCTCACTGATAGTGTCTCTCAAACTGTAACACTAAAATGAAGAGATTGTTAAGAAGATTTGAGCCTACTGAGAGGTTGTGAGTGAACTTTTCTTATTTGTTTCAAAGATTAATCACATCGTTAGTTGAGAATATCTGAACCACTCACAAATTATAATACACGAGAGAATGTCTCTGTCTGTCTGAAGTTCAAGGGCAAATGCTTGAAGCTAGCTCCATGCAACTTTGATGAGTTAATGGTCTGCGGTGCAGGACTGCATTGTTCAGTCAGTTTAAGTAAACATTTCATGATTTCATAAACATTTGCCTTTGTATTTTTCATGGAGTCAAATGTGAAATATTTGGAGTGACTTTCCTAAAATTTTTAGTTGTTACAATAATATATTTTCTCAGACACATAGTTGTTTCAGTGCTTTTTAATAATAAATTTTCTGAGAAAACAGATTAAGGGTGGAAGAAAGAAGGGAGGAGGGTTAAATGGGGTGAACAAGGAAATAGAAATGATGAGGGTGAGGGGGAAGATGAGGGTAAAGTGGGGAATAGGGTGGAAAAAGAAGAAAGAAACTGGAGTGCAGCCAGGTACCCTTTATAATTAAAAAAATGGAAATGTCTGTCTGCTCGAGGTTGGAGGGGAGATGGGGGGTTGAGAGAGTGGGTAAGGTTAGGGAGAAGGGGGAAAATGTGGAAAATGAGGAGATTGGGGGGAGTGTAAAGGGAGTGGTAGCAGAAATTGGAAGGGTGAGGGTGGCATAGGAGGATGTGGGAATAATAGGAAGAATGTAAGAGAATATAACAGGGGGTCGAGAAAGTCAAGGAGATGGAAGGATAGACAGGGAAACGGGTGGATATGGGGTATAGAGGGAAAAAGAAAATAGAATTATCAGGAAAAAGCGCAAGGCTATTACGTCTATATAGCATTTGGAAGGGATCAGGATACTAATTTGGGATGGGACGGCGGAAAAGAATATTACCCAACCACTTACACGGTCAGGATTGAACAACGCCGACCTGCATGAAACGAAATCGTCACTCACCGTACAGCCCTACCACTTAGACTGGACGTAGAGTGACGATTTCGGCAGAGACGTGGGTAGAGCTATCCCACGCATTGCTAATCATATACATATATAGAAATATATATATATATATATATATATATATATATATATATATATATATATATATATATATATATATATAAATATATATATATATTTATATTTATAAATATGTATATGATTAGCAATGCGTGGGATAGCTCTACCCATGTCTCTGCCGAAATATTTCCTTCAATACAATGGGTATTGAAATGGAAGTGATTGTAGAAAGCCTATTGGTCCATATTTCTTGATGCTTCTATATTGGAGCGGAGTCTTGAGGTGGGTAGAATATAGTTGTGCATTAATTGGCTGTTGATTGCTGGTGTTGACTTCTTAATGTGTAGTGCCTCGCAAACGTCAAGCCGCCTGCTATCGCTGTATCTATCGATGATTTCTGTGTTGTTTACTAGGATTTCTCTGGCGATGGTTTGGTTGTGGGAAGAGATTATATGTTCCTTAATGGAGCCCTGTTGTTTATGCATCGTTAACAACAGCCAATTAATGCACAACTATATTCTACCCACCTCAAGACTCCGCTCCAACATAGAAGCATCAAGAAATATGGACCAATAGGCTTTCTACAATCACTTCCATTTCAATACCCATTGTTTCGTGTTCTGTCTTGTGTTGATGAAATTAATACCCTATTAATGCCACCTCTTGTTCTGTCTTGTGTTGATGAAATTAATACCCTATTAATGCCACCTCACCCCATCCACCTCACTCAAATGTAGATATAAACAAAATCGGAGATGCGAAAGTTCTATTCAGTTGTGTATTTGTAAACTTAAGTCTTTGAAAATGTAATAAGTTTTACGAAACGCGCTCGTGTCGCGTCAGACTAGAAATAAAAATGAATTTTGGAGAATTGATTTTTGAATTACCTCCAACAGTGAAAAGAAATGTACGAAATATTGAGAAAATTCGTGTTAGAATTATTAATCTTACTTTCTCGGTCATATTTAATAATATATGTCTACAGGAAAGACTGCTACCAAAATATACTAATATATATATATATATATATATATATATATATATATATATATATATATATATATATATATATATATATATATATATATATATATATATATATCACGAAAATAAACACGCGATTAAAAATGTGACAATGTCAGACCACGGAGGAAAAATGAAACAGGAATTTCCTTAAGTACTTTCGTATATTAATACATCTTCAGAAGGAGTCTCCTTCTGAAGATGTATTAATATACGAAAGTACTTAAGGAAATTCCTGTTTCATTTTTCCTCCGTGGTCTGACATTGTCATATATATATATATATATATATATATATATATATATATATATATATATATATATATATATATATATATATATATATATATATATATATATATATATATATATATATATATATATATTTATATATATTATATATATATATATATATTTATATATATATATATATATATATATATATATATATATATATATATATATATATATATATATATATATATATGAGACAGTGTCAGACCTTGCATAGTAGTAGGAGTTAATCACACGTTAATCAAACATGTTAATCACGTATTTATTTTTCGTGATTTCCTCACACACATATATATATATACATATACATACACACATATATATATATATATATATATATATATATATATATATATATATATATATATATATATATATATATATATATATATATATATATATTGTGACGATAATCTCTTTCAAGAGAGATTGAGCCTGCTCTTCCCTACATAAGTACGTCAATATACAAGATAATATAGAAGATACGTCCACCAAGTATCGCCAAACGTTTTGCCCAGAGAGCAAAACGTACCCAGCACACCGTGACAACTGCTACAGCCACCGTAACCAGTAAACTGCTCTTCTTCTGGCTGCCTGTCGCTGATTGGCTGGTGACTCGTCGCCCCTGCCCTCCGCCTCCACCACAAGTCGACGTCTGAGCTGCAGTGCGCCAATATTGTCAGAATATCTCAGTGCTCCAAGCAGTTGACATCTCTCGCTGGTAGACTAAGCCTTGGCTTTCGTGTACTAAGGGAGGTGGCAGCTCGAAGCCAGTATTCCAGCACCACTTATATTTTACTTTGCTATCACTGTAACTTACTTGTCTTAACGTAACTTTTCATTTGCCAGTGATTATTCATGATATTTTGTTTGTTGCCTTATCTTTCATATTTTGATGTGATTAACTTTATTCATGTCTTGTTTTTCTAGAGTAATTAAAGTTTCATTGTTTATATACTTGTGTTTTGTGTGTCTTCCCATTACCTTACCACAGACGAAAGGACCAACTTTTCTCTTTTTTTTTTATTATGTGACGAGGCCCTGCTCCTAGCTTTTGAAACAGCCGAACACCAACGCTTTACCGTCACAATATATATATATATATATATATATATATATATATATATATATATATATATATATATATATATATATATATATATATATTTACAGATGTATATATACACATACACGTTGTTAAATGGTTACACATATTATTGAGTGGGGTGAGCAACCGCATTAGCTTCAGCAACCGAATCTCTTTGTGTGTATATACCTCAATAAACTTAATTTCAATTTCACTGGAATTCTGAAGTCAGGGGAGAAATGATCACGATATATAACATATCAGGAAAATAGATAGGGTGGATGTGGACAGACTATTTATCATATGATATAAACTAACTGGCGAAAGTTAGTTTATATCATATGATAAACTAACTACGACTACCCTGTCGTAGCTCAAGCGACTAAGGCAGTGTCTGGGATGGTCCCGGACGCAGGTTCGAATCCTCGTCACGTCCCTTGTGGATTTGTTTAACTAGCTTATAATGGTTAAAATTGGGAACTAATTTAGTTAATTAATTTTAATAATAATTAATTTAATAATTAAGAAATAAGGTGTTTTATTCACATACAGAATTAAATTAATAAAATATAAACCTTAATCCTGGAACATTCAATTACGTGAACATAATTATATTAATACATATATATATACACACAAACGCGCACCTATAGATTACAGGGGTTAATAATAAATAGCAATAATGAGGCGCATGTTATAGCAATACACGGAAGAGAAACCAAGGATTCACTGAACAGTAGACCAGTGACAAGTTCCTTAACAAGCATACCATGTAGTAATAAAAAGGTATAGGTGAAAATGTTGGAGCAATTCGAGAGAATTAGCTTCACATCAAAGTCCCAACACTGGTTCATAGAGGGTAACCATGCTTTGAAATTCTATTGGAGTTCTTCAATAGAATGACTAAGATCAGACATGGAGGACAAGAGGGAGAAGATTGCATTCTCTTTTATTGTGGAGAATTTGTAACACTATCGTGACTGAAAACAAAATAACCCTCATAAATTAGGAGAAGTAAAGTATGACTATATTGCAAATTGAAAACAATGTTGGCTTAATTAATAAAATTACTTGGATGTGTGAGAGGTACCTTTCGGGTATGAATCAGATGGTAACAGAAAGAGAAGTCAAAATGGCAAGAGTTGACAAGCAGAGCCCCGGAAGGATATTTGTCATTGACTTGGTAAATGAAATATTATCGTTCCTCTCCTTGTTTGCGAACAATGCCCAGTTGAGGAGAAATATTAAAAGAAACTTTATTATGAGGAAAACTGGTATACCAAGATGCATATACAGCCCACAAAGGAACAAGAAGACAGGCTATGAGGATGGGAGTATTAAAACAAGACGACCGAGGGTGCATATATGGAGTCTTGAACGCTTATCAGAGATAGTCTTAATCACAATACCTTAATTATCCTTATAATTCTTATCTCTCAATGCTTGTATACAACTGGTTTTTTATTCTTAGTAGACTTTGGGAAACATTTCCTGCATGTATGACCGAGTGGGTGGGTGTGTGTATTTACTATTTGTATATACTAAACGTGTCAGCAAAATCGAGCTTAGCTTTTGGACCCCGCCTTTCTAACCAATCTATTTTTCCTCTATTATGTCTACTACATATATTTCTCTCTAATACATACACACACACACACATCCCCAGGAACAGCCCGTAGCAGCTATCTAACTCCCAGGTACCTATTTACTGCAAGGTGATCAGGCGCATCAGGATGAAAGAAAATTTGACCACTTGTTTCCACGTCGGCCGGGAATCGAACCCGGGCAATTAGCACTACGATCCCCAAGCGCTATCCACTCAGCTGT
>NC_091159.1:32141780-32154280 GCF_040958095.1 Procambarus clarkii | reverse complement strand
GTTTGAGGCTTCAAGAAGACCTAGACAAGCTGAAAGAATGGTCGAACAAATGGTTGTTAGAGTTTAACCCAACCAAATGTAATGTAATGAAGATAGGTGTGAGGAGCAGGAGGCCAGATACAAGGTATCATCTGGGAGAGGAAATTCTTCAGGAATCAGAGAAAGAAAAAGACTTGGGGGTTGATATCACGCCAGACCTGTCTCCTGCAGCACATATCAAGAGGATAACATCAGCGGCATATTCCAGGCTGGCCAACATACGAACGGCATTCAGAAACTTGTGTAAAGAATCATTCAGAACTTTGTATACCACATATGTCAGGCCAATCCTGGAGTATGCAGCCCCAGCATGGAGTCCATATCTAGTCAAGGATAAGACTTAACTGGAAAAGGTTCAAAGGTTTGCTACCAGACTAGTACCCGAGCTGAGAGGTATGAGCTACGAGGAGAGACTACGGAAATTAAACCTCACTTCGCTGGAAGACAGAAGAGTTAGGGGGGACATGATCACCACATTCAAGATTCTGAAGGGAATTCATAGGGTAGATAAAGACAGGTTATTTAACACAAGGGGAACACGCACAAGGGGACACTGGTGGAAACTGAGTGCCCAAATGAGCCACAGAGATATTAGAAAGAACTTTTTTAGTGTCAGAGTGGTTGACAAATGGAATGCATTAGGAAGTGATGTGGAGGAGGCTGACTCGATTCATAGTTTCAAGTGTAGATATGATAGAGCCCAATAGGCTCAATAATCTGTACACCTGTTGATTGATGGTTGAGAGGCGGGACCAAAGAGCCAGAGCTCAACCCCCGCAAGCACAACTAGGTGAGTCCACACACACACACAAGACATGCAGATTATATATTTTTATTTTTGCAGGGATATTCTGGCTGGCCCACTAAGTGTTGCTTGTTTCTGTTATACTTGGGCGGAGTATGAGTATTTATGACTCGTATGGTCGCTTACGTAAGATTTTGCCATTTGTGTTTAACAACTTCTTCTGCTCTGTTGAATCGAAGTTGAAATCTTGATGGGTTTGTAACTGTGCACTGTGTTAGATAATGTTCCAGTGCTCTGTGACGTGCAGATGTATTGAGGCACAGAACTCATAGTGTAAATTCACGTTTCTTCACAACCCTTCTACTGAACCCTCTGAAACGTGGAGTAGGTCTTCCAATTTTATTTCTGTAGGGGCTGAAATATTCACAAAGACCAGGCGATGCCTGGGTGATTGAACAACTGATGAAGTGGACACCTGGATAAGTGATTAACTAAATATTTGGATAACTGGATGACACAACAACTGGATGATTGAGTGTTTGGTTCACTGGATGACTTGAAAATTGGATAATTAGATAATTAGCTTATTGGATAATTGGATAAGTTGATGACTGGATGAATGTATAACTGGTTGCTAGATAATTGGACTATAACTGGATGATTGAATGAGTAATTAACATGATGGATAACGTGATGTGTTGAATAAATGAATGACTGGCTAACTGGATTACGGCCTAATGTATTAACTGGACCACTGCCTAACTGGTTAACTGATCATTGCCTAACTTGTTAACTGGATCACTGCCTAACTGGTGAACTGGGAGCACTGCCTAACTGATCGTGCGAATTATCGAACGACTGTATAGCTGAATAACAGTAAAAGTGGACGATTAAATGAAATGTTAACTGAATAAACGATTAATATATTACTAAATTATTAGATTATTGGATGAATGGGAAAGTAGATGATTGAGTAGCTGGAGTAAATGGATGTTTGTTCCAAAAACACACACACTCGATTTGGCAATTTTTATATGAAACTGAAATGATTCGCATCCGAGGTACATCCTATTTAGTTTTATTTGTTTTTCTATTAAAAAGAATTAAATATTTTGTCAGGAATTTTCGCAATTTTTGAAGTCCTTTTTCTTGTGCCTATTCGTTTCTGTTATCTTTTCCTTTTTACTCTTTGCCAGATGATGAACCGTACAAAATGATTGAGTTTTTTGGTCTCAGCACCTAATGTCTCTCCTTTTTTTGCAGATGTATTTCTAGTTTCTAATATCGTTCGTGGAATCTACTGCCATTTTATATGCAATTCGATACACAATTTCGAAGCAACACTCATACAATGTTTTCAAGTGCCTCTTCACCTCACACCTGTTTTCCAAGCCCAAAAACCTCCTGTTCCACATGTCACTTGGCCTTCTTCCTACCAAGTGTTAGTTCAGTGTTATCTTTAAAAACACCTAGAGTTAGCTTCTCCTTTCCTTTCACTTAAAATATGGTACTGGGATGGAAAAGCTACGAAAATTAGAGAAAAATCCCTTTCTCCCCCCCCCCCACATCATCGGATTGAACACAAACTCCTTTTCTTTCATATATCCATCCCTCTCGCCTGCATCCCCTTTCTGGGATATAAATAAAACGCCCATCAATGCCATATCAAGCCCCGCCTCTAACCTCTTCTCTCATCATCTACAGCTTCTCCCTTTTATACCAAACATTTACTCCAGAGATTTTGCTAATGGTTCATGTAAATTGTATTTATTATTTGCATTCATTGAAAACGGCAAAGTCATTTATAACTAAGGATCAAGGAATAGTAAATACGTTATGAGAGGTAATCCAGTTAATGGCTGAACACAGTATAATAAACTATGAGATTCACTCACTATATTATTAACACTGAAACCTGGATTTCCATTTGCGTCAGATATGCTGCTCACACATACAGCGGATGAGTAGGGATTTCACAATTGTCACCCACCAATTGTGACACCCACAATTGGTGGGTGTCAATTGTCCACCCACCAATTGACAGGGTAGACAAAGACAAACTCTTCAGGACGGGTGGAACACGAACAAGGGGACACAGGTGGAAACTTAGTGCCCAAATGAGCCACAGAGACGTTAGAAAGATTTTTTTCAGTGTCAGAGTAGCTAATAAATGGAATGCAGGAATGCACTAGGAAGTGATGTGGCGGAGGCTGACTCCATACACAGTTTCCAATAAAGATATGATAGAACCCAGTAGGCTCTGGAATCTGTACACCAGTCGATTGACGGTTGAGAAGCGGGACCAAAGAGACAAAGCTCAACCCCCACAAGCACAATTTGGTGAGTACACCCAGGTCCTCGCCGCGGAGTGGACAGCGCTCAGGAGTCGTAGTCGTAAAGTACCGTTCCGGGCACAAACAAATGAACAAAAGAACATAAAAATAAGTTAACTTTACTGGGCCTATTGGCCCATACGTGGGAGCTTCTATTTATAACCTCCCAATCCCACTCATATACATGTCCAACCCACGCTTGAAACAATCGAGGGACCTTAAACCTCCACCAACTTACGCGGTAATTGGTTCCACAAATCAACAATTCTGTTACAGAACCAGTAATTACCCAGGTCATTCCTAAATCTAAAGTTATCAAATTTATGCCCATTGTTTTGTGTTCTGTCTTGTGTTGATACTTTTAATACCCTATTAATATCTTCTTTGTAATGGTAGATATTGTAAATCTACTATTACAAAGAAGAACAAAGAAGAACATATCCATTCATCTACTTGCATACCTCAATCATGTCACTCCTAATTCTTCTCCTTTCCAAAAAATGTAATTTAAGCTTTGTTAACTTTTCTTCATATGACAGGTTTCAGATTTTTGGGATTAACTTTGTCATCCTACGCTGGACACGTTCACGTGAATTTATATCCATTTCATACGGCGCTATTTGGTCGCCATACGGCGACCAAAACTGAACTGCAAAATCTAAATGGAGCCTAACCAGAGCAAGATATAGCTGAAGAACAACACTAGGTGTCTTGTTACTAACACTTCGATTAATAAATCCCAGTGTCCTATTTTCCTTATTACGAACATTTGTGCATTGATTTTTTGGTTTTAAATTCTTACTAATCATAACTCCAATTAGTTTACCAGGGGCCTCGTAGCCTGGTGGATAGCGCGCAGGACTCATAATTCTGTGGCGCGGGTTCGATTCCCGCACGAGGCAGAAACAAATGGGCAAAGTTTCTTTCACCCTGAATGCCCCTGTTACCTAGCAGTAAATAGGTACCTGGGAGTTAGTCAGCTGTCACGGGCTGCTTCCTGGGGGTGGAGGCCTGGTCGAGGACCGGGCTGCGGGGACACTAAAGCCCCGAAATCATCTCAAGATAATCTCTCTTCTCTCCCACCCACAAAGACTTGTTCGGCTGAAGGTATAATGCTCAGTTCTTCTTAAGTAAATACAGAGATAAAATATTTACTAAAAGTAATACACATCTCTTCGTCATTATCAGTTATCTGACCTATCTCAGTTTTTTATGGACCTATCCTTTCTGTAATCTTTGTTCGATAACTGAAAAAAATTTGGGATGTGTCTTTGCTTGCTCAGCTATTCGAATTTCATAGTTTCTTTTAGCCCTTGTTATCTCTTTTTAAACATTTCTAACCAGTTGGACGAATTCTTGTTCTAATCTGACTTCCCCATTCTTAATCCTTTTGTACCAAGCTCTCTTTTCTCCTTTAAGGTTTTTCAGATCCTTTGTTATTTATTTCGGATCATTACTATTCGATCTATTCAATTTGTATGTTATACTACGTTCCTGAGCTTTGCTTAGAATGTTTTTAAATATGTTAGATTTTGAATCCACGTCGAAATCCCTTTTTACATCACCCATCGCTGAGTTCACGTCTCACTCCATGATCAGCCCACCCCATGCCCAGGACTTTCCAATCAATTTCACACAAAAAAATTCTTTGACCATTAAAATCAGTTTTCGAAAAACTGTCACTTAAACATAATTTTCTCCTACAAATCTATTATATTCTATGCTAATTCTGATTTCTCTGTGATCACTGTTCCCTAGCTCACTCCCTATTTCAATTTCATTAATTTGTGTTTCCCTGTTAGTTAACACTAAGTCTAAAATATTATTTTCCCGATTTGGTTCCTTAATGTGTTGCTTAAGAAAGCACTTGCCAATTAATACTAGAAAATCATCTGCTTCATTATTCCCTGTTCTGTTATTCCAGTTTACTCCACTAAAATTAAAGTTATCCATGACACAAATACTGTTTGACCTAGATGCTCTAGATATTTCATAACATATATTTCCATTTGGTGAAAGTTTGGTGCTTCCATTTGGTGAAAGGTTGGTGACCTGTATATAACTCCTATTATAAGATTTTTACCTTTTTCGTTGAATTCTAGCCAAATAGTTTCTGTGTGTGGCTCAGTTTTCATTCCCTCTTTGAGACTACATTTCAAATTTTCCCTAACATATATGGCTACGCCCCCTCCTCGTCTAATATATCTATCTGTGTGAAATAGTTTCAATCCGTGTATTTGATATTCAGCTAATAGTTCTCCGTTTTCTACATTCATCCACGTTTCGGTAAATGCAATAACATCTATTGTTTCTGTGCAAACCAGAGCATTTAAATCGTTTACTTTGTTTTTTAGACTCCTACTGTTCGTGTAATATACTTCAGGTGTACTGTTATTTGGAGGCCTTTCTCCTTCCCTGTTCCCTTTGCCATTTTTTTCCCCACCAACACATACTTTTATTGCCTCCTTTCTCCATATCAATTCCCATACCACTCTCAGTTAACAGTTTATACCCAAACAAACACCTCCAGCCACAGGTTCCAACGAGTTGGCAACAACATCAGCCCAGGATAAATCCACCCCATCCTGAGCATACAAGTCATACAAGAGCATACAAATGGGCAGAGCTTATTTCGTTTGATGCACTGTTCACCTCGCAGTAAATAAATTCTTGGGAGTTAGACAACTGTTACGGGCTGCATCCTGGAGATTGTGTGTGTGTGTGTGTGTGTGTGTGTGTGTGTGTGTGTGTGTGTGTGTGTGTGTGTGTGTGTGTGTGTGTGTGTGTGTAATCACGTACTCACCTAAGTGTACTCACCTAGTTCTGCTTGCGGGGGTTGAGCTTTGTCTCGTTGGTCCCGCCTCTCAACCGTCAATCAACTGGTGTACAGATTCCTGAGCCTACTGGGCTCTATCATACCTATATATGAAACTGTGTATGGAGTCAGCCTCCACCACAGCACTTCCTAGTGCATTCTATGAATTAACTACTCTGACACTGAAAAAGTTCTTTCTAACGTCTTTGTGGCTCATCTGGGTACTAAGTTTCCACCTGTGTCTCCTTGTTCGTGTTCCACCCGTGCTAAAGAGTTTGTCTTCGTCCACCCTGTCAATTCCCCTGAGAATTTTGTAGGTGGTTATCATTTCTCCCCTTACTCTTCTTTTTTCCGGGGATATGAGGTTCAGCTCCTTTAGCCTTTCCTCGTAGCTGATTTCTCTCAGTTCCGAGACAAGCCTGGTGACATACCGCTGAATCTTCTCTTTTCTACTTCTACTTCTTCTACTTCTATTTCTCTTCTCTGAATCTTCTGTATGTTTGTATTCACCTAGTTGTATTCACCTAGTTGTGCTTGCGGGGGTTGAGCTCTGCTCATTCGGCCCGCCTCTCAACGGTCAATCATCTGTTTCTACTACTACTATTACAATTTTTTTTTCCTCACCACAGACCCCAGGAAGCAGCCCGTGACAGCTGACTAACTCCCAGGTACCTATTTACTCCTAGGTAACAGGGGCATAGGGTGAAAGAAACACTGCCCATCGTTTCTCGCTAGCGCCCGGGATCGAACCAGGAACCACAGGATCACGTGTTCAGCGTGCTGTTCGCTTGGCCACTGGCTCCCGTATATATATATGTGTGTGTGTGTGTGTGTGTGTGTGTGTGTGTGTGTGTGTGTGTGTGTGTGTGTGTGTGTGTGTGTGTGTGTGTAAGTGTGTACTCACCTAATTGTGTTTGCAGGGTTTGAGCTTCGGCTAATTGGTCCCGCCTCTCAACGTCAATCAGCTGGTGTCCAAATTCTTTAACCTACTGGGCTCTATCATATTTACATTTGAAACTGAGTATGGAGTCAGCCTCCACCACATCACTGCCTAATGCATTCCATTTGTTAACTACTCTGACAGTAAAAATGTTATTTCTAATCTCTCTTTGGCTCATTTAAGTGCTCAGTTCTCAGTCTTTATCCACCCCTATCAATTCCTCTGAGTATCATATATGTAGTGATCATGTTTTCATTAACTCTTCTGTCTTCCACCGACGGAATTTTTAGTTTCAATAGTCTTTCCTCGTAGCTCATACCCCTCAGCTCGGCTACTTGTTTTGTGGCATACCTTTGATCCTTCCCCAATTTAGTCATGTACTTGACTGGATACACACTCCACGCTGGAGCTACATACTCTAGGATTGGTCTGACATTTGTGGTATAAAAGATTCTAAATGATTACACAAGTTTGTGAAGGCAGTTCATATTTTAGCAAACCTAGCATATGCACTGATTATATCCTCTTGATGGGGTTCAGAGGATAGGTCTGGTGTGATATCCATCCCCAGATCTTTCTCTCTCTCCCGGATTCTTGAAAGTTTATTCTCCAAAATGGTACCTTGTATCTGGCCTCCTGCTCCCTACACCTATCTTCATTACCTTACATTTACTCGAGTTAAACTCTAATAGCCAATTGTTGGACAATATCTTCCGTTGCTCCAGGTCTTCTTATAGCCTCATGTTGTCCTCTGTCTTAATCTTTTTCATAATTTTGGCATCATCAGCGAATATTGAGTGCAATGAGTCAATATATTTTGGAAGATCATTGACATATCAGAAACAAGATATTCGCTAGTAACATCACGCCAATCTTAGGTCTCACCCCTACATTAACTATCTGCTTCCTATTATTTAGGTACTCTCGTATGCATTGGAACACATTACTAGTTATTTCTGCATGTTTCTCCAACCAATGCACCTCCTCTAATGAGATGCTTTGTCAGATTTACCAGATTAATGGTAAAGAAACTCGTAATTATTGAAGATTTGTTTTCTACAACGTTTCGTTCCGCTCTGGAACTCCTTTAGGTAAAAAAAAAATCAAGATTTACAATTTTGGGTTAAATATACAGGAGAAATAGTTGACGGAGAATGTGGTGAGGTTATGGGGGTAATCAAACATAAAGTAAGAGGAGAGGGCAAGTCAAACATTGGGTTAGGTGGTGAAGATGGGTGAGATCTGGGTCTCAGTGTTGGCAAGGAAACGAAGTCGTAATTTTTTATATATAAGGTGGGTCTTTTTTCTATAATAAATATTACTTCCAGGGGTTTCCAATCTTCATAGGCCAGAGGTCAACCCATCCTCTTAAAAAAACGTAGTTTTTCGCTCGAATGCGTGCTATGGCCAAAAATGGACGTAATTTGAAATTTAATCGGCTCACGAATGTGATGTACTGTCCCGTTTGCTGTTTGATTCCTCCGGCTTACTCGGATAGGTTAGGAAAGGAAACTTTCAATTAAAGGTTTTCATCTCGTTTTAAAACCTTAGGAGAACTTCCTGCCCTCCAAACCTATCAAAGGACCCTTAAGTTATTGTTTTGGAAAAAAAAAATCCAAAATTTATTTTCAATTATTTGTTATTTTCGAATTGCGTCCATTTTCAGACAAACGGGCAAACGGCCAAATTCAGAAATAATTTGCAAGAGGAGAGGATGCAGAGGTAGATTTCAGGATTTTGGTATTATCTACCAACATATTCCAAGTGTGTCGCGTTATGTTTGCTTTGCATGTTTCCAGGAGTTCCAGTTTGTAGATGCCGCGTCAGGCTTCTAGAATGTTTTGTGGTGGTCATAATAATATAGGTAGATCGAAGATGACATCATTAATTGGGAATGTTTTATTGGAATACCACGTTTGTATTTTCGAGACGTTGGTATTGTTCATTGTTATTGAGTATTAAGGAAGACTGCTGTAGTCATTTACTAATTTGGTTGTTTCATCATATACGCAATGAATTTTAAATTTGTTCGTTTTTATTATTTTCTTAATTCATCATATCATTGTTCTGTTATTTATTAGACGTTCTCATCATGCTGCATATCAACATTCAACTTCATTATTAAGTCATAGAGAGAGAGAGAAAGAGAGAGAGAGAGAGAGAGAGAGAGAGAGAGAGAGAGAGAGAGAGAGAGAGAGAGAGAGAGAGAGAGAGAGAGAGAGAGAGAGACAGAGAGAGAGAGAGAGTGACAGAGAGAGAGAGAGAGAGTGACAGAGAGAGAGAAAGGGAGGGGGGGGGTGTGGAGAAGAAGCAGAGTGCGTGTGAGAGAGTGCGTCTTAGAGGCATGGCGATACCTCCCAATAGAGAGCGAGAGAGTATTGGGAGTCTTGAAACGTCTCCCAGAATCATTTGTTCAGCTCCATCGAACTGTTTCTTCTTTTTTTGTGTTTTGTAACATTTGTATGAGCTTTTGTCTATTGGACTGGTGAGAAAACTGTGGGTTTGTTTTTTCTCAAGCTTCCAGTGCTTGGTCTTTGTCTAAGTCGCCGCCACCAACAACTGCAAGCACCAATATCACCACAATCTACAACCACAATCCTTCACAAACGAGTGCCAATCACTAGCACTACAGTCATTACCACAACAAACGGGTACCCACCATCACCACTAACATCAACTACCAGCTACCAGCATTATCAACCACCAACAACCATCTTCACCATCGACAAGCAACCGCCTCCAGTAAACATCACTAAGATCACAATCACCACCCATAACCACCGTTCCACCACTAGCAACTACCACTAACTTAACACAACTAGCATCACTACCACTAAACTCCATCATCCACCAAGAAACACCATCATCACCAACAATTATCATTAACACCAACCGCAATCACCACCACCAACAACCTCCATCACCACCACCAACCACCATTACCACCAAAAACCACCATCATCAACAACTATCACCAATAACTGCAAACCACCAGCAGCAAATAATATCACCAAGAATCCCCACTTAAAATCACTACGGACCATCACCATCAACAATCAGCGAACAATACAATCACTCTATTTCACCAACACTGTGAACGAACTCAGTAGGAACAACAGCAACACAACTCAATACCTCTTTTGTGTGTTAACATAGTCTGCTTCAAGTCTGTCTGTCTGTCTGTCTGTCTGTCTGTCTGTCTGTCTGTCTGTCTGTCTGTCTGTCTGTCTGTCTGTCTGTCTGTCTGTCTGTCTCTCTCTCTCTCTCTCTCTCTCTCTCTCTCTCTCTCTCTCTCTCTCTCTCTCTCTCTCTCTCTCTCTCTCTCTCTCTCTCTCTCTCTCTCTCTCTCTCTCTCTCTCTCCTCTTTATCAATCTCCTCATCTCTGTCAATATGCCTCTTCCTCATTGTCTGTCGGTCTGTCTTTGTCTACCTCTCAAATTATAAACATACAAGATAACCTGCGTTTGGAAACTAGAATATGCCATTGTGTCATTTACGCATTTTTCGGACTTTTGAGCTTTTATTAAACATACACACACACACTCAACTATATATATATATATATATATATATATATATATATATATATATATATATATATATATATATATATATATATATATATATATATATATATATATATGTATGTATATGTATGTATATATATCTATATATATATATATATATATATATATATATATATATATATATATATATATATATATATGTATATATATATATATATATATATATATATATATATATATATATATATATATATATATATATATATATATATATATATATATACTAAAATTTGTTTATTTTGGTAGCAGTCTTTCTTGTAAACATATGTTGTTGAATATGACCAAAAGGGTAAGATTAATAATTCTAACACGAATCTTCTCAATATTTCTTACGATTTTCTTCCCTGTCGTGGGTAATAGAAAAATTAACTCTCGAAAATTTATTCTTTACATTTTTATTTTTGGTCTGATGCCTGAACGCGTTTCATAAACTTCATACATTTTCAAAGATTAGTTTACACATATCATACATCATACTTATATTGGTTTTGGGTGAGGTGATATGGCACAAATGTTTGCGTTCAGGCATCAGACCAAAAATAAAAATGCAAATAATGAATTTTGGAGAGTTAATTTTTCAATTACCCTTGACAGTGAAGAAAAACGAAAGAAATATTGAAAAGATTCGTGTTAGAATTGTTAATCATACCCTTTCGGTCATATTCAACAACATATATATTTTAAGATATATATTTATATATATGCTACCGCTTCCGGTTGCGTTTGGGCTAGTTTTGTGGGGCACCAACGTGCACGCACAAACTGTCATCTACCACCCTCTGTTCATTATGTATTTTTCAGTTGTCTTGCATTTAAAACTTCATTACATAAAATGGGTTGTAAATATATAATTTTTAATTATTTTATTTAAGATTTATAATAATATCCTTGTAGGACAAACATCAAACAAATGAATTACAGATACTGTAATAACATCTCTTTATTATTTACAAAATGTACAAATAACAATATACATTGAAACATTGTTCACAAATGATCACTGGTATAGTGATATTCATTTGGTTTCTTACACATATATAGCAAGCAAAGAACCATTTGGGCATACAAGCTGACTAAAACCCTGGACAAAGTCTTTCCAGCCTGCATAAGCAGTGTCTTCAGGAGGACCTTTAAGAGCTCTTGGATGGTCCTTAAAGACTTCCTGCGAAACTCTTTGAGCCCCTCTGAAATGTTGCTAAGAAATTCCTGGAATTGCCTCTGGAGTCTTTGGGGAAAAAACTTTGAAAATTTGTAAGAAGATTTTTTTTGTGAGAGTTGTTGGGTGTTAGCAGAAGTTTCCTTTGAAAATTCCGCCCGTGAAAACCTATGTAAGAGTCTGCCTGGAGGGTTCTTTAAATGTTATTTTATAGTTATTTAGGGTTCCTGGAAGATTATTCTGGCCTTCATGTAAGGTTCTTGTAAGGTTCCCAAGAGACTCAAAAGAGACCTTTTGCAGCAGACTTTTGTAAGATTTGTGAGAGATTCTCTCTTATGTTTCCTGCAAGTATTTTCCTTTGGCTCTTGGACAGATATAAATAGGTCCTTCAACATTTAAAACAAAAAGTATTGAAGGTTTTTTATGGGGTCTTGAATGGTGTTTCCAAGAAACTTGGAATTTTCTCTTTTGGCCCTTGGAATTCAATTCTAAATCTTTCTCCAAGGTCAATGAAAATTTTCAACATTATGGACAACATTTCCATTTATTAGAGAACCTTCATGAAAGTTTTCACAGGACCTAAGAGATTTTCTGAAAATTTACAATAAAGAGGAAATGCCAGGAAAATCTTCAGACTAACTTTAGGAATCAAAGCTGAAGTCACTGCTTTTACATAGAGATAAACGTTCTTGTTTTTCATTCACTCGCTTCATCATCATCATCATCATCATCGAATTGTTAAAAAAGTTCTAATTTCATTAATGGAATAGATTCTAAATCAAATAAACATGAGGCTTAGAATTGGTGTTAATTAATATCTAAGAGATACAAATGTGAAGAAATTATCTTGAATGAAATATGAATATCTGTGTGTGTGTGAGTGT
>NC_091159.1:32066780-32134280 GCF_040958095.1 Procambarus clarkii | reverse complement strand
GTCAACCCTTGTGCTCTCTCTTTCCAAGCATACGTCTTAATAGAGGTCCCATCAACTGCACATTGAAGTCCATACACTTCTTACTTCAAGGTCCTTCTACGTGTGAACGAAGGTTCGTGCATTTGTTTTCCAAACTCCGCACAACTATATTCCAATGGTCTGTACACCTATATCGAGAGAATGTACTCGTGCACTCATGGACTCACTTGCTCTGCAGTCTGATTGTTTAAATTCCGAGGTTAGACAGCTGCATTCCAAGTTCCGAACACCTGTGCACCCACATTTCCCAAGGCTGCGTGGCTAAACACCCATTTTCCAAGATTATGAATGCAGAGGAGCCGGCGAAGGTGTATATGTGTGTCGGGCTGCGTTCTGCACACAGCGCTAGCGACGCCAGAACTCAAAATGAAGAACTTTTATAGCATTACTTTTTTTGTTTAACGATGCGTGTATGAAGCAGCGGGCGCACCTGGGACAGTCTGCACCCACTACTGGTGTCTGGCGCTCTGATGGGACCAGCCATGGAGGTAGGATATGAGGTAAGGCTTAATGCTGTCTCGGGGCACATGGATGGCTACAGTTGATGCTTGCACGCCGGAGGGAGAAGGGATAGGAGTAGGGGCAGTGGAGACATTAGCATGGAAGGGAGACAGAAAAGGTTAGTAATTATGATAACACTGCATAAGGGAGGGAGAAAGAAAGTTGCTTGTACACTTTAGCGCGCTGGAGGGAAGGACCAAGTGAAGGGAAGCGGGAATGATGTTAGTAACCACACTAGCACTAAGGGAAGAAGAAGGATGTTAAGCAAGTAGGCATAACATCGCTAGAGGGGTGTCGGAGGGTAAGAAGGCAAGTAGGTGCAATATCACCAGGGGAACGAGATGGAGGGAATACTAGAATCGTAGCGACACCCTGGCATTAAGAAAAGAGGAAGGAGGATAGGTTGCTTGACACCCTTGCGGCCACGAGTGTCTCAAACGTCTCACCCTTTCGCTTCATAAAACAGAAGTCATACCAGACCGGCAAAGAGGAAGATCAAATGCTGCTTTGCTTCAACAATTTCTTGTGCCTGGTGAACACACGCCACGCTACCCGGCTCACTAGATCGTGCATTAATAACCACAAGATCTCATACACGGAACATTTCCACCAAAGAAAAATTCTCAGTAGCTTTTTAAGATCATCCGGAATCATTCAAGCAATCTCTCGTGTGGAAAATAACATCACAACATTCTGTTCTGCTCCTTCAGTTTCTCTAATGGAACTGTTTATTTAGCAAGTTATCATCCTACAGTTCAAGAGACAAAGCACACACTATGATCACCATTGCAATATTCGCTATGATAACTTGTGTTATTTTTTTGTTTTAGTTTCACTGTTTATACAAAGCTCTCGTCACTGGCTTCGCCGCCCCGAGTCCGAACCACATATTTGGGGTTATTTTTCAGCTCCTCTAACATGTGGTACTTGTCCTTGGCGCTGCGTCCACCGCCGCCGGCGTCGCTGCTGACTCCTGTGCGATAACTCGCCGTCTCCGTCACACCAAAGCTACCCCCAGAGCGGATATGGGTCACTACTACCGTTGCCTCCGGCCTGATATGTATCGTGGACCACATTAGCACCACTACCGCAACGATAGCTATCCCCCAGCATTCTCGCTCCTCCTCCTCCACGGCCTCCACCCATACCACGATAGCCATCACCCAAAACGCCTCTGTCGTCACTTAGATAAATTTCACTCGCGATATTCATACTACCGCGATAGCTGTCTGGACCAAGGTTACCGCTATTGCTTCTTCGATAGCCCCCACTAGCACCCAAACTACCGTCTCCTCCTCTATAAGCCTCGCTACGATACCCGTCGAAGTCCCTGGACCCCCGACCGTAATTTCTCGGTAGAGTTTCGGAATAGCGAGTGTATGGTGCGTAGCCTTCCCCCTGTAAGCCCACGGAGGCAGCGGTGATGGGGGAGTGATGGGTCTGGTGCACGGGAAGGGGTAACGCAGAGGATGGGGCGTAGGTGGAGGTGGAAGAGGTGCTAGCGTGCCCGGCAGTGGAGGTCCTCTGAGGGCGGGGGAGGGTGCAAGAGGTGGAGGTAGGGAAGGTAGAGGGGAAGGCGGTCTTGCCTAAGCTGTTGTAGTAACCAGCCGAGCCATTGGCCAGCGTCTGCGAGTCAGTTTGGCGCCCCAGTAAGGCATCTGTGGGGGGAAGAAACGAAGAAAATCGTAAATATAACCAGCAAATGATGGATAAAAAGCAATGTTTAATGCGAGAAACCATATTGATATAATTAGCAAACAATAATAAAAAGGCAATGTATAAGCGTGGAAAATGTAATATATATATATATATATATATATATATATATATATATATATATATATATATATATAAATATATATATATATATATATATATATATATATATATATATATATATATATATATATATATATATAAATATATATATATATATATATATATATATATATATATATATATATATATATATATATATATATATATATATATATATATATATATATATATACATATATTAGTATATTTTAGTAGCAGTCTTTTTTCGTGCTTGTTGATATGTTGTTGAAGATGACCGAAAAGGTAAGATAAATAATTCCAACACGAATTTTCTCAAAATGTCATATGTTTCTCTTCACTGCCCAGGGTAATTGAAATATCAATTCTCCAAAACTCATTTTTATTCTTGGTCTGACGACTGAACGCATTTCGTAATTCTTATTACATTTTCAAAGACTTAGTAATCACTTATGTTGTTGTTGTTTTAGATTTAACTACTGAGAACGAAGTGTCCATATAGCACGTACTATGGTGAGCCCGTAACTGAGTTCGGTTACTTGCTACTGTTACTTGTTACTTGTTACCTTGTTACTGTGATAGTTATTAGTATATTTATAAACAATTTACAATAAAACAAAAAAACGGCCAATCTACTTATGAAAAACTCCGCAGATACCAAACAGAACGACTTGAAGGACACCAATGTCGTCCATGCCTTCAAATGCCCACTTGGGGACTGTAAGCCCCAAAGAACTCAGTATAAGGGCAAGACAACAACATCTCTTTCCAGGCGATTAACAATGCATAAGCAACAGGGATCCATCAAGAAACATAAAATCTCTTCCCACAACCAGACCATCACCAGAGAAATCTTAACAAACAACACAGAAATCATTAATAGCTACAGCGATAGCAGGCGGCTCGACATCAGCGAGGCACTACACATCAAAAAGTCAACACCAGCAATCAACAGCCAATTAATGCACCACTATATTCTACCCACTTCAAGACCCCGAATTAATATAGAAGCAGCAGGAGGAGGTATGGGACAATAGGCCTTCTGCAGTTACTTCCATTTTTTATGTTTTCATTCCCATTTTATACCCATTGTTTTGTGTTGTCTTGTGTTTGTCACCTCACCCAAAACTTTTGTGCCATATCATCTCACCCAAAGCGATTATACGTATGATGAATTTTTATCTGTTAACTATGTTTTTGAAAATGTAATAAGAATTACGAAACACGTTCAGCATTATTAACCTTTCCTTTTTGTTCATATTCAACAATATATATATATATATATATATATATATATATATATATATATATATATATATATATATATATATATATATATATATATATAAATATATATATATATATATATATATATATATATATATATATATATATATATATATATATATATATATATATATATATATATAAAATCAAAGAAATCATAATAGCGTATCTATCAATGATAAAATATTTTTCGGTGCTATGAGTTTCTCATTAATATATCACGCCATTGTGATTTCTTTGTGATCTGAAGGAAGAGTGTAAGGGTGTGAGAGCACCAATACCCGCAAGCCAGAGTGTAAACGGACCTATCGTAAAATCCTGACTGGGCACCAGTTCGGACCAATAGATCCTCCGGGTAAATTTAATATAGTTCCAGGCTGTTTGGATTTTGTAATCTGGAGGCTCGTTGGCTTAAAGCAGGTGTCTTGGAAGGCAAGTCACCCCATTGCCCAAAGAATAATTTTCTCATATATATATATATATATATATATATATATATATGTCGTACCTAGTAGCCAGAATGCACTTCTCGGCCTACTATGCAAGGCCCGATTTGCCTAATAAGCCAAGTTTTCCTGAATTAATATATTTTCTCTAATTTTTTTCTTATGAAATGATAAAGCTACCCATTTCACTATGTATTAGGTCAATTTTATATTATTCGAGTTAAAATTAACGTAGATATATGACCGAACCTAAGGTTAGGTTAGGTTAGGTAGGTTAGGTTGTCGAAAAACAATTAATTCATGAAAACTTGGCTTATTAGGCAAATTGGGCCTTGCATAGTAGGCTGAGAAGTGCATCCTGGCTACTAGGTACGACATATATATATATATATATATATATATATATATATATATATATATATATATATATATATATATATATATATATATATATATATATATATATATATGCAGTTTATGCACAGGCAATGAACAAAACTTCAAGCAAAACAATAATTAGGATTGAGTAGTGTTGTTGATGCGATGGTGTTGATTGTGATTGGTGGTGGTGGTGATGGTGAGGGTATTGTAGCATTGCTGTTGGTGATGATGGTGATTAACAGTTGTTAGTTGTGATGTGTTTTTGTTCTTTGAATTGGTTATGTGTTGCTTTTGTTGTGTTGTCTTGTTGTTGGGGGGACAAGGTAATTGTTGTGATGAATTGTTCTTGCTGTTGTTGATGGTGGTGATGTCTTGTTGTTGTTGCTGATAATTGTGGTGATGAATTGTTGTTGTTGTTGTTGCTGGTAATTGTGGTGATGCAGTTAATATTCCAACTGTTGACATTTATCTTCTATTGACACAGCTGGTAAATATGTTTAGTATACATGTTGTTGTTGTTGTGTGTGTTGTTGCTCCTCTATCGCTAGTGCACCCGCCGCCGTGGGAAACATTTTTAATTGACATGAGGTACACGATATCCAATAATCTTGTTGCAACTTGTTTGCTGCTATTTCTTCAAAGCGTTAATATTGCCATTCAGTTATCTTCAATAATTCCTAGCACATACGGATGCCAAATGTCAGGGTTTTCAATGACGTATTTCAGGTGATAAGTTCGTAAGGGTTGCCAGGTCAGATGATTTGAGAAGTGTACAGTGTAGCGAGAGTTTGATTACTCAAGAAAGTTTCGTTCTTGCGTCTCCCCCCACCCCTCCATCCCTCTCCAGCCAATCAAGGCTGATGGGTATTAGTCACGTGATGCGTCAATATTGAATTGATTTTAATGCGACTAAAGTACCAGAAATCTGACGCAGTAGTTGAAAATGCGAAGACAAATTATGTGTAGCATCCACTGTCTTTTATATTTCGCCAAATATAATACACCGTCCGTATCAGTCAATCAAGTCAAGCACAGCATCGATCCATTAAGAAGTAGTTCATTAACATGTGTGCCAGCAGAACAAAAATATAAATCGATACAGATGACAGTGAGTTATCGCTTGACCGTTATCGTCCTGACGTAGATACCATAGAGACAACATAGCCGGCTACCAGAGATGCTGAGAAGGTTGATGTGTCTGATGGCAAATACCGTGTGGCCTAGACGCTGCGGCACAGGCCTGGGGAGATGTTTCACAAGGTGTGATGAGGCTTTACTTGCGCGTCTTTCGCTCCGGTTCACCTGGGTATTATGTTCTTGGGATATGCAGGAGCCTATAGTGTGTTCCATTCTTGCATCTGTAATGAATGGACCCAACAAAGTGGCCCCAGTATGCAAAAGCATTGCCAGTTTCAGCCGAATCAACGTAATCAATATTGATTTACAGTTGAATTTTGTCTGACTGTCTATCTGTCTCGGTGTCTCTGTGTCTGTGTCTCTGTCTCTGTCTGTCTGTCTGTCTGTCTGTCTGTCTGTCTGTCTGTCTGTCTGTCTGTCTGTCTGTCTGTCTGTCTGTCTGTCTGTCTGTCTGTCTGTCTGTCTGTCTCTCTCTCTCTCTCTCTCTCTCTCTCTCTCTCTCTCTCTCTCTCTCTCTCTCTCTCTCTCTCTCTCTCTCTCTCTCTCTCTCTCTCTCTCTCTCTCTCTCCTCTCTCTCTCTCTCTCTCTCTCTCTCTCTCTCTCTCTCTCTCTCTCTCTCTCTCTCTCTCTCTCTCTCTCTCTCTCTCTCTCTCTCTCTCTCTCTCTCTCTCTCTCTCTCTCTCTCTCTCTCTCTCTCTCTCTCTCTCTCTCTCTCTCTCTCTCTCTCTCTCTCTCTCTCTCTCTCTCTCTCTCTCTCTCTCTCTCTCTCTCTCTCTCTCTCTCTCTCTCTCTCTCTCTCTCTCTCTCTCTCTCTCTCTCTCTCTCTCTCTCTCTCTCTCTCTCTCTCTCTCTCTCTCTCTCTCTCTCTCTCCTCTCTCCTGTTATTTCTGTTAATTTACTTGGTTATTAATAATTCTTTCCTTTTATCTTGTTCAATTTTGTCGTTGTTGTGGTGAAAATCGTTTTCATTCACAGTAGTTCGATTGCGTCTCTTTGCCTTCCCTATTTCTACAGTTCATAACCTCAATAATCTAATATAACCCACCAGCTGTGTTCGTTTAGTATGTTGTGGTGCAGTACTCTCACTCTTCTAACACAGACATATCCCTTCAACTTCAAGACAGAGATTATTGCACATATCTCAACTCTACGAGTCTCGTACAACTAAGGGGGAAGTGGAGGTAAGGGGTGGTTGTGAAATGGGGGAAGAGGGTGCATTCTCAAGGGAGAATCCAATACAGATTGAATACAGCTTTCTGAAAGACACTACGCCAAGGTTTCTTAAGGCTATCAAAACCTTTGCCAATTTAGCCAGTTTGGTAGAATGGCTCACTGTTTCTACCCCACGAGCCCGCGCGGGGAATGAAACCTACTCTAGCGATGCCAACAATAACTCGACATATTTACACTCAACAATGGGAAGTTAAACAAGAAAGTTTAGTGTTTAAACATTTTATCTCAGCCTAGAAAGCTAAACACTGGCGCCGTAAGAGGAGAAAGGATGGGGTTTGTGTAGGAGCAACAATACACCCATCATGGAGTATTACGAAGATAAATATCACGCTCAAAGTGCAGAAAACGATAGTTATTCCCCAATTATAGCCGCTCAGTGAAACTGTATTGCCAAACCAAACATGTAAGAGCCCAAGCTGCCCCACCTAACCCATCGAAGCCCAAGCGCAGAAAACGTCAATATTACGATGCCATAAGTTAAACTAATAGGTCGCATTTTAAACAGATTCGTCGATTCCAGTGAAAATACGACCAATTAGTATAGAGATCTGGCTGAAAATAACAGTAAAACCGAAGAATAATCCCACAATCTATAGAGAACGAAATTTAAAGTAAAAAGGACATTATACCAAGCATGACTAGAAGAAAATTGAAAATATTATGGTATAAGAAGGAACAGAACACGCATGAAAGTTCATGAATTTCGGATAGACAAAAATAAAATAGATATAGAAAGGATTGATAGTTAATTCTAAGACAACAAATTAAAGGAAAATAGCGGAAAGAAAACCAATAATATGACAACAGGGAAAATCCACAAGGGAATAAACCCAGATGTGTGGGGTTGCGAGTGTAAATAAACCCAGCAGGAGAAAAAGCCGCAGGTAATAAACCCAGAGAGGAAAAAACCCACGGGTAATATACCCAACAAGAGAATAGTCCCACATATAATACAGCCAGCAGGAGTATGAGAGCGTGGCGGAAGCCTAGGTTGGTGGGAGGAGCATGACAGGGTAGGGTGGTGGAAGGAGCATGACAGGGTAGGGTGGTGGAAGGAGCATGACAGGGTAGGGTGGTGGGAGGAGCATGACAGGGTAGGGTGGTGGGAGGAGCATGACAGGGTAGGGTGGTGGAAGGAGCATTACAGGGTAGGGTGGTGGGAGGAGCATGAGAGCGTAGGGTGGTGGGAGGAGCATGACAGGGTAAGGTGGTGGGAGGAGCATGACAGGGTAGGGTGGTGGGAGGAGCATAAGAGCGTTGGGTGGTGGGAGGAGCATGGGAGCATGGCGGGGGTGCAGGTGGGTGTAGACGGGTGAGGGCGGGAGTGGTCTCCAGTGCAGCAGGGGTCATAAACCACAGCTTTACCGGGCGCCACTGCGGCACGACGGAACTGGCTCCTGGATGTGTGTTATTTATGCCTGCAGGGTCAAGCTCTCAGCTCTTGGAACCCGCCTTCCAACACTCTTTTTCAGTATCATTTGTACTGAGCAACCTGCTGACCATTCCCTTAATTCAACCCACAACAGTTATTTAACTCCGGAGTTCCTATTGTTATGATTCCAGGCGGAGTCTAATCTGGATGCCACCTGTGTGGGAGTTGTAACCGCTCAATAACCAATGATTTGTTCTTTAATAATTCGTGCCACTATCATTAAGCTAGACGAAATTAGATAGGATAAGTGTGAATGTGTTGTGTGACGTTAAAGAGGTGATTATAGGGAAAGTATGTCTCGAGGCGGCCAGGACACTTTCCCGCCAAGGGCAGCGACGACACCAGCGATCTAGGAGATCAAGACACCAGGTTACCATGGTAACCAAGAGGAAGCTACCTGTAATAACCAATCAGTGCGAAGCAGGACAGTAACGTCTTGAGAGGAAAGCGTGGAGATTGGCGGAGATAGGTCACTTTACAGCAGAATCCCGACGAGGTCACTGTCACTACTGTTGGACGGTATCGTCAACCTGGTGCTTGTTAGCAGGCCCGACCCAACGGAAGAAATGGCTGGCATCCAGCGGTATATGTGCGCCCAGACGATGGTGATCTTGTTGTAAGAGGTATCGTCAGAGCTATGCAGAAGGCGGCATCGAGGCGAGGCAGTCTGCGGCAACCGTGAGACAGACCTGATGTGGGAGGACGTCGTCGTCAGGAAAGACGACATTGTTACACGAGTATAAGCGTGCAGGGAAAGGGCGCCATGTTGCTAGTGCACCATAAGGGTGGCAATGTTCGCTGTGGAGTCGGCAGATGCTGCGACGACGTTTCAACGCTGAAGAAGACTTGAGGCGACGCGAAGACGAAAGTTCACAGTATGTGAGGCTCTAACAATTCTCCAGGCGGCGGGAGGATCGCCAGCTAGCAGGCAGACCCAGGACCTACATACACACACAGACAGTTTGGTTTGTAGGTTCCCTGAATGTATGGATGTGCCTGTAACATCTTTAAATGAACATTGATGAAGTGTAGTGACAGTGATGTTGTCCCTGGCACAGGAGGTTGGCCTAATAGTGAAAGACAGTGTTATATATAAGGAGCAGCAGTTAGGAGGGCAGTGTTTACAGCCCAGGCAGCCATGTGGGGGCGCTGGCCTATATTGAATATCAGACAGTGACAGCGATTTGAGGTTAACTGTATTTGAAAGGTTCACATGTGAGGTAGGCCCCGTGAACCTTGGGTCTAGGGCTCGAGGTTAGTTTACCAACTGCACATGCATGCCAGGATTAATTTGTAATTTGCCGGAAGGCTAGCTCATGTATATGCGAGTTGCAAGAAATACGAACTGCAAGTCTAGCGAGCCAGGAGGGCGTGCGACCCCTTGTGTGGTCGACGGTAAACTGAG
This sequence comes from Procambarus clarkii, assembly GCF_040958095.1. Classification (NCBI taxonomy): domain Eukaryota; kingdom Metazoa; phylum Arthropoda; class Malacostraca; order Decapoda; family Cambaridae; genus Procambarus; species Procambarus clarkii. Next base: position 32,124,622 of record NC_091159.1, on the reverse strand, counting down.
GATCTGAGACAATGCAGGAAATTATCGGAAATAGGTGCCAGAGGTCGCCAGATAGACAATAGTAATTAGAAATAAAGTATTTAAATTTATTGAGATAATTGTTAAACCACATGGTTAAATACATATCTGGGATACAAGCATGGGCGGCTATTTAGTAAACGCTAGCTAGCAGCGGGATCCCTGAATATTGAAGGGTGACTTTCTTTTGAGCAAATATTTTCTTTCATATTGCAGCGATCTTATAAATGCATTACTGGTTTTTACTGAACATTATTTTCATCTATATATTAATATTTCTGTATAACATTATTTGTGGGTTAGTTTAAGGAGTGATTGCACGTGATTGACACAAGTAAGAGATATTTATCCCTGTGTAAGATTGGGATTCACATATAGTAGCGGGGGAGGGTTAGCCGGCAATCTAGGGTGTCGTCCCACATTAACCTCTCTCCCTTCTCCACCCTTCCCATTGTCCTCCCTTCCTTGTAAGGATCCCTCCCCCCCACTCCCCCCCCCCCTCATGCATAACCCCTCTTCCCATTCATAAAATATAATACTAGGGAGCAATGAAACTACTTTGTGTTTGAGGAATTTGTTTTTCTGAAGGAAAACTCTTCGAGCATCTGAACGAATATTTCACGCATGACCAGACTTGAATCCATGTGAATAGGATGGGGAGAGGGGGTTAGAATAATTACAAATATTTCTTAAATAATTTAACCTAGGCCTACTCCGACCAGCCTATGACCGTCCCGTACCCCAGACCTGTTGTCCTACAAATTTGATTATGGCTAGCCGCAAGCGTCTGGGCGCCAACTTTGGAAAGGTAATTTCTTCCCTGACTATTGTTTTCATTTTGCATCGATTTATATATCATTTTGATGACATCATTATTACTATTGATATTTGTAGTATACATTTATGTGTGATGAAGAGGTATGCGGGCCGAGAGGGGGCTTTTTTGTAACTAAAAAAAGGAATTACAAAGAGAATTTGTGTACAAACTTTATATACGAGGCTACCAGAAGTCAAACCCGAAGAGGCTGAGGATAATTGGTACTAAAGTATACCTTATACTTCAGTCAGCATTGTAAGATTGATTATCGCGATTCTGAATAGAGCCTTGAATTATTGTTATTGTAGTAAATAGTGTTAAACTTACTTGAAGCTATCATTGATTCTTCCTGGTGCCTTTGAAAAAAGTTTTGGTCTGATTAAGGTTCTCCTGCTCTAGTTGGCCAGATCCAGGTTGTGATATTAAAGTGACAATATTGTTGTGGGAGTAAGAGAAGGCTTTGGACGTGAGACAGTGATTGCAACAGAGAGCAGCAGATAGGACGTTACAGTCAGCAAGAGTGTATGCGCCTGACAAAAGGCCGGTGGCCGAGATCCTCCCACACCCTGACGGAGGCCGCTATCCAGATATTGTACTGCTGGGGCAGAGAGAAACTCTGTCGTTCCACAGGAATTTGGGGTGAATGCTCGAGAGGAGTAGTCATCGCAATTTTTTTTATAGCATCTCGTGTGTTCTCTAGTGTTGCACTTGGGAGTCCCAGGTGTTCGTTTCATCTGCATGCACTAGCCTCAGCTGTTACCTTTTAGTTGGGAAGGCCGTTTGTTACAATATTTTCTACGATATTGACAGAGGTATCAGGTGAAAAGGAACGTTGCTCTAAAGCTTCTGTTAAACTTTAAGGTTCGTACTTGAGATCTTTGATTGTGAATTGACTACGTTTCCAACAACAATAGAGGGACCTGAGTGCGTGTATTCACCTAATCGTACTCACCTAATTGTGCTTGCCGGGGGGGGGGGGGGGTTGAGCTTTGTCTCTTTGTCCCGCCTCTCAACTGTCAGTCAACTGGTGTACAGATTCCTGAGCCTACTGGGCTCTATTATATCTACATTTGAAACTGTGTATTGTTACGGAAAGCCTTATCGTGCTATTGCGTCGCACCAGAATAGCATTGTTATTTAATAGTAATATTTTCAATATTACAGGGAGAACAAGGTTAACGACCGTAAAGGTCATTAACGGTCAGCAAGGTGGGGCTCGTCCGGTGGCGGGAATTCTGTTAGCCAATCAGAATCACCGGGCGAGGCCATGAGTGCTGGTCGGAGCATGAACATACAGTGCCCTACTCACTCCCATCCGGTCGACATGCCGTCGTCGTGTTTACTAGTTGTGTTTTTGCGGGGGTTGAGCTTTGCTCTTTCGGCCCGCCTCTCAACTGTCAATCAACTGTTTACTAACTAACTACTAACTTACTAACTACTTTTTTTTTTTTTTTTTCCCCCCCCCCACAAACACACACACACACACCAGGAAGCAGCCCGTGACAGCTGACTAACTCCCAGGTACCTATTTACTGCTAGGTAACAGGGGCACTTAGGGTGAAAGAAACTTTGCCCATTTGTTTCTGCCTCGTGCGGGAATCGAGCCCGCGCCACAGAATTACGAGTCCTGCGCGCTATCCTCCAGGCTACGAGGCCCCCCCCCCCCCGTGTGTGTGTGTGACCAGTGTGCCCCAGCTGTGACAGCGTGCTCCACATCTCCAGCCACACGGAGCTTAGGACCTAGCGGTATGGTCGACTCCGTATGAAGCTTTTGACATCTACCGCTGTTCTGGATTATTGGACCCATTCCGAGAAGTAGAGGGTCCTTAAGAGTTGAATCGACTGACGAGTGGCGGTCATCTCATTGGCATATACATAGTGTCTTAGTGTATATATAACTACATATAAGTACAGTGTCTCAGTATATATATATATATATATATATATATATATATATATATATATATATATATATTGTGACGATAATCTCCTTCAAGAGATTGAGCCTGCTCTTCCCTCCACAATTACGTAGATACAACTATATAAAACTACTATGGAAGAAATGTCCAACAACGACAACAACATCTCCAAGGTTTGCCAGAGCGCAAAACGTATGCAGCCAGGAACACCTGCTCAGACTCAAACCGCCAAACTACCCGTCTTGCTGCCGGCTCCTCTGATTGGTCGCCGGTCGGGCTGCAACTGCACTCCACCCCCCCATACTACTTGATGTCTGGGGCCGCCACGACCTCAGTCCTCAGAATATTCCGTGCTTTCACACAGTTAACACTTCTCCCTGCTAGACGTAAGCTTTGGCGTACGTGTACTAAGAGAGGTGATAGCTTAAAGCCAATATTCCAGCACCTTTCATTTACTTGTATATTGCACTTCTTGTTATTTTGTCTTAACGTAACTTTTCATTGTGTCATTTAATTATTCTTACTATTTTGATTGATTTTTATTATACGAATTTGTTTGTCCATTTTATTCATGTTTTGTTTATTTAACGTAATTAAAATTTCATTGTTAAAGTTTACTTGTGTTTTGTGTGTCTTCTCCTTACCTTACCACAGACGAAGTTCCAGATTTTCTATTTTTTTTTAATACTATGTGACGAGGCCATACCCCTAGCTTTGAACAGCCGAACACCAACGCGTTACCGTCACAATATATATATAATGTGTCGTACCTAGTAGCCAGAACGCACTTCTCAGCCTACTATGCAAGGTCCGATTTGCCTAATAAGCCAAGTTTTCATGAATTAATGTTTTTTCGACTACCTAACCTAAACTAACCTAACTTTTTCTGCTACCTAACCTAACCTATAAAGATAGGTTAGGTTAGGTTAGGTTAGGTAGGGTTGGTTAGGTTCGGTCATATATCTATGTTAATTTTAACTCCAATAAAAAAAATTGACCTCATACATAATGAAATGGGTAGCTTTATCATTTCATAAGAAAAATATTTGAGAAAATATATTAATTCAGGAAAACTTGGCTTATTAGGCAAATCGGGGCTTGCATAGAAGGCTGAGAAGTGCGTTATGGCTACTAGGTACGACATATATATATATATATATATATATATATATATATATATATATATATATATATATATACAGTTACATATCTGATTTTATACAAAAAATGAACATTAAGAGGACACAAGAAAAAGTTCGCTTCCTAGAGGCTGTAGATTTCCTCGAACTCCTCCGACGCCGGGCAGGAACCGAGGATGCAGCGGGCATTTCCCCTCTGGATCGCGACACTGAGGCGCTGAAAGAGAAAACTTGCTGCTCTAGGGTCTCTTGTGGTGTCAATGAGCTTGGAACCAAGATCCTTAAGAAACCTTCTTGCACTCTCACCCCATGGGCCTAGGGTCTCAGACCCTATTGGAACGAAATTGTACCTTTGATCTAATTGCCTGTACTTGACTGACTTTTGTTTTTCTCTGTGTGTCGCTGCGGCTCCTGCCGTGCCGGCAGAGAGGGTGATGTATGTCGTTGCCAGGGTGGATACGCAAGTATAGTCCCATGCTAACTGCCTGCCACCCTTCCACGGACGCAGTGTGATTCCGGCTGGTCGGCCGGCAAAGCTAACAGAGTCACGGTTCAGTAGGTTGCGGGGCTCTCTCTCCGCTGGACACTGAGCAGAGGCAAGGCTTCTTTTAATGATGTCGTTGACTTCGTCGTGTCTAGTGTGCCAACCACCCGATTTTCCACAGGTGGAAATATAAATAATATAAAGAAAATTATATATATATATATATATATATATATATATATATATATATATATATATATATATATATATATATATATATATATATTTAACTACATATAATGTACCTACGTGTTTTAGTGATATAGCTGAATATATCCATGATACAGTCTTTTTCCGAAATCATTTCTTGTACTCGGTAGGTTCTCAGAGAATTATGTGTGTCGCACCTGACAATAGGTCATGATGAGACTGAAACTTGAATAAATCAATGTATCCAGTTGGATTACAAAAAATAAGAAAACCACTAATAGAACACACCTATTTAAATGTGTTTGGTTTTCGACAGTTCGATCCCAACAGTATGGAGTCAGCCTCCACCACATCACTTCCTAGTGCTTTCCATTTATTAACTACTCTGACACTGAAAAAATTCTTTCTAACGTCTCTGGGGCTCATCTGGGTACTAAGTTTCCACCTGTGTCCCCTTGTTCGTGTCCCACCCGTGCTGAAGAGTTTGTCTTTTTCCACCCTGTCAATTCCCCTGAGAATTTTGTAGGTGGTTATCATGTCTCCCCTTACTCTTCTGTTTACCAGGGACGTGAGGTTCAGCTCTTTTAGCCTTTCCTCGTACCTCATTCCTCTCAGTTCCGGGACGAGCCTGGTGGCATACCGCTGAATCTTCTCTAACTTTGTCTTGTGTTTAACTAGGTATGGACTCAAGGCTGGCGCTACATATTCCAAGAATGGTCTAACATAAGTGGTATACAAGGTCCTGAACGATTCCTTACTCAAGTTTCTAAAGCTAGTTCTTATGTTGGCCAGTCTAGCATATGCCGCTGATGATATCATTTTGATGTGGGCCTCTGGGGACAGGTTCGGTGTGATATCAACTCCCAGATCTTTCTCTCTATTTGACTCTTGCAGGATTTCACCTCCCAGATAGTACCTTGTGTTCAGCCTCCTGCTCCCTTCGCCTAATTTCATTATTTTACACTTTCCTGAGTTGAACTTTAGCAGTCATTTTCTAGACCATTCCTCCAGTTTATCCAGGTCATCCTATAGTCTCTATCTATCTTCATCCATCTTGACTCTTCTCACAATTTTTGCATCATCAGCAAACATTGAGAGGAATGAGTCTATACCCTCTGGGAGATCGTTTACATATATTAGAAACAGGATGGGTCCATGTACTGAGCCCTGTGGGACTCCGTGGGAATCCGCTGGTGACATCTCGCCACTCTGATGTCTCCCCCCTCATTGTTACTCTCTATTTCCTGTTGTTTAAGTACTCCCTTATCCACTGCAGCACCTTCCCTTTTACTCCTGCCTGTTGCTCCAACTTTTTTAACAGCCTTTTATGGGGTACTGTGTCAAAGGCTTTCTGGCAGTCCAGGAAAATGCAGTCGGCCCACCCTTCCCTTTCCTGCCTAATTTTTGTTGCCTGGTCATAGAATTCTTGTAAACCTGTGTGGCACGATTTACCATCTCTGAACCCATGTTGGTAATGCGTTACAAAGTTATTTCCCTCCAGATGCTCTACGAGCCTTTTCCTCACGATCTTCTCCATCACTTTGCATAGCATACAAGTTAAGGAAACTGGCCTATAGTTCAGTGCTTGGGTGTGTGTGTGGGTATGTGTGTGTGGGTGTGTGTGTGTGTGTGTGCGTACCTACCTAGTTGTACTTTCCTAGTTGCGCTTGTGGGTGTTGAGCTCTGGCTCTTTGGTCCGGCCTCTCAACTGTCAATCAACTAATGTACAGGTTCCTGAGCCTACTGCGCTCTATCATATCTACACTTGAAGCTGAGTATCGAGTCAGCCTCCACCATATCACTTCCTAATGCATTCTATTTGTCTACTACTCTGACGCTTAATTTTTTTTCAGAAATTCACAAGAAAAAATATTGTGTGTGTGTGTGTGTGTGTGTGTGTGTGTGTGTGAGTGTGTGTGTGTGTGTGTGTGAGCGTGTGTGTGTGTGTGTGTGTGTAAGACAGAGAAAACATATGGGGGGTGCCTCTCACCTAGATGTATACCTCTAGTTGTGCGTGTACAGACGAGCTCTGCTTCTAGCACCACCTTGCAATATCTCTGTTCCCTCCTTTTTATTATGTTTATATTTTAAGTTTTATTATCAGCTAATTTCAACGACTTCTTCCCATGAACACTGAATCACTTGATGAAGGCTCGTGCACTCAGAAAGTTCATTCTGACATCTCATAAAAATCATTTTTGCTTCAAGCTTCCATCTGTGCTCATTGTCCTGTTTTGAACAATGCTGCTTTGTCTCTCATTTCCCCTTAGAACCTTATATATCGTGATCATGTACACCCTGTCTTTCCTATGTTCCGGTGTGGTGAGGTTCAGTGCCATCAGTCTTTCAAAGAGGCTCAAACCCTTCGGCTCAGACACCAGCCTTGTTCCCTCGGTCATTTTTCTTACTTGACCCCTTTCCGTTGGTGGACCAGGCTTGTGGCTTATCTCTGACCCTTCTCCAGTGTTGTGTGGTGTTTCTTTAGGCATGGTCTCTATGTAGGAGCCGAATACTACAATACAAGTTTCACATAGATTGAGAATTAAGCTCTAAATAAGTTTTTCTCCAGAGTTCTAAAATACACTTGGATGTTTGCCAGCTCTGCATATGGTGATGGTATGATTCAGTTGATAAACACCTCTGGAAACAGGCTTGGGGTTATGTCTATTTGGAAACTTCTTTTTTTTTTTTTTTACATTCCTTGATCTTTCACCGCGTTATTTACTGCTCTTAAGGTCTCCTCGCTCTCTATTTCATTATCATTTTCCTACATTGAATTGGGGTTAAAGTCGAACAACCAACTTTCTAATTTTTTTCGAAGTTTGTTCGTTCCCTCGTGTTTCTGAGCCAATGGCTTTAATTATCTACTTTTTGAAGCAGTGCATTGTTAGACTGCTCGGCAGAGCCACAGCCTCGCTTCTCGCTGCTTCGACATTGTATCCTCGATGGTTCAAGTTCTTGGGCTCTGTTCCTATATTCGGTCTCGTATCTCTTTTCAATTTCCTCATATCCTTTTCCAGCGATTCATAGTCATACCGGCTTAGTGCACTTTCTTCTCAATTTTCCTTCCCTTCCTATTTTTTGTTGTGAGGAATTACGTCGCGTCTTCCCTGTGTTTTTTTGTTCTGTTCTGTGGTATTCCCCCAAATATATCTAATTTTAGTTTAGTTTTCCTCATATGATTGCCTTCTACCTCCTGTTGTATTTTACTCATGACTCATGGCTTGGATATCATAAAGATAAGAGAACTACATAAAGATAATAGAACGACACAGATATAATGAGACGGCACAAAAATAAGAGAACGACATATATATTTATATAGTGGGACGACATAGAGATATAAGAACGACACAAATATAGTTAGACGAGATAAAGATATGTGAACGACACAAATATTGTGGGACGATATAAAGATAAGCGAATGGCATACATATGGTGGGACAACATAAAAGATAAGAGAACAACATACAGATAGTGGGACGACCTAAAGATAAAGATAAGAGAACGACACAGATAAAGGACATATTGCAAATACACAGAAAGACTCGGGGTAAATATACATCAACTAACTCCACTGAAGGAAATAAAGCAGAGGGGTTGCATGGTTTTATTTGTGGCATCAACAAAACCAGCATGAAAAATCTTCTTATATACCTTCAGAGAATATACACACTAATTTGAGAATAAAGAGAGAAGGATGACACTCTCAATACCTAGTATCAAGGATCTTCCCAACGAACTTTCGAAACCAGATTGAAGGGTCTCAATGTACACTCGTTAGAGAGTTACAAGACACTGGGGGATATGATCGAGGTGTTCAAATGGGTTAGGGACATAAACAACGAGGACATGTCCTTGGTTTCCAAGTGGGTTTGAGACGTAAACAACGAGGACATGTCCTTGGTTTCCAAGTGGGTTTGAGACGTAAACAACGAGGACATGTCCTTGGTTTCCAAGTGGGTTTGAGACGTAAACAACGAGGACATGTCCTTGGTTTCCAAGTGGGTTAGAGACATATACAACGAGGATATCATGGAGGTTTCCAAGTGGGATAAAGACTTAAGCAAAGGGGATATGATCGAGGAATACAGAGCTACAGTAGCACAGGACTACATTGCTACAGTTGCAAAGAATTATAGAGCTACACTTGCACATAAATACCTGAATACCTGTGCTGCTGTAGTCAGCAGCGCATGACTACAGACCTACATCAGCACAGTTACAAAGACTACTACACGAGTACAGTGATACCGTAGTATGCCAAGATTACAATAGTTTTGGCTTAGTTGCACAGTAATAGTGTGGCACAGTGGAGCGCTGAAAGAGTGCCAGAGACACAGTCGGTTAAGCCAGGGATCACGACCCCAGTCCTAATCATTTCTGACAGGCGATGATAAACGCCAAATGGCTAATTAAATGAACCTGACGTGCAACTTCACGTGCTGAACGCCGCGTTGGACGTCACCTGACGGGTTGTAGAGGGGCTGAATTAGTGGGGACAGTGGAGAGAGGAGAGGTTGGAGAGGGGAATGCGGGTAGAGGGATAAAGGTAGGGGAAGAGTGTCGGAGAGAGAAGAGAGGAGGAGAGACGGGTTGAAGGTGGGTGCTGTTCCATTGAAAATTTCCGATTTTTTATATTTTGATGATAGCTTGAAACCCCATTGATAGACAGAAGTGGGATTCGAAATGGAGTGTTAGATGCCACAGGTGAATTGTTACCATCACAACCGAGCACTTCTGAAGGAAATTGAAATATAAAAGGTCTGTAAAAATCATGAAATACATATACAATATACCGCGTCATTATCTGGCATTATACACCAGAAAAGTCTTGAAACAAATTCTGTATATTGAGTGTTAAAATAAAATAGTGATGCGAATAATAAAATGATTCACATAGTTCCTTTGAATGCTAATTTTTTTGAGTTACTTTGAAATTTTATGGATTTATATATAAGGATAAGCTGAAAAAATATGTCAAAGTCTGAATACATCAGAGCGGTAATGAAAGAAAAGGGTCATTGTTCATGCTGTTAGAGAGAGAGGGGGGGGGGGGGCAGTCTAACAGATGCTAGCAGCTGTCTAACTTCCAGGTACATATTTACTGCTAGGTGAACATGTGCATCAGGGTGAAAGAAACTCTGCTTATTTGTTTCCGCCTCGTCCTGGAATCGAACCCGGGCGTTTTAGACAGCGACCCCCGAGCGCTGTCCACTCTGCAGGCAGGTCACTCCCCACCCCTATTTTTTTTTTTACTTTATTTTTGTGTGTACTCACCTAGTTGTAATTACCTAGTTATGCTTACGGGGGTTGAACTTTGGCTTTTTGGTCCCGCCTCCCAATAGTTATAATCAACTGATGTACAGATTTTGTATTCTACTGTGCTCAATCAAATTTACATTTGAAAATGGGTATTTAGTCTCCCTCCACCACACCACTTCATTTCAAATGCATTTCATTTGTTAACTACTCTGACACTGAAAAAATTCTTTCTAACGTCTCTGTGGCTCATTTGGGTACAAAGTTTCCACATGTGTCCCCTTGTTCGTGTTCCACCCGTGCTAAAGAGTTTGTCTTTATCCACGTGGTCAATTTCTCTGAGAGTTTTGTAGGTGATTATCATGTTTCCACTTACTCTTCTGTTTTCCAGGGACGAGAGGTTCAGGTCCCTTAGCTTTTCCTCGTAGCTCATACCTCTCAGTTTCGGGACTAGTCTGGTGGCATACCTCTCCAAGCTGCATATTCCATGATTGGTCTGACATGAGTGGTAAACAAGATCCTGAAGGATTCCGTACAACAGTTTCTAACGTTAGTTCAGGTAGGCCAATCTAGCATATGCCGCTGATGATATCCTTTTGATGTGGACCTCTGGGGACAGGTTCGGTGTGATATCAACCCCCAGAGCTTTCTCCCTATTTGACTCCTGTGGGATTTCACCTCCCAGATGGTACCTTGTGTTCAGTCTTCTGCTCCCTTCACCTAATTTCATTACTTTACACTTTCCTGAGTTGAACTTTAATTGCCATTGTCAAGGCCATTCCTCCAAATTGTCCAGGTCGTTCTATAGACTCGGTCTTTCTTCAACTGTCTTGATTCTTCTCATAATTTTTGCATCATCAGCAATCATTGAGAGGAATGACCATATACCCTCTGGAAGATCGTTCACATATATAAGAAACAGGATGGGGACAGAACAGATATCAACGAACTCTGCTGCCACTGTCAGGTGCCTGAAACAATCAAACACTATCTCCTTCACTGCTTCCTACATTATAGTGCCAGAGTAAATCTCAAACAAGTACTTATTTCACTTAAAATACCCTTTACCATCGAGCATATATTAGGAGGCGGTGACCACTCGTTACAAGAAAAATACCAAATAGTCAAAGCACTGGCTAAATATCTCCAGTCGACCAATAAATTGGGTCACATCTGACCCGCGCAACATTTATACCTGGTGCCAGCAGGTATAGAGAACCACAGCTAAACACAGAAACAACTGCATCGTCGCAGCACCAAGGATCAGCTGACGCCATAAACACAACACACCGCCCTACGGTGCGGCAAGTCTCCCTCTAACTTACATCTCTGATTTAGTCGCCGTTCCTCAGTCTACAGCACACCGCAACAAGCACTTTTGAAACTCTTATCATCTTCAAACATAAACGCCTCTGCTAACATCTGTATTGGTGCAGTCATCGGGAGGACAAACCCTTCATGCAAACCGCACCTGCTATCAAGAAGAAGAAGAAGAAGAAGAAGAAGGATGGGTCCAAGTACAGAGTCCTGTGGGACTCCGTTGATAACATCTCATCACTCTGAAGTCTTCCCCCACAAAGTTACTAATTGTTTCCTGTTGCTTAGATACTTCCTTATCCACTGGAGCACCTAACCTTTTACTCCTGCCTGTTGCTCCAACTTTTGTAATGGCCTTTTATGGGGTACTGTATCAAAGGCATTCTGACAGTCCATGAAAATGGAGTCTGCCCACCCTTCTCTTTCTTGCTTAATTTTTTTTGCTTGGTCATAGAAATCGATTAAACCTGTGAGTCACGATTTACTATTTCTGAACCCATGCTGGTGGTGTGTTACAAAGCTATTTCCCTTTTAGATGCTCTATGAGCTTTTCATCACGATCTTTTCCATCACATTGCATGGTATACAAGTTAGGGAAACTGGCCTTTAGTTCAGCACCTCTTTCCTGTCACCCGTTATGTATATTGGGACTACATTAGCTGTCTTCCAGCTTTCCGATAGGTCTCTTGTTGCCAGTGATCTGTTATACTTCTTAGAGAATGGCACACTTAGTGCAGCTGCACCTTCTTTTAGTATCCACGGAGAGATTCTGTCAGGTCCAACAGCCATTGTCACTTTCAGTTCCAACATATTCTTTTTGACCTCATCACTGTTGAGGTCAAATCCCTCCAAGGTTGCTAAGGTTGGCGTCTCCTGATTTAGTGCAGGCTTCTCCTTGTTCGACTGTAAAGACCTCCTGGAATCTCTTGTTGAGTTCTCCACACACCTTCTGGTCATTCTCTGTGTATCTGTTTTTCCATTTTCTTCTTTTGGGCCAGGGTAAACTTGACTGCATCTTCCTGGCTCTTTTTGGGTGACATAGTCCATCATATCCTGTACAGTCTTTTCTCTGAGTTCTTTTTCCCATGTTATTCCCATTAGAAAGCTCCTCATCTCGTCATATTTTCCACCTCGTGTTTTTAGTCTTTTCCCTTCCAATCCTATCCTTGGATAGGTTATCTACCAGATGCTAAGATGTCAATACACTGTGGTCACTCATTCACATGAGTGAATGAGTGACACACACACTGTGAGGGTGTGAGGGGGGGAATGGGGTGAGAATAGCTTGAGCTACCTCTTCCCTTTGTTTGTATTTTACCTCAATAAACTTATTTCAATGTGTGAGGGGGGGGGAGGGGGGGAGAGGCGCCCCCCAGTGCACCGTGTCCACCAGCTTCATGGTCTTAAATAATGCAGTGTACCGCAGTTGCTCTTAACTCCATCCACCACCGTCACTCTCCTTAACAACCACACACACTCTCTCCCCTTCTACCACCACCACGTCCCCCTCAACCACGACTCTCGGAATCTCTACAAGCACCTCCTACCGCTCATCTACCACCACCACCACCACCTTTACCCTCAACCACAATTATTATCAACTTCCTCTATACTTCCCCTAGTACCACCCTTCCCGCAACACCACTCTCCTCTCGAAAACTAGTCAACACCAGTTCCACCATCACCAGTGTCAACACCACACCCCACCACCACCAACACCACCACCAACACCACCACCACAAGTCAACAACAGTCCAACCACCCCGCAAGCTAAGGACATAGCGGAATGTGTGGAACGCGAGTCCAAATAGAGAAGCTGTTGAGGAATGCTTGACAATGAGAGTGGGAATAGCAATTAATACCCTCACATAGTTAATACAACAACATGCCTCTACTAACCGTTTGGCACTTCACCCAGCAACGATACATTATCCGGAAATATTTACTAACTACTGTACCCACTCACCTTGTGTTCGGTCATGTATAATTAAACAGTATAAAAATCAATACAGGAAATATATATACATAATTTGCAAATGAAAACAAAAGAAAAAATTGATAGAGCCATAAAATAATATTTACAAAGTGTGTCAATTTTATCAGCACAGTTACATAATAATTGAAAGTAATAGTGGTAAATAAATATAACTAGTTTTTGTAAAGACAATTAGTTGAGTGTGAGCTGAACAAATACATCAGAGGAGTGATCATCCGTAGGATAAATCCTCTTGATATAAAGTATTACCCACTGGGCTTTATATCCAAGTGTAATGTTATCAACGTTGAATCACCGTTGATGACGTTGAAAACGTTAATAACGTTGAAAACGTTGAATTAACGTTTAATACGTTGAATTAACGTTTAAAACGTTGAACTTGATAACGTGTACGATTTCAAATTAAAGTTTAAAAAGATTAATTACAGTTTGTAACGTTGAATTACCATTAAAAACGTTGAGTAGACGTTTATAACGTTGATTTACCGTTGAAAACGATAAATTACCGTTGAAAACGTTGAATTAACGTCACTCCTTGAAATATTGTATCCGCTGGACCACGCCTCTTACCAAGACTCTCCAACACACTCGCAAAGGATGACACTGGTCGACTATACACATTAAACAAAAGCCACAGGATGTATAGTAATCCCTCCCTCCATCCCCCCTTTAAATATCTCAACACGTTACTACTACCTAAAAAACAAACTACCCGACTGTCGGGGCATTAGGCCACCACCACACTGATGCTCCCTTCGAACGTACTGAGCAATGTTAATGGTCGTATCACGCGAAATACTCGGATGATACGACCATTGACATGGAACAATTTATGGAACCATTTGGAACAATTAACAAAAATGTTAGCAGGAGGCCGGCCATCAAAAAACATTTTGACACGACAAGATTGCAGGAGGGGGAAGGGGAGAATCCTGTAAATGAATGGCCATAAATCCTGTATGTGAACTCATAACAGCATTGAGTAAAAGTTATAAATATCCGCATTGATTCAGATAACTTATATTATTATTTATTTATATAATAAACCTGAACCGGAAGATATAGTAGATATATAATTTTCTTCTGATCTTCTGAAGATCTTCTGAACAGGAAAATATAATATAATAGATATATCCCAAAAAGTATATAAATTTGGTAGGAATCTGTAATATATTTCCGTACCCCAAAAAATACTAAATTCACTCGAGTGAACTGATGCCTCTGAAATCTGACACGGCCTTAATTATCGGCGCGAGCTATTTTGGACTTGTTGACGGCTGGGAAGTTGGAAGTCAAAATGACATGTATGGCACTGAATAATTACAAGGTCTCCCAAGAGGCTGAAGATTTCGGTGGGAAGGCGATAGGGTCTCCCACGAGACTCGAGGGGACACCCACAGGTGTCCTCCTAGGGGACCACCGCAGGTGTCCTCCCAGGGGACATGGGAGGTCACCGTGGGTGTTCTTACCAAGACACGCAAGGGATTACCACGTGTGTTTTCGCAGGATACATGGGAGGAAATCATTATAGGTGCTCTCCGGGAGACATGGGAGACTGCCATTGGGTGTTCTCCTAGGTGATGCACGCGTGCGCGCGCGCACACACACGTACACACACACACACACACACACACACACACACACACACACACACACACACACACACACACACACACACACACACACACACACACACACTCACACACACACTCACTCATACACAAACAGCGCTATCCAATCAGCCGTGAGGCCCCTGTGCGTGAGTGTGTATTCACCTAGTTGTGGTTGCGGGGGGTTGAGCTCTGGCTCTTTCGGCCCGCCTCCCCATTGTCAATCAACAGATGTACAGGTTCCTGAGCCTATTGGGCTCTATCACATCTACACTTGAAACTCTGTATGGAGTCTGTCTCCACCACATCACTTCCTAATGCATTCTATTTGTCAACTACTCTGACATTAAAGAAATTCTTGCAAATATCTCTGTGGCTCATTTAGGCACGCAATTTCCACCTGCGTCTCCTAGTGCGTGTGCCTCTTGTATTAAATAACCTGTCTTTATCTGCCCTATCAATTTTTTGAGAGTCTTGTATGTGGTGATCATGTCCCCCCTAACTCTTCTGTCTTTCAGCGACGTGAGATTTAATTCCCGTAGTCTCTCCTCGTAGCTCATACCTCTCAGTTCGGGTACTGGTCTGGTGTCAATCCTTTGAAACTTTTTCCAGTTTAGTCTTATGCTTGACTAGATATGAACTCGATGCTGGAGCTGCATACTCCAGGATTGGTCTGCCATATGTGTATACAAAATTCTAAATGATTCCTTACACCAGTTTCTAAAGGCGTGCTTATGTTGGCCAACCTGGCATATGCCGGTGATGGTATCCTCTTGATATGGGCTTCTGAGGACAGGTCTGGCGTGATACCAAACTCCCCCCCCCCCCTCCAAGACTTTGTCTCTCTTTGACTTGCCAGCTTTCATTAACCCAGAAAATGTATGCGTTTTAACGCTGTTTAAACCACGTGCCCGACCAGTGCTTGAATACATAGTATCGGCGTGCAGCTTCTAACTCCAAAAACACGAAACGAGGAAAGAAATATTGTACAGATTGTTAAGAAGACTAGTCCTGGAATTGAAGGGACCGAGAAGCAAGGATCGACTGAGGGAACTGAGCCATGGGAATTGACTGAGACAACTGAGCCTGGGGAATAGACTGAGAGGATTCTGCCACAGGGATAGACTGAGAGGATTCTGCCACAGGGATAGACTGAGAGGACTCTGCCACAGGGATAGACTGAAGATACAAAGCCTAATAACACTACAAAAGATGGGATAGTATCAAGACATGATGCGGAAAATAATATCCTCAAGAGTATTGATAATACTCATGAGTAACGATGAGGTAGACTGAGTCAGAAGGCTTAGTTTACATACCGGGAAACTCAACACCTAGCTAAGCCACAGCATATAAACTGAGAAACAAATGAGACACACAAGATAAGAATAAAGGAGACCGCATAATACTTACCAGTCATAGGTGTTAGAAATTTTTTAGTAAGAATTTCTTCAGAACTACAATCACCAACGAATAGAATATGTTAGAAGCAGAAGCAGGTGAATGTCCCTCAAATGGCTAACAATTAAAAAGGCGGGGCTTAGAAGCTAAAGCCCCGGATTGAAAGCAAATTTGTAAGCCCCAATGGCTTCTCATCTCAAATAAGAAATAATTTCTTCACTTAACCCTTATGTATAAACCAGCTTTTATGCATTAGGCAATTGCATTCCAAACAGATTGCGATCCAAATTATTAGATTTCAAACTAAAGAAGAGAACGTATTGGAAAATCACCCAAAGATTAGACTGAAAATTAGAGGCAGACAGTGGGAAGCTTTGATGTCTGTGATCTAGGGCCAAGTCAAAGGCTATCAGGTTAATGAAATAGGCTCTTGATTCTCATTACCTAGCCAACTCTGGACGCAGCGTTCTCTTTCATGCCCGAAACGATTACATGACTTATTTTCTTCTTTTTTTCATAAGCTGTGGAACAGTTTTTTTGTTGGTAACTTCTTTAACACTGAAGACGTTTGCTTTATTATCTGCAGGCTTGTAGAATTTGTTGTTAATGTCATTAAAGCAAGGAAACATCGGCACTTGTACAGACCGCGGTATTTTCTTAAATTGTAAACGAATAGAATTAGCGTTTTTTTTTTTTTTAGATTTAATTCGTTGCGTGTCTCGGTTTACAGACGCGGTTTACAGTCGCGGTTTTCAGACGTGGTTTACAGTTGTGGTTTACGGCCGCGGTTTACAGACTTAAGCCGGAAAGGGAGATAAAAATGTAAATTAGAAACCTCCTGAGATGCCGCTATTTGGCTTCACCCTCCCCTTCCACTCCCTCTTTCATTTCCCCTCCTTTCCCTTCCCTTTCCCCTCCCTTTCTCTCTACTCTCCTTACTCTTCCCCCCATTTCACCTCACTTCTCTTCTCTGTCCAATCAGGCCAACACTCTACAAATTATAATTCAAGGGGATTCACCTGATTTGTTGTGGTTTGTTAATCAAGTAAAAACTACTTATTTCAGTTCTAAACGTTTGCCAGACACCAACGATGAAAACGTTCCTTATAAAGCGTTATACATTCTAAATTTACGCTCAAGGTAACTGATATATATGAACGTTTCTGATATAGTAGAATGATTAGTGATTAAGGGAATGGTGGACAAAAGTGCTAGACGGAAAGACTTGCTCGACGGACATAAATATTTGACGATTACACCTCAGACGGACTAGGAAGTGTGACGGAGTAAGAAACGACATGGAGAGAAATTAAGGATGAATGAACTGATAGTCAGGACGGACTGGCGTACGAGACGGATTGAAAAGTTGATCAGCATCTGGAGTCAAAACCAAGTGATGGATAAGACAGCTTCGTCAAGAGCAACTGATGGATGACCCACAGCTTCGTGAAGGTGATGGATTGGTAGCTCTGGCAGGTCAGAGGTAGTGATTGATTAAATAGCATGACTAGACCAAGTCTCTGCACGATCTGGAGATCATGGCAGATTAAAGTCATCAATAGTCAAATACAGTGAGGTGATTGCATTATACAGCTGATGGCATTCCCCAGGTTATCATGATATGGTCAATGCCTTGACTCGCCCGAGGCTACGACATTCCAAAGGTCTTGAACCTCAGGTCATTGCTCATAATAAAAGGTTACCACACATGAACCAAGTTTAGGTCATGACAGATAATACCATTCGAAAATAACTGACAGGGGGTAGAATACAGTCCCCACAGTGGCGGAGTGGTAACACATTCGCCCCGTGCGTTACATGCGATCTAGACTGGGTTCGAGTCCTGGAAAGGGAGGATTGACTAGGCGGCAATTCGTAACTGTTCGCCTCCTGCTCGCCAAGCAGCATTTGGGTACTGGTTTCTCAACCAATTAACTGGTCGTGATCCAGGGAAATATAGTTGGGTACGCCTTACTATATGGGAAGGGAAAGCTCTCATCCTGCTAACAGTAAACAGAAGTCATCTGTTCTTGTACCCACTTGTGTAAAAATAAATACAACAATATGCACCACAGATCCAAACTGACGAAGATCAATAGGGAACACCTAAAGGAAGAACCTCGCCATTGCACATATAATAATTTAACTTTTGAGAACAATTGTGCTTTGATTACAATCAATTGAGACGGCTGACTGGACGGTGTGTCTTCAGGCAAGATTCATAACAAGTTATATTACAAATGTAAACTGTTATATATTACAAATTGTAAATACGTTATATTACAAATGTAAACTGTCTTCAGTGATACATACAAGTGGTGAATGATGAGGAGGACAGGGAGGGGCAAGGATGGCCTAAGAATGATGTCAAGGAAACAGATAGGTAGAGAGAAGGAAGGGAGGATACACGGGAACAGATGATAAGGAGAACAAAGTGACTTGAGACGAGAAGCGAAAGAAGGAAGGGAGGGAGGGAGGGAGGGAGGGAGGGGGTTGGTGAGAGTAGGAGGAAGACATAGAGTTAGGAAAGGGAAGGAGGAAGATGGAGACGTAAGGAGAGAGGGGGGGGTGAGGGAAAGGAGGAAGGAGGATGAAACGAAGGAATGGGAAAGAGAAGAAATAAGAACATGAGGACGATAGGTAGATAGGAAGAAACTGTGATGAGAGGAGACGAACGGAAGGAAGGCTACAAGGACTGATGGATAAAGGGAGAAAATGTGGAAGGGAGAGAGAAAGGTATTAAAGGAGGCGGGGAATGTAGACAAGAGAGAAGGAACAAGATAGAAAAGGAGAATATAAAAATCATATTTAGCACAGCAAATGGTAAAAGCAAAGATAAATGTTTACATGTTGAAGACAAACCACTGAAGTGCAATGCAAAACCAACAACAACTTCCTAATCTTAATGTTTGTGTGCGTGTTCGTGTTTGTGTGCGTGTTCGTGTTTGTGTGCGTGTTCGTGTGTGTGTGCGTGTTCGTGTTTGTGTGCGTGTTCGTGTGTGTGTGCGTGTTCGTGTTTGTGTGCGTGTTCGTGTTTGTGTGCGTGTTCGTGTTTGTGTACGTGTTCGTGTTTGTGTGCGTGTTCGTGTTTGTGTGCGTGTTCGTGTTTGTGTGCGTGTTCGTGTGTGTGTGCGTGTTCGTGTGTGTGTGCGTGTTCGTGTGTGTGTGCGTGTTCGTGTTTGTGTGCGTGTTCGTGTTTGTGTGCGTGTTCGTGTTTGTGTGCGTGTTCGTGTGTGTGTGTGTGGGAGGGGGGGGGGAGATGTTGTCGCTGTTTAAGATCCAGTTGAGTATCTTAAGAAGTTCAGATATCTCGAAAACAAAATATCCATACCTAAACTAATCGTTAGAGAAAGAATAAAAACCATAATATTTAGGGCATAAATGGACAGTTGAATAATCTCAGTGGAAACGGCAACATTATATAAAAAAAAAAAAATAGCTATAGCACCAGATATGACAAATAAAAAAAAACCTTAGTAACAATAATATAACTAAAAGTGCAGGAAATTCTATATACAGAAATCAATGGTGAGTATAACCTCAAGTTATAATGAAGCTCACAATTAATATAACCGGAGTAAGTAACTGTTGAATCTTACAGCTCACATTGTCATCATTGTCACATATTTTGGTACCAATTTGTATACATCTGGAGGATACATATGAATTAGTTTTTGTTTCCTTGGTGCCTTTTTAAAAGGGAAGGGAGAGGAGCAATAGCGCGATTATTCCAAGTTTAGCAGTTTTAATATGTTGGCAAAGAATGGTATATACGACTCTACACAGACATTTACAAAGCATGAAGCACGGAAGCACAGACACACACACGTGTATGTATTTACATACACAAAACATGCACACATTTAGACAAGAAAAAACCACATTCACATAAACGCACATAAGATGCAAGATTTTACGCCGTTTGAAAAATACTCAAACACAATTTCATCATTCTTTACATAGACACGCATACACCACAAACATACAGCCACGCACATACACACGCGACAATACACACAATAAACCATCCCCCAAAAATACATATACACACACAAAAACAATGTAATCCAGTACAAGCTAATTCTACTAATTTATATAAACAAATACGACAGTGATTACGCTGAAACACAAAGAAGCCCTCTTTGTTTTAGTCCCCCATTGTTGACATTATACACAATGTCTTAGACCGTCTATTCGGGACACGTACGTTTTTATTACTTACGGGAAGCAAAACAAAGGTGGATAATGTCTTTAGCTCAATGAAGACGAACCTTTGGAGGATGTCACATCAATCGAAACATTCCCCAGGCCAATCCTGTCCTTAGTTCCGTTTTCTATGACCACCACTTTCTTCTTGGGCTTCGTTTTCTGCGGTTCGTTTTCTTCGTTCCCAGGACGGTCTTCGGTAGATTCCGCCTGCGTCGGGTCGGTGGACTGGGCGGCGACGGTGGCTGAGGAGGAGGTGGAGGTGGTGGAATAAGTCTTCCTCCAGCGAGTGACGAGGACGAGGATGACGATGAGGGTGAGGAAGACGCCCACGATGCTGAGGAAGATGATGATGAGGGGCGAGTACAGCAGTGACTTGTTTTCACCTGCGGGAACAACGAAGAGAAAAAAACGTGATTCGAAATGTGTAGAAGAACAAAGAATAATAGAAAGTGGAAGAGGAAGAGAGAGAAAGAGAGACAAAGATGAATACGAGACATAAAGAAACAAATAATAATACTCAAGACGGTCCCACAAGCTCGAGTGGGAAGAATGTGGTAAGCTATTCACACTAGCAGTATATAAATTCATAGCACAAACGGCGAATATTATACATTTATTATACAAACGGCCAAAGAGGTGAATAGCAATACATAAACACAATAAAAGTCAATATTGCAAAAAGCATTACCAAATTCCTAAGCCAATTGCAGGAGGAAATTGTGCCCAAGGTGAAAATTTCATGTTTACAATGAATTATCCCCCCAAAAAAGTATTTCAGCGAATTGGCAATTAGAGTTTGTTTATTTTCCAGGTGGGACTTGAATATACGCCAGCTAACAACTGGTAATAACTGATCCTGGTATGGAATTAGAGAAAGGGGGGGAGGGGAGATATTAAGTGTGTTAGTAATGGATTGTCAGTATTTTCTGCGGAATTAATTCACAGAAATACCGTGGCTAAGAGAAACTCACACAAACAAAACCCCTCACACAAACACACACACACACACACACACACACACACACACACACACACACACACACACACACACACACACACACACACACACACACACACAACACAAACACACACACACACACACACACACACACACACACACACACACACACACACACACACACACACACACACACACACACACACACATGTGTGTGTGTCGATGTTCGCAGATGACGCAAAGTTGATGAGAAGAGTTGTGACAGATGAGGATTGCAGGATTCTCCAAGAGGACCTGAACAGGTTGCAGAGATGGTCAGAGAAATGGCTACTGGAGTTCAACACGAGTAAATGTAAAGTTATGGAAATGGGACTAGGAAATAGGAGACCAAAGGGACAGTACACAATGAATCTATCTCATGAAGCACATATAAATAGGATAACGACCGCAGCGTACTCTACACTGGCAAAAGTTAGAACTTCATTCAGAAACCTAAGTATGGAGGCATTTAGGGCGCTTTCACTGCCTACGTGAGGCCAGTCTTAGAGTATGCGGCCTCATCATGGAGTCCCCATCTGAAGATGCATATAAGGAAACTGGAAAAGGTTTAGAAATTTGCAACAAGACTCGTCCCAGAGTTACGAGGGATGGGGTATGAGGAGCGCCTGAGGGAACTGTGATACACGACCCAAGAAAGAAGAAGGAAGAGGGGGGACATGATAGGAACGTATAAAATACTCAGAGGGATTGGCAGAGTGGACATAGACGAAATGTTCACACGGAATAGTAACAGAACGAGGGGACTTGGGTGGAAGCTGGAAACTCAGATGAGTCACAGGGATGTTAGGAAGTTTTCTTTTAGCGTGAGAAAATGGAAAATAGTGGGAAAATGGATTGCACTTAAGGAACAGGTTGTGGAAGCAAATACTATTCATAATTTTAAAACTAGGTATGATAGGGAAATAGGACCATAGTCATTACCGTGAACAACCGATGCTCGAAAGGCGGCATCCAAGAGTTAATGCTCGATCCTGCAGACACAAATAGGTGAGTACAATGAGGTAGGTACACACACACACACACACACACACACTTTACATTGTATGTAAAGGGCCCGATGGCTGAGCGAACTGCACGCTGGACGCGTGATTCTGTGGTCCCGGGTTCGATTCCGGGTGCCGGCGAGAAACAATGGGCAGAGTTTCTTTCACCCTAATGCATTGTTATCTAGTAGTAAATAGGTACCTGGGAGTTAGTCAGCTGTCACGGGCTGCTTCCTGGGAATGTATGTGTGTGTGTGTGTGTGAGTGTGTGGTGTGGGGGAAAAAAAGTAGTTAGTAACATTTGATTGACAGTTGAGAAGCGGGCCGAAAGAGCAGAGCTCAACCCCCGCAAGCACAACTAGGTGAATACACACACACACACACACACACACACACTCAACATTGACAGATGAGAGGCGGGACCAAAGAGCCAGAGCTCAACCCCCGCAAGCACAATTAGGTGAGTACACACACACACACACACACACACACACACACACACACACACACACACACACACACACACACACACACACACACACACACACAAGCACAAATAGGTGAGGTGAGTACAGACACACACACACACACACACAAGACTTGGGGTTGACTTCACGCAAGACTTGTCCCCTGAAGCCCAAATGAAGAGGATAACATCAGCGGCATATGCCAGGTTGGCCAACATAAGAACGTAATTTAGAAATTTGTGTAAGGAATCATTCAGAACTTTGTATACCACCTATGTCAGGCCAGTCCTGGAGTATGCAGCCCCAGCGGCCATATCTAGTCAAGAATAAGACTAAACTGGAAAAGGTTCAAAGGTTTGCCACCAGACTAGTACCCGAGCTGAGAGGTATGAGCTACGAGGAGAGACTACGGGAATTAAACCTCATGTCGCTGAAAGACAGAAGAGTTAGGGGGGACATGATCACCAGATACATGTTTCTTAAAGGAATTGATAGGGTAAATGAAGACACCCAGTTTAACACAAGGGGCACACTCACCAGGGAACACAAGTGGAAACTGAATGCCCAAATGTGCAACAGAAAGAACGTTTTTAGTGTCAGATTGGTTGACAAATGGAATGCATTAGGAAGTGATATGGTGGAGGCTGACTCCATACACAGTTTCAAGTGAAGACATGATAGAGCCCAATAGCTCAGGAACCTGTACACCAGTTGATTGACAGATGAGAGGCGGGACTAAAGAGCCAGAGCTCAACCCCCCGCAAGCACAATTAGGTGAGTACAAATATGTGAGTATACACACACACACACAGACAGTGCCAAGGCTGTCATAGAGAAAGCAGCTATGAAAGCAACTACTTCCCAGGAAGCTGCAATGTGTACGACCCAAATGCTGGAAAAAAAGATCTATTATAGTTGTAGGAGTGCAGGAACCAGAAGGAGCCAACTGGGAGGAGTGGAAGAGGAAGGACAGAGCATGGTGACAATGATCTTGGAGGGCCTGGATATGGCAGGGGCTAATGGCAGCATAGAGAAGGTTTTCAGACTGGGCGCCTACAAGAAGGAAAGGAAACGACTAATAAAATTAGTGGTAACGAACGAGGTAACAAAACAGGAAATCCTGTCAAGGAAGAACAAGCTCATGAGACTAGGGGGGATTCAAGGAAATTTTTCTGCAGAGGGACATGACGCGGGGAAGAGCGAAGGAAGGCTGCAGAAGCAAGGATGAAACGCAAGAAGAGGGATGGGGACGGGGCAGACACAGGACTTGATGCAGTATCTCCAGCAACCTCAGAGTGGAGTGGGAATCCCCTCAACAACAGGCCAGCATCCCCAGGGAGGAATACTTACAGAAACCTCCCGCTATCCCACCCCACGATCATTTCCCCCCAACCAGTAAGAGACCTAGCCCAGACCATGCCCTCCCTGCTCCCCAACCCCCAAGACCCCGATGTTTCCCTCCATGCCCTCTTTCTTTCCCACCCCCCTTTCCCCATCCCAGGTCACCCCTGTTCCCACACCTCATGCCCTCCCCAGTACATTCTCCCCAAGCTCTCCTTCCTCACCCCCCCCCTCCTCCATGCCCTTCATCCCAGGCTCCCCTTCCATCCCTAACCCCCTGCTCTCCCAGCCCCCCCCCCCTTTTCCAGGCTCCCCAGCATTCTCCAACCAATGACCTCCATCCTCCTTTCCATATATATATATCCCTAATTGAAAACTTCTGCACCCCATCCTTAGCCCTAGTTGAACCCCAACCCCAGATCCTCTCAGCTCCACAACCTCCTCGGTTCCCCATACCGGATCTTCCCAGCCCCATCTCACCCTAGACCCCCCCCAGGTCCTCCTCCCTAGGCCATCCCACCCAGACACCACGCGTCCCACTACCCCAAGTGAAATCAACAGAAACTGAGGATGGAATGAAGAGAGCCAGTTTCAAGGTAATGTACTCGAACATAGATGGGATTACAAGGAAGGCAAGTGAACTTAAGGAAAGAGCACAAGAAGGGAACCCGGATTTAATTGGACTCACGGAAACAAAACTCTCAGGAATCATAACGAATGCGGTGTTTTCCCAGGACTACACTGTACTAAGGAGAGAGAGGGAAGGAAGTGGAGGGAGGGGAGTGGCCCTACTGATAAGAAAGGAATGGAGTTTCGAGGAGATGGTTATCTCAGGCTGCGAGGAGTTCAGAGACTACATGACAGGCACCATGCCAATGGAAGGACTGAGAGTAATAATAGCAGTGATACATAACCCTTCACCAAACGACAGAAGACCGAGGCAAGAGTATGACTGAACAGAACATGGCAGTCAACACTATAATTGAGATAGCAGCGGCTCTGTTGCCTGGAGAAATAGATCCCACCTGCTCATCATGAGGGATATCAATAATGGAAAGATAGACTGGGAAAACAAGGAACCACCCTGAGGTGAGGAAACAAGGAGAGCAAAACTGTTGGAGATGGCGACAAGGAACTTTTTAAATCAGCATGACAGGGGGATCCACAAGAATGAGAGGCAACGATAAACCAGCAAAACTCGACCTAGTCTTAACTCTGAACGACTCTAACATAAGGGAAATAGGATTTGAAGCCCCTGTGGGAATGAGCAATGACAGCGTACCGATGTTTGAGTATCTTGTCGAAGAAGTGTTAATATACTCAAGGAAGGGCCCAGAAAACAAGAGGCTGGCATTCCGGAAGGGAAACTATTAGGTGATGTGAAAATTCCTAATATATATAACTCGGGAACAGATCTCAGAGGAAAGACGGCCCAAGGCATGATGGACTACATCACACAGAATTGTATGTGAAACAAATGGGCCAAGTTTCTTTCACCCTGATGCTTCTGTTCACCTAGCAGTAAATAGATACCAAGGAGTTAGACAGCTGATACGAGCTGCTCCCTTGGGTTGTGTGTGAGTGTGAGAGTGTGTATGCTAGAGAGAAATATATGTAGTAGATATTATAGAGGAAAAGTAAACTAGTCAGAAAGGCGGGATCCAAGAGCTAATAGCTCGATTCTGCTGGGACAAATAGTAAATACAAATACACAAACACACAAACATATATATGCAGAGAATGGAGAATGACTGACAAATCCAATCAGGCCATCAGTGTGTGTGCAGCAGCTGAACCCACAGCGTTTGGCTGCGTGGGCGGTCATGGAGGACTGGATGAAGCGACTGAGGTTGACTGGTGTATCTCAGGGATTACTAGGTAACAGCAAACAGTGGGACGCGGGGCCACTGTGGCATATAAGATCTACCTCGGTATAATGTTGGAACATGGTCTTGCGCTTAGTACTATATGTTTCCACTGTCTTCTTCTCCCAACACTCCAACTTCTCTCTCTCTCTCTCTCTCTCTCTCTCTCTCTCTCTCTCTCTCTCTCTCTCTCTCTCTCTCTCTCTCTCTCTCTCTCTCTCTCTCTCTCTCTCTCTCTCTCTCTCTCTCTCTCTCTCTCTCTCTCTCTCTCTCTCTCTCTCTCTCTCTCTCTCTCTCTCTCTCTCTCTCTCTCTCTCTCTCTCTCTCTTCTCTCTCTCTCTCTCTCTCTCTCTCTCTCTCTCTCTCTCTCTCTCTCTCTCTCTCTCTCTCTCTCTCTCTCTCTCTCTCTCTCTCTCTCTCTCTCTCTCTCTCTCTCTCTCTCTCCCTCTGTCTCTCTCTGTCTCTCTCTGTCTGTCTGTCTCTCTCTCTCTCTCTCTCTCTCTCTCTCTCTCTCTCTCTCTCTCTCTCTCTCTCTCTCTCTCTCTCTCTCTCTCTCTCTCTCTCTCTCTCTCTCTCTCTCTCTCTCTCCATTATTTCTTCACATAGGGGCTTGCTCTGTGTAAACTGCATTCAATTAAACGAAACTTCCTTAATAAGCTCACAAGCACGTGTTCTTTTAGTCACATTTTATTACAGTGTGTGTTCGCTGTACGGTGGTTTCTGAGGAAGAGGTTTAGCTCCTGGGCCGAACTTAACTTTTGGTCATTGACATAGTTGGACTTTATCATATCTTCTTAATTTTGTGTGAAGGCTGAAACACTATCTCCCTTCCCTACAAATATAAATATAAATGTAATATATATATATATATATATATATATATATATATATATATATATATATATATATATATATATATATATATATATATATATATATGCGAACAAGCCTAAATGGTCCCCAGGACTATATGCGACTGAAAACTCACACCCCAGTGAGTGTATATATATATATATATATATATATATATATATATATATATATATATATATATATATATATATATATATATATATATATAAAACTGAAAACTCACACCCCAGAAGTGACTCGAACCCATACTGCCAGGAGCAACGCAACTGGTATGTACAGGACGCCTTAATCCGCTTGACCATCACGACCGGACATGTTCGGTCGTGTTCAGTTTTCAGTTTGTTTAAGTCATCTTGTAGCCTCGTACTATCTTCCTCTGTTTTATTCCTTCTCATAATTTTTGCATCATCAGCAAACATTGAGAGGAACGAGTTCATTCCCTCTGGGAGATCATTTACATATATCAGGAACAGGATAGGTCCAAAAACAGATCCCTGTGGGACTCCACTGGTTTCGTCTCGCGACTCTGAGACCACACCTCTCACAGTGACTCGCTGTATTTTGTTCCTTAGGTACTCCCTTTTCCAGTGGAGTACCTTCGCTTTCACTCCTGCCTGCATCTCCAGTTTGTGCAT
Organism: Procambarus clarkii; assembly: GCF_040958095.1. NCBI lineage: Eukaryota > Metazoa > Arthropoda > Malacostraca > Decapoda > Cambaridae > Procambarus > Procambarus clarkii. The sequence continues at coordinate 32,097,058 of NC_091159.1, read as the reverse complement.
CTGTCTCCTATGTGGTACTGTCACAAAGGCTTTCTGGCAATAAACAAATATGCAGTCTGCCCAGCCCTCTCTTTCTTGCCTGATTTTTGTTGCCTGCTCATCGATTTCTATCAATTCTATCAGCATAGGAATCTGCCATCTCTGAACCCATGCTGATGTTTTGATTCAAAGTTCTTCTGCTCCAGATGTTCCACTAGTTTTTTCGTACAATCTTCTCCATCACGTTGTATAGTATGCAAGTTAGTGATACTGGCCTGTAGTTCAGTGCCTCCTGCCTATCACCCTTCTTGAATATCGGTTTTTGGCAATGAAATCACCAGTCACCAGTGATTTGTTATACACTATGGCGAGTGGCTGACAAAGTGCTTCAGGTCCTTCCTTCAGTATCCAAGATGAGATTCCATCCGGGCCTTTGTCTCTTCCAACTCTAGCAGATGCTTCCTCACCTCCCCACTGGCAATTACAAACTCTTCTAGTGGTGTTTGGTTAGATCTTCCCTCTCCTATCTCTGGAACTTCCTCTTGCTCTACTGTGAAGACCTCCTGAAATTTCTTATTGAGTTCCTCGCACACCTCCTTGTCGTTTATCTACCCCTATCCTCAGTTTCATTACCTGTTCCTTCACTGATGTTTTTCTCCTGGTGTGGCTGGGCAGCAATTTAGGTTGAGTCTTTGCCTTGCTTGCGATGTTATTTTCATGTTGTCTTTCTGCCTCTCTTTTCACCCTGATGCATTCATTTCTGGCGCTCTGGTATCTTTCTCTGATCACTAGTGTCCTATTATTTCTGTAGTTTCTCCATCCCCTTTTAATTATTTGTTTTGCTAGTTTACATCACTTATTAAACTATGGGTTTCTCGACTGCAATTAATTTCTTTCTTTTTGGACTGGGATGAACTTGTCTGCTGTCTCCTTACACTTCTGTGTGATGTAGACCATCATATCCTTGGGCTGTCTTTCCTCTGAGCTCTGTGGGTTCAGCTGCTGCACACCCACACACTGATGGTCTGATTGGATTTGTCAGTCATTCTCCATTCTCTGCATATATATGTTTGTGTATTTGTGTATTTGTATTTACTATTTGTGCCTGCAGAATCGAGCTATTAGCTCTTGGACCCCGCCTTTCTAATTAGTCTATTTTTCCTTTATAATATATATTACATATCTTTCTCTTTAGCACTCACACACACACACACACACACACACATCCCAAGGGAGCAGGTCGTAGCAGCTGTCTAACTCCCTGGTACCTATTTACTGCTAGGTGAACAGGAGCATCAGGGTGAAAGAAATCTGCCAATTTGTTTTTCTTGGCGCAATTTGCGCCAATTTGTTTTTCTTTGCGCAATTTGCGCCAATTTGTTTCCCTAAAATTTGTGCCTTAAGGATCGAGCTGTTAGCTTATGGACTCAGCCTTTCTAACCATCGGATATGTAAAGTACTAACGGCAGACCTATTTCCCCTGTATCATTTCTAACTCTGCGGTATCTATTTACTGTTTGGTAAACAGGAGCATCAGGTGAAAGGAATCCATTCATTTCTGTGTCGGCCAGAGATTCAACCCGGGCTCTTAGAATTCCGATCCGACGGGGAGCTGTCCATTCGGCCGCGACGCCCTGTGTGTATGCCTGTGTATGTGTTTGTGTGTATGTGTGTGTTTGTGTATGCATGCGTGCTTGCTTTCATCCCTGGACTGCTTCATACCAATTTTTGTCGTTTGACTCTAATCACGAAAGAGACATCAGTGGTTGTGACAGCAATTATCTAAAATACACTTCTTGCCGCAGTGAAAATCCGCAGTCTGATATTTGTCTTCCATGCTTTATTTACACCAGGTAATCTAGATTTTCTAAATGCCTTGCTATAGTCCCTTCTGTGGCCCCCACTTCCTATTTTGAATCAATAAAATTATTAGTTAATTAATTTTATGAACTATTTTGCCGAGTTCATCGCTTCTCATTTATGAATTTGTCTATAATTTCAATTCTTTTCTGTGATTCTCAATATAACATATTTTATAATTTTACTATCCAATACTATGTTTTCAGACTTGGTGCATTCAAGTTTTTCGCACTGAAAGTAGGGGATTGCTCTTCACGACCCTGAATAACTAGTCAGGTATCCTTTCACGTATTCCCATGTTCACATCCTTGCATTTTTTAAGATTGAAGTTTAGTAACCATTTGTCTGCCCTTAATTGGATGCTACGTGTCTTCACTTAGGAATTTATACAGTTGTCGCTAGTTCTGATCCTGCTCATGATCATTGCATCCACTGTTACCAATATCTGCTAGAAATAGCAAAGTTGTTCAGTGTGGCATTTCACATATATTAAGAATTATACGAAGAGCATGGTGCCTAAAGATTTTCACGAAAGGACTGGTTCCGCCTGTTATGGGACAGCAGGACTGTTGTGGTGTTCATGTGCGCAATAAAATCACACGAACATGATATATATAGATGAGAAAATATTGAAGCCATTCTATGGAATTGAACTTCCATGAATAGGGATCGAACTGCCGAACAAAAGGATCGAATCGTCATACAATGAGATCACGGCTAGAAATACTTGATAGACTTCTTTGATTGAATAAAATCATTATACCAAGGAAGCGAAGGGAATTATCAAGGGAAAGCGCCATGCTATTACGACTATATAGCACTGGGAACGGGTCAGGATAAGGATTTGGATTGGGATGGGGGAGGGGGGGATAAGGAATGGTGACCAACCACTTGGATGGTCGGGAATTGAACGCCTACCTGCTTGAAGCGAGACCGTCGCTTTACCGTCCAGCCGAAGTGGTTGGGCATTCTATCAAGGAACTCTTAAAGAGATTTAGAAGCAAGGCATTCGTTTCCTGAACATATATTCAGCTGCTTCATTGCAAAATGTAAACTCTCTTATAATTGGGTGTTTTGTTTTGCATTTTTTCTTTCTTTTATTTTTTATGAAGTTTGTCTTCCTCTGTCTAGCTGATACGGTCCACGATTCCTTGGCATGAAGATTACCGTGAGAGGTTTGTTAAGACCCTCAATGGCTTTCTTACGCATCAACAGGAAAGATCCTCTCTGATCCCACCAATCATCAACACCACCAGCATCATCCCACAATAATTATCACCATGACGACCGTCTCACGACTGCCACTCCACCACAGTCACCACAACTATTACTGCTCCAACAACCAATACCTGTAATACTACCATCAACAACCAGCACCACTTGCAACTTCACATCCCCAGCACCGTACCATACAACCCACACTACAACATCATACAGTAGTGTGGTGTCCTCTACAACACCATACAACCCACACTACAACATCATACAGTAGTGTGGTGTCCTCTACAACACCATACAACCCACACACCCCGTGACCATCACTACCACAACCATCTCTGCTCACCTGAGACAACACTGACTTATGACAGTGCGTAAATGAGTTTCTGCCTCTCACTGTAACTATAGCGGCTTGTCAGGAATGGACTGGAGTGAGAGAGATTGCTTCATTGTGTCTCTCAAACAGAGCTTTGATGTCGAATGAATTGGTCCTTCACCATCTCCTTCTCCGTCTATGCCTAAATCCCCTTTGGAAAACAACCTTTCCATGAGAGCTCAAGTGATTGTGTGCTGTGAAACTTTTTTTTTATTTAATATAACGTTTCATTCTATAGGAATAAACACAGTGGCTATATTCGGCCAGATTGCCCTATCCCCTCCGGTTTTACTTTTCACGTTGAGGATTCCAGCCAAGCGAATGTAAAACTACAAATTTGATAATGTGCACCAGATAAATGGTATTAAAATTAGTATAGAGCTTTTGTATTACCTTAACAATAATTAATCCTTTAAGTAACAACTATTGGTAATGTGATTAATTATAAAGTGCGTATTTTTAGAGAAGTAATCAACATATTTAAAAAGAGGATTTGTGTTTGTAAAAAGAGGGTGTGTTTCTTTTGCTCTTTACTCAGATTGGTTCAGAGCAGATTACTTCTGACTAATGTTGGCTAGAAGAGAGCTTTTTCCTCTCATAGTTCTTGGCAAGCCTTACTCACTAGTTATCCCTGGAACACGACCTGACAATTGATTGACAACCAGGTAACCAATTACTGCTGCGTGAACAGGGGCAAACAGTTAAGGATTGACGTCGAGACAAAATTTCCAGGCCAGGACTCGAACCCAGACCAAATCGTTCGCGAGGGAAGGGGCAAGTGCATGTTACCACTGCGCCACCAGCCAAATTTTCATCGGTTTGCCAGAGTTTTCATTTTGTTTTTAAATTGACCTTTCGGGCATCAGGCAGGTAATGAACGATAATGGATTTATTGAGGCATTTGCAAAGAACATGTCTAGATATATTTATACTTTTAAGTACATATATTGATAGACGGATATTATTTGATCATAAGTATCATTCCTCTACTGAATGAAGGATAATAATCCATAACACACTCCTTTTATAATTATTGTTCTCACTTTCTTTTACGCACTCATTTACTCTCACTTTTACTCGCTTTCTTCCCCCATGCACTCCCTTTCTCACCCCTGTCACTCTCGCCAACTCTCACTCTCATTTGATTTGTAATCCATTCCAACTCTCTGCAACTGGCCAAGACTCTGTGTCATTTTCAGTCACTCTCACGCATTCTTACTTTTACATACTATTATGTTAATACGGAAGAACTGACCATTGTAGGAACTGTCAATACCAGGCAGGGAACGATTCGTTCAACATGTAATTGGAATCATATCTGTGGCAGAGTTTTATATAACAGTTGAAGTGATACGTTAACTTTCACAAAATGACAAAAGAACAGGGCAGGAGTATGACAGAAACAATGGGGCAGCTGTTATTATCACTGAAACAGCTACCTCAATTGCAGATAGGATAGGATCTAGAATCCTAGTCATAGGAGACTTAAACTTTGGCAAGATTAAATGGAAAATATTTTAACACTGGTATAAGTATAAATAGAAAGATAAATTCATGGAAGCGTTCTCAATGAAGTTTTTTAGCTAAAATGTCACAGGCCCACAAAAATCTCGGGTAATTGTGAAGTAACTAAACTTATCCTGGTAATAATTTCTGAACATATTACGCATAAGGAAGGAAAAATATTATGCCAAATTAGCAAGGATCGATCACTGTTTACTGGTTGTAATTAACAGTTCAGGAAAAAGACCAGAAGGTAGAGGAGTAGCATTCCACTTGGGAAAGTATGAAGAAATGAGTGACTAAATGTCAAGCATATCGAAGGTAAGACACATCATGACACTTCATCTCGGAGGTAAGACACTTCATCTCGGAGGTAAGACACATCATGACACTTCGTCTCGGAGGTAAGACACATCATGACACCTCGTCTCGGAGGTAAGACACATCATGAAGACACTTCTTGAAGAAAACTATCAAGTTTTCTCTTGAAGATGTCTACGGCTGTTCCTGCAATATTTTTTATACTCACTGGGAGGATGTTGAGCAACCGCGGACCTCTGATGTTTTTACAGTGTTCTCTGATTGTGCCTATGGCATCCCTGCTCTTCACGGGTTCTATTCTACATTTGCTTCCATATCGTTCACTCCAGTGTGTTGTTATTTTACTGTGTAGGTTTGGGACCTGGCTATCCAGTATTTTCCATGTACATATTATTCAACGATTGGTCTATATCTCTTACTTGCAAGGCGAAGAAAAAACTATAGAAAAGAACGTAGTAAAACACCTGGATAGATAGGCTTTCAAAACACAGCACCAGCCAGGGTTCAGAAATTGCAAATCCAGCGTCAAAAACTAAATTGAGTTTTATGACCGGTCAACAGAGATTAGACGAGACAGAAAAGGGTGAGTAGATTGGACATATTTTGAATTCCCGATATCCTCTGACACAGTACCCACCAAAGGGGATTAGTAAACAAAGTGAAGAAAAGGTAAGAATGACTTGGAGTGCACTCCAGAGGATAAAAAGTACCTTTGCAACATAAAAAGGTACAGTCAGTACAGTATTACCTATTTTGGATCTCTCTCTCTCTGTCTCTCTCTCTCTCTCTCTCTCTCTCTCTCTCTCTCTCTCTCTCTCTCTCTCTCTCTCTCTCTCTCTCTCTCTCTCTCTCTCTCTTGCTCTCGCTCACACAGTCTCAATCTTACACAGTCACCCTTGCCCACTGAGACTCGTACCCTATTTCAAACGTAAATACTCCTTTACACACGTTCACATATTTCCACTTTCAACCTAACTCATTATGACATTTATCTCATCATTGGGAAGTCACGGAAGGATAGACTGGGAGAACAAGGAACCCCATGGAGGTAAGAAAACATGGAGAGCTAAACAATTGGCGGTGGCAACGATGCTATGATGTAGAGACTCGGGCCAGATGAAGCCCTTTTCATATACAACTCGTTAAAAAAGTTTGATTGAAATCGAACTAGTTTTCATTCATTGCATATTTTTGGTATATTGTAACGGGAGCGGGGGAAATGGCTCTCTTCTGTCCATTTTCCCGCCCTTAGTTAACTGTTCTAGAGCTCACTTAGAGTTACCACTGCAACCTCACTAGTTCACCACCTTGGTACCTAGGTATGTGATTACCTAGGTACTACTCCAACAATGCATTGTCCTTGATCTGCTACCCGTAACGCTAGAGAACTCTAGAACATTCCACTGCCACCACCTGATTCACTCCATCTTGATTAATCCCCCTAATGGACTATAAAACAGGAAATCTCCCATTAGACATATTTCCCCGATTATGGCTCCCCAGTTACGATTAGGAGGGATGAATTTACTATTAATTGTGGCTTACTGAACTAGGAACAAGGGGAAATCTATTGAAACGGTTAAGAAACTTACAGGGAGCCCAAGGTGTTATCGCCCAGAAGCCCAGGATAATCATAGAATATCCACATAATCATGAAAGACAAAAACGGTAACTCACTAAACACGAATAAATGAATAATGAAATTTATTAAAACACGAGTTAGTTATACATGTTGAACGCCGAACCAGGGAGACTCGACCTAGTCTTCACTCTGAACGACTCCGATATAAGGGAAATCGGTTCCGAAGCTCCTGGGGAAATGATCGATCCCAGTGAACTGATGTTTGAGTATCTGGTCAAAGAGGGGTTAGTTTTCTCAAGGCAGGGACCATAAATCAAAAGGCTGGCATTCCAAAAGGGAAACTATGAAGAGATAAGAAAATCTCTAACAGATATAACATGGGAAACAGAGCTCAGAGGAAAGACGACCCAAGACATGATGAACTACATCACGCAGAAGTGTATAGAGGCAGATGGCAAGTTTGTCCTAGTCCAAAAGGAAAAAAAAACGATATGCAGACTAGAAACCCATGGTTTAATCGGAGATGTAAGCTAGCAAAGCAGCAAAGTACTTGGGCATGGAGAAACTATAGAAATAACAGGACACTTGAGAGCAGAGGAAGATACCAGAGGGCCAAGAATGTGTGTCAGGGTTATCTTGAGGTTATTTTGAGGTGATTTTGGGGATTAGCGTTCCCGCGGCTTGGTCCTCGACGAGGTCTCCTTTTTGTTACACCCCCCCAGAAAGAAGCCCGTAGCAGCTGTCTAACTCCCAGGTACCTATATACTGCTAGGTAATAGGGTCATCAGAGTGAAAGAAACTCTGCCCATTTGTTTCCGCCTCCATCGGGGATCGAACCCGGAACCTCAGGACTATGAATCCGAAGCGCTGTCCACACAGCTGTCAGGCCCCCTTGAGAAGTGAGGTGAGAAGGGGTGTGAAGAGAGGCAGAAGGACAATTCGAAATTTACATAGCAACAAGGCAAAGACTCAACCTAAATCGCTGCACAGCAACATCAGAAGGAAACCAACAGTGAAGGAACAGGTAATGAAATTGAGGATAGGGGCAGAGAGATTCACAACAAATTGCAAGGAAGTTTTCGAGGAACTCGCACAAAGGCTAAAGGCCTGGACGGAATCTCACCATGAATACTAAAGGAAGGAGCAGAAGCACTGTGCCTGCCACTCTCCATGGTTTATAATAAATCACTGGTAAAAGGTGAATTGCCAAAAATTTGGAATACTCCCAATATACAAGAAAGGGGATAGACGAGAGGCACTAAACTACAGGCAGTGTCCCTAACTTGCATACCATGCATGTTGATGCAGAATATTGTGCGAGAAAAGCTAGTGGAACATCTGAAGCAAGAGAACATTTTAGCACATCAGCATGGGTTCAGGGATTGCAAAACTTGCCTCGAAGGATTAACTGATTTCTATGACCAGGCAAAAAAAATGAGGCAAGCAAGAGAGGGGGGTGGGCAGACTGCATATTTTTGGAAGCCTTTGACACAGTACCACACACGAGACTAGTGTACAAGTTGGAGATGCAGGCTGGAGGGAAAAGGAAGGTTCTTCATTGAATAAGAGAGTACCTATGCAAAAGAAGACAGCGAGTCACTGTAAGGGGTGAGGTCTCAGATTGGCGAGGCGTCGTCAGTGGAGTCTCACAGGGATCATTCTTTGGACAAATACTGTTTCTGATATGTAAATGATCTCCCAGAGGGTATAGAATCGTTCCTCTTATTGTTTGCTGATGATGCAAAAAGTATGAGGACGATTAAAACAGAGGAAGATAGTACAAGGCTACAAGATGACCTAGGCAAACTGAATGAATTGTCCAACAAATGACTACTAAACCTCAAACCAAATGAATGCAAGGTAATGAAACTAGGCTGTGGAAACAAGAGGCCAGACACAGGATAACGAATTGGAGATGAAGTCCTTCATGAACCGGACAGACAGTAAGTTCTAAGAGTTGATATCTCGCCAAACCTGCGTCCAGAAGCCCACATCAAAATAATAATATCTGCTGCGTGTGCAAGGCTAGCTAACATCAGAGCTGCCTTCAAGAACCTGTGTAAGGAATCCTTAAAAACCTTGAATACCACGTATGTAAGACCAATCCTGGAGTATGCGACCCAAGCATGGAGCCCGTACCTGGTCAAGCACAAGACGAAGTTCAGAGCCATGCAATTAGGCTAGTATCAGAGCTAAGAGGCATGAGATTCGAGGAAATGTTGAGTGAATCTCTACCTACAAAATACTCACAGGAATTGACAGGGTAGATAAAGATAAACAGTGTAACATGGGAAATACGCAAATAAGGGGACATAGGTGCAAACTGAGTACCCAAATGAGTCACAGGGACGTTAGAAAGATCTTTTTCAGTGTCTGAGTAGATAACAGATGGAATGCATTAGGCAGTGAAGTGGTGGAGGCTGACTCCATACAGTTTCAAATGCAGATATGATAAAGCCCAGTAGGCTCAGGAATCTGAACACCAGTTGATTGATACTTGAGAGGCGGAACCAAAAGGCCAGGACTCAACGCACGCAAACACAACTAGCTGAGTACACATACAAACTCACATGCCTTAGTCTTTATACGACAAAGAGTACTCGGCAGACGGGACACAACAAGCGTATCTCTCATCCTGTAACAACATCTAGGTAATTACACTGAAGTAATTACACTCTGACAAACAACACACAATCACAGGGGAATGATCAATGAAAACAGGATGAAAAAGGACTCTTTTTCCGGTAAAACTGGACCATATATAGCACTTAGTTGTTGATGAGCGTTCATATTTCCCAGTTTCCATCCCACCGGCAAAATTCCCACCGGCAAAGTTCTTGAAACAACAGAAAAGCTGTAGTAATGAAAAAAATCTCCCTCAAGTGAGATTGAGAGAGATTTTGGAGAGACCTGCATTTATTACTCACTTCTACATCACTTAGTCCCAATATTATGAATTATTAATATACCTCTTCGACCATCTTAATGCAGAAGCGAACAACACAAGGAAATGTTCGCATTGTTAACAAAAAACAAGAAAGCGCTGAGCTAGTCTGACTATATAGAATACAGTAAAAAGATGAAAGTGAGGAAGAAGCCACGGAAGAAGAATAGAGAGCGATAGGATAAAAAAGTAAAGGTTACAGCAGGTAGCATAATATTACTAAACAGAGTTTCATCCTGCCATAGAAAACTACTTTCATTTGCAATTAAAAAAAGTCTTATATCTGAATACTAATAGGCAGCATAACTCCCGCTGAAGTGACCTTAATATTTGGTTTTAGAATGTTTATGATATGATAGTAATATCGGATATCACAAGTATTTTTCCCCACTTAGCCTGGAAGCGGAAATAATCACCCGCAATAAACATGGGCTTTGGCGCTCTGTGCTCGGCGGCCGTTTTCAATATCAGCTGATCTATGTAAACAAGAACTGCGCCACGTAACAGCTGACACAACACATGCAGTCCCAATTGTTTAGGTACGTTTAGGGAACGATTTACACGTATTTAATAGTTCTGCTGCTCCTTCCTAATCGTCTGCCATTCTATGTTTTGTCATGCTTCTCATTTAAAACATCTTGTATCTCTTTATGCCCTTCAGTAATCCCTTGGTTCTGAATTTCGGGTACACTCACACACACACACACACACATACACACACATTGATGGAGAAGATTGTGCGGAAAAAAACTGGTGGAGCATCTGGAGCGAAGGAACTTTGTAACACAGCATCAACATGGGTTCAGGGATGGCAGGTCCTGCCTCACAGGGTTACTTAAATTCTACGACCAGGCAACAAAAATAAGGCAAGAAAGAGAAGGTTGGGCAGACTGCATATTTTTGGATTGTCAGAAAGCCTTTGATACAGTGCCACACAAGAGGCTAGTGCGAAAGTTGGAGATGCAGGCTGGAGTGAAAGGGAAGGTACTCCGGTGGATAGAGGAGTACCTAAGCAACAGGAGACAACGAGTCTGTGTGAGGGGTGAGGTCTCAGATTGGCGAGACGTCACAAGTGGAGTCCCGCAGGGGTCAGTCCTTGGACCTATACTGTTTCTGGTATATGTAAATGATCTCCCAGAGGGTATAGATTCGTTCCTCTCAATGTTTGCCGATGATGCAAAAATTATGAGGAGGATTGAAACAGAGGATGATAGTAGGAGGCTACAAGATGACCTGGATAGACTGAGTGAATGGTCCAACATATAGCTGAAGAAGTTCAACCTGAGTAAATGCAAAGTAATATAACTAGGCAGTGAAAAAAGGAGGTCAGACACAGGATACAGAATAGGAGATGAATTACTTAATGAAACAGACAGAGAGAAAGATCTAGGAGTTGATATCAAACCAAAGTTGTCTCCTGAAGCCCACATAAAGAGAATAACGTCTGCGGCATATGCGAGGCTGGCTAACATCAGAACTTCGTTCAGGAACCTGTGTAAGGAATCATTCAGAATCTTGTACACCACATATGTAAGACCAATCCTGGAGTATGCGGCCCCAGTATGGAGCCCGTACCTTGTCAAGCACAAGACGAAGCTGGAAAAAGTCCAAATGTATGCTACTTGACTAGTCCCAGAATTAAGAGGCATGAGTTATGAGGAAAGGCTGCAGGAAATGCACCTTACGACACTGGAAGACAGAAGAGTAAGGGAGGACATGATCACAACCTACAAAATCCTCAGGGGAATCGACCGGGTAAACAAGGATGAACTATTCAACACAGGAGAACGCGAACAAGGGGACACAGGTGGAAGCTGAGTACCCAAATGAGCCACAGAGAAATTAGAAAGAACTTTTTCAGCGACAGAGTAGTTAGTAAATGGAATGCACTAGGAAGTGATGTGGTGGAGGCTGACTCCATACACAGTTTCAAATGTAGATATGAAAGAGCCCAGTAGGCTTAGGAATCTGTACACCAGTTGATTGACAGTTGAGAGGCGGGACCAATCAGCCAAAGCTCAACCCCAGCAAGCACAAATAGGTGAGTACAAATAGGTGAGCACACACACACACACACACACACACACACACACACACACACACACACACACACACACACACACACACACACACACACTGGAGATAGGGAAACTAGCACATTGTTTTGCTGTCTGGTGCAACAAGCAAATAGAGCCAGTCCTCAAACGTAAGTTGAAAATTGTTGGTTGATGAAGGCTGCACAATGTCGAGTTTCCGAAGTGCTTTATAAACTCCTCATCAGAGGTCTTTTGTTTAAAGTGAAGTCGTCGACTACAAGGATTCAAAAAATATTTGTATTTTTTCTTAAGTGTTTTGTTTCTTTGCAAATATTTTCCATTTCTTAAGATAGTCATCTCCTCGTGACGAAAGATATTTATTCAGATGTTTTATTTGATATAGATTATATATATATATATATATATATATATATATATATATATATATATATATATATATATATATATATATATATATATATATATATATATATATATATATATATATATATATATACATATATAGAAGATTTTGACTATTGTCACATAGTATCACTTATTATATTTATTATACAGTGTCTTGAACGATATTGGTTATTCAGTGGCCTCAGTGATATTGATTAAAGTGTCACATAGTCATGTATGATATTGATCATAAGGTCACATATTGTGTCAAGTATAATACTGAGAATAGTGTCTTATATTATCTTGTATTGCCTTCTATTTGAACGTTAAATAGCGCCCGGGTCTCCTCTCCCCCCAACCCCTTGGGCTGGACGGTAGAGCGACGGTCTCGCTTCATGCAGGTCGTCGTTCAATCCCCTACCGTCCAAGTGGTTGGGCACTATTCCTTTCACCCACCCCTCCCGTCTCATCCCGAATCCCTATCATTACCCCTTCCAAGCGCTATAGAGTCGTAATGGCTTGTCGCTTTTTCCTCATAATTCCTTCTATCCTCTCTCTCCCCCCTCCCCCCTTCCCCTCTCTCTTCTCTTATCCTCTTTTCAGTATTCTCCCTCTTTCATCTATCTTCACCTATCCCCTGTCTCCACTCCTCTCAACCCCATCTCCACCCCTCTCCAATACCGAATTCACGCTCATTGTTTTCGAGTCGAGAATTCCAGGGATTATTGCCACCTTCCTCCGGTTACTTAGTTATCTCTATGAGGACAGCTTCGTCCCTCTTACTCGTGACGAATAGGAGTGACTTCAACCAGCCTATGACAGTCGTATAACCCTTACCATTCACCCTGCAAACTTGGGCGAATCTTGCATAAAGCGTCTGGACTCCAGCCTTGAAGGAACTAACTGAAAGACAGATATTGTCATTTATAGATATAGATTCATTAAAGTGTCATGAATTGGCAAAGCTGGGCAGTGCACATTAATGTAACAGTGCATCATCATCATCATTGATAATGTTGGTATAAGGTTCAAGTTTATGTAACATAGATATAATGTGGAAAATAACATAGTTTTACGCTACTCTGGGATAGTTGGCCCACTTGGAAGTAATATGGGATTTAATTACAAAGTTTAGCTTGCAATTTAGACCTAACGTCGTGGAATAGTCTGAGTGCCAGAATCTTTCATAGCAGTGAAGAGAGTAAACACGTTGCAACTATTGGAAAGAAGGTGAGATTGTTGCTAGCATTAAGGAGTACCCAAAATGCTTGCTAGAACTAAGGGGAGACTATTGAAAATTATTTTTGAGCCAAATTCTGGCTCATTGCACACATTTCGAGTTTGAAATCACGAATTTTTATACTGAAAATATGCCAATTAGTGAACTCAGCGATGGGTCACACTTTGCCCAATCCCTCCTGCAGTTTTCAAAATATCGGAAATATCGGAAATCTGACTATTGAGCATTATTTTTGAGCCGAATTCTAACTCATTCCATACATTTGGAGTTTGAAATTACGACTTTTTATACCGAAAATATGCCAATTAGGGAAAACGGCGATTGAGTGTCAGTTTGTAGCTAGGCTTAATGAGTGCCAAAATGGTTACTAGTACTAAAGGGAGTGTCAGAATGTTGCTAACATTCATGCAGTGACGTATTCTGATGAGATATACTCGCACAATAGTAAACAAAATATGTATACCAACGAATGAGCGAGGATTAGAGAGTAGCCATACGTATATACCAGATGCAGAGAGAATCAATATATACATATACCGAGGAATATACAAAGATGAACACACAAGGGTGTACACTAGTAGTATATATGCCTTCAGCACCGCATACAGACTTATTTATGGGGGGCATACAACCAGAGCACTCTAGATCCCCTACAGACCAAGGTAAATAATAATAGCGGCCATTTTATATTGATCTTACACTACACTCCAATCAGTTTACAACCAGATACCCAATTACAGCTGGGTGAATAGAGGCGAACAGTTAAAGATTGACACTTACTCAATCCTTCCTGGCCAGGATTCGAACCCAGAACAAATTTGTTCGCGGGGAGAAAGTGTTTCACTTAATTCACCAGGGAGCAAGCAATAATTATAATTATTATAAAATGGTATAACTTATAGAGTGTGTATAAATACAACCTCATACACTGACGTACACTCGATGGTCATGAAGTACTCAACATTCATCATTGAATACAAAAATAGGCAAAATAGTTCAACCACTGAATAACGGAATATACAAATATAAAAAAAGCAAATAAAGTCATATTCACCATTATGTACTCCACGAACTTACAATATTCACCCAAACCACACAATTCACAGCCATAAACACTGGGATATTCACACGAAACACACACATACACCTGGAGCTTTATGCGCATTCACATATATGTATACTTTGAACACAAACCACACTAGCAACAATAATATTTACAGTAGCGACAAATAATGCATAGCTATATACACCAATGTATATACAAGCAATACAAAATACACAGACTCATACACCAATACACGCAAGCGATACATAATACAGAGCTTCATACACTGATATATATATACACTCTGAAGCACAATCGACAGTCACATATAGAAATATGTACACCCTGAAGCAAAATTCACAGTCACATACTGCAATACATACACCCTGAAACACAATACACAGTAACATACAACAAATCATAAACTCTGGAAGACAAAACAGTCACATACAGCCATACATACACTATGGAAAGCAGTACACATTCATATACAACACTATATACGCTCTGCAACACAATACACAGTCACATACTGCAAAATATACACCCTGAAACACAACACACTGTCACATACAGCAATACATACACTATGGAACACAATACACAGTAACATACAGCAATATATACACCCTGAAACTCAATACACCAACACATACAAAGAAACACCGATAAATTGAGGACGAGGCCAACACAAAAGAAGACTGAGCTGTTGCAATTGCAAACAAATAGACCTGACGCAAAATGCGCAGCAGTTTCTTCTGTGCCGACGTGCGGGTGTAGTGGAGTGGGTGGAGGTGTAGTGGAGTAGGTGGGGGTATAGTGGAGTGGGTGGAGGTGTAGTGGAGTGGGCGGAGGTGTAGTGGAGTAGGTGGGGGTGTAGTGGAGTGGGTGGAGGTGTAGTGGAGTGGGCGGAGGTGTAGTGGAGTAGGTGGGGGTGTAGTGGAGTGGGTGGAGGTGTAGTGGAGTGGGCGGAGGTGTAGTGGAGTGGGTGGAGGTGAAGTGGAGTAGGTGGGGGTGTAGTGGAGTGGGTGGAGGTGTAGTGGAGTAGGAGGGGGTGTAGTGGAGTAGGTGGGGGTGTAGAGGAGTGGATGGAGGTGTAGTGGAGTGGGTGGAGGTGTAGTAGAGTAGGTGGGGGTGTAGTGGAGTGGGTGGAGGTGTAGTGCAGTGGGTGGAGGTGTAGTGCAGTGGGTGGAGGGGTAGTGGAGTGGGTGGAGGTGTAGTGGAGTGGGTGGAGGTGTTGTGGAGTGGGTGGAGGTGTAGTGGAGTAGGTGGAGGTGAAGTGGAGTGGGTGGATGTGTAGTGGAGTGGGTGAAGGTGTAGTGGAGTAGGTGCGGGTGTAGTGGAGTGGGTGGAGGTGAAGTGGAGTGGGTGGAGGTGTAGTGGAGTAGGTGGAGGTGTAGTGCAGTGGGTGGAGGTGTAGTGGAGTGGGTGGAGGTGTAGTGGAGTAGGTGGAGGTGAAGTGGAGTGGGTGGAGGTGTAGTGGAGTTTATGGAGGTGTAGTGGAGTGGGTGGAGATGAAGTGGAGTGCGTGGAGGTGTAGTGGAGTTTATGAAGGTGTAGTGGAGTGGGTGGAGGTGTAGTGGAGTGGGTGGAGGTGTAGTGGAGTAGGTGGAGGTGAAGTGGAGTAAGTGGAGGTGTAGTGGAAATGGTATTGGTGTAGTGGAGTGGGCGGAGGTGTAGTTGAGCAGGTGGGGGTGTAGTGGAGTGCGTGGGGGTGTAGTGGAGTGGGTGGGGGTGTAGTGGAGTGAGAGGGGTGTTTTGGGGAAGAGGGAATGTAGTGGAGAGGGTGGGGTGTAGTGGAGGGGTGGAGGTGTAGTGGAGTGGGTGCGAATGTAGTGAAGTGGGTGGGAGTGTAGTGGAGTGGATGGGGGTGTAGTGGAGTGGATGGGGGTGTAGTGGAGTGGGTGGAGGTGTAGTGGAGTAGGAGGGGGTGTGGTGAGTGGGTGGGGGTGTAGTGGAGTGGGTGGGGGTTGTAATAGAGTGGGTGGGGGTGCAGTGGAGAGGGGTGGGGGTGTAGCGGGTTGGGTGGGGGTGTAGTGGTGTGGGTGGGGGTGTAGTGGAGTCGGTGTGGGTGTAGTGGAGTTCGTGCAATGCGTGGGGGTGTAGTGGAGTGGATGTGTGTATAGTGGAATGGTTGAGGGTGTAGTGGAGCGGGCAGAGGTGTAGTAGAGAGGGTGGGGGAGTAGTGGAGTGGGTGGGGGTGTAGTGGAGTGGGTGGGGGTTCAGTGGAGTGGAGTGGTTCAAGGGTGTGTTGGAGTGGGTGTAGGTGTAGTGGAGAAGGTGGGCGTGTAGTGGAAAGAGTACTCCCCTATTTGTACTCACCTATTTGTGCTTGTGGGGTTTCAGCTCGGAATAGTTAAGTAGTTAAGTAGATAAGTTCCGCCTCTCAACTGCCAATCAACTGGTGTACAGGATCCTGAGCCTACTAGGCTCTATCATTTTTACACTTGAAACTGTGTATGGAGTCTGTCTCCACCACATCACTTCCTAAATGCATTCCATTTGTCAACCACTCTGACTCTAAAAAAGTTATTTCTAATATCTCTGTGGCTCATTTGAGCACACAATTTCCACCTGTGCGTGTGCCCCTTGTGTTAAATAGCCTGTTTTTATCTACCCTATCAATTCCTTTCCGAATCTTGTATGTGGTGATCATGTCCCCCCTTACTCTTTTGTTTTCCTGCGACGTGAGGTTTAATTCCCGTAGTCTCTCCTCGTAGCTCATATCTCTCAGCTCGGATACTAGTCTGATGGCAACTTTTGAACCATTTCCAGTTTAGTCTTATGCTTGACTAGATATGGACTCCATGCTGGAGCTGCATATTTCAAGATTGGTCTGACGTATGTGGTATACAAAGTTCTGAATGATTCCTTACACAAGTTTCTAAATGCCGTTCTTATGTTGGCCAACCTGGCATATGCCGCTGATGTTATCCTCTTGATATGGGCTGCAGGGGACAGGTCTGACGTGTTAAAGTCTGTCTCTCTCTCTCTCTGACTCTTGAAGAGTTTCATCTCCCAAATGATACCTTGTATCTGGCCTCCAGCTCTCTACACCAATCTTCATTACATTACATTTGCTTGGGTTAAACTCTAACAACCATTTGTTCGACCATTCCTTCACATTGCCTAAGTCATCTTGAAGCCTCAAGTAGTCTTACTCTGTCTAAATCCTTCTCATAATTTGGCATCGTCAGCAAACATTAAGAGAAATGAGTCTATACCCTCTGGGAGATCATTTAGGTATATCAGAAACAGGATAGGACCGAGTACAGAGCCCTGTGGTACTCCACTGGTTATTTCACGCCAATCTGAGGTCTCACCCCACATTGTAACTCACAGCTTGGTAGTGCTTAGGTATTCCCTTATCCACTGGAGCACCTTACCAGTTATTCCTGCCCGTCTCTCCAGATTATGTATCAGCCTCTTTTGGGGTACTGTGTCAAAGGCTTTTCGACAATCCAAGAAAACACAATCGACTTGAGAATGGTCCAGGACGGACCAAAACGTTGTTGTCCAATCAGATTCTAGTGTGTGGTTTGGTCAATATATTTCAGCCACGTTATTTTGACTCCTCGCCTGCAAAATGTAGTCCGCCCAGCTTTTTCTTTCTTGCTTAATCTTTGTGACCTGGTCGTAGAATTTTATTAAGTTGGAGGTGTAGGTGAGTGGGAGGATGTGTAGTGGAGTGGATTGAGGTTTAGAGGAGTATATGGGGATGTAGTGGATTGGATGAGGGTGTTGTGGGATGGGTGGAGGTTTAATGGATGACTGGATGTGTAGTGGAGTGTGATGAAATATACTGTAGAGGGTGCGGTTGTAGTGGAGTGGGTGGGGGGTTTATTGGAGTAGGTGAGGGGTGTAGTAAAGTTGGTGGGAGTGTATTAGGGTGTAGGTGAGTGGGTGGGGATGTAGTGGAATGGGTATAGGTGTAGTGGAGTGAATGGGGGTATAGTGGAGAAGGAAGGGGTGTAGTGGAGTTGGTGGGGGTGTAGTGGGGTAGTTGCGAATGAAGTGGAGTGGATGGAGGTGTAGTGGAGTGGGTGGAAGGGAGGTGGAGTGGGTGGAGGTGTAGTGGAGTGGGCGGAGGGGAGGTGGAGTGGGAGGAGGTGTAGTGGAGTGGTTGCAAATGTAGTGGAGTGGGTGAGAGTGTGAGTTTGGGTGGAAAAAAATGGAATTATACTGTAATGGGTGGGAAAGTGGAGGATGGGAGAACGATGAAATGGGTGGGGTGCTAGATGTGTGTGGAGCATGAAAAGGTGGGTGGGGGTTGAGATGGTGGAACAATAGACGGAGTGTGAAGGACAGGGAGGAAAGTGGATAAGTGTGAAGGGGTGCCCCCTTCCACATTTCCCACGTCCCCTCAAGCAAAGCTGGACAATGGACGTTGATGTAACAGTGAGGTGATAAGGTGGATCTTACGTTGAATAATTGTTACGCGAACTTTGTTTGCCCATTGTGGGGATGGAGGAATGGACTGTGGGAAAGCTGGAATGGGTGAATGAGTGAGTGGTGGGGAAGAGGCACAGGAAATGGGGAGTGATGGGATAGTGAGTGGAGGGGAAAAAGTAGGGTGAGAAATTGAAGAGTGATGAGGGAGGTATATGAGATTTATTGAGATAGAATACAAGGTGGAAAAGAGAGTAGGTGAAGGGTGGGGACTCGGTGGTATCGATGGGTGGGAGGTTACGTAAAATAGAGGTATAGGGTAGGAAGAAAGAGTAGAGGGAAGGTGGGGTAAGTTGTGGGATATTGAGTGGAAGGTAGAGAAGGATGAGAGTGGGGGTTAGGGGTAGAAAAGTGGTGTAGGGGCAGTGATCAGGTGGTTGCAGGATGTCAGGGTAGGGTAAGTGGTGGGTTAGAAGGTAGAAAAGACGACTGTGGGAGAGGGGGTAGTGTGCTCAGCGTTGGGGGTGGAGGTTTGAAGAGCACCAATTTTGCTGATTGATGATGGTTTTATTGATGGCGTTCCGAATCAAGGAT
Source organism: Procambarus clarkii (assembly GCF_040958095.1). Taxonomy (NCBI): domain Eukaryota; kingdom Metazoa; phylum Arthropoda; class Malacostraca; order Decapoda; family Cambaridae; genus Procambarus; species Procambarus clarkii. Next base: position 32,077,566 of record NC_091159.1, on the reverse strand, counting down.
GTTATTCTTTATTGCAGAACAAAGGGTAGGTGATGCAGCTGTTTCTTATCTCCGAGTTATAGCCAATGTTGTTCGTGATAGCGGCTCCTGGTTGCTATCGCTTTACATTAAGATTCTATTCGCTCAGTACCGAGCCTTATTTGTTTCCATTTCCATTAAATCAATTTCGCTATTATATGTACAAAATATACCATGTTGCAATCACTGATAAGTACTCAGTTAAAATGATGAAGATGCTGCCGTTTAATTCTTATGGATTTAATTTCTAGTGTTCCAGGAGGACAGGACGTGATGCTCTTGGCGCTCTTACGGGCTAAATATATTCAACATTTATTTCAGGTCAGCGACTTATTCATCACACTTTAACTCTCTCATCCATGCCATAAATTAGGAAATCTACGAAGCAGGATGAAGTGATAGCACTGTTATCCTACGTCACTCCAGACGAGCGTAAAGGGTGACTTCCTGATGCCAACATTTTCTCACTGACGTTTGACTTAATTCGGATCTCTCTGTGTATAGGACACAAATGCTTTGAAGACGTGTTCTGAATATGGGAATAATTACTTTGAAAAGGGACTTCATTGTTTAAGGCACGGAAAATCCCTGCCAAATCAGCCTAATAGAAACTGATGATAGGACGACAAGGACGATATTAAAGAAAGATGGATGGGTGAGCTTCATATTCCTAGAATACCAGAGAGACTATGACATAGTCGCAACATGAGGGTAGTGCACAAATTAGGTGTAAAAGTGCCAACATTTAACAAAATAACGCCAAAAATTGTTAATTAAGATACCAAATGTTCGTAATGAACGTGGATGCAAACGTTAAAGTTATTAAAAATACTGAGGAAAATTCCGAATGGATTTATCATAATGTAAGAAAATAGCGAATGGAATATCTCGTGTGTCATTCCTCGGAGGTCACAGGTGCAAAATCAAAGTTCATACGTGCCGGAGGTCAATATAAAAACTTGTTTACAGGATAAAGAAATTGAACTAGGGAAATTTTGTAATATAAAGGTATTGAACAAGAGCCTTTTTCGCTATCGAACATGAGGTAGTAATGGACGTTGGTTCCAAATATAACTTAAAGATAACCAGGATCACCACAATAAACAATAGATAAAAGGAAGAGCCCAGGCGCTCGAGCTTTGCCCCTTAAAACATAGCCTTTCATTAAAAGCTATAAATATATGAACACACATGAGACATTAACATGCAAGCACAAGCACAACGTGCAGCTCATGACCGTTCTCATGCCTTCAAGATATCATCACAGCATGGATAACGTCTCCCGTTCATCAGCTTTTCTTCTAAGCTGACGTGAACGTTATATTATTGCAGTGAGCATGATGCGTTGATACATTATGTACACTCTCTAGTCAGGTTCATTCAATTCTAGCGTTTCTACACGTGTTAATGGGAACAGTTGTTACTAGTGCTTCTACACACGTGTGAATGCGAAGGTTACTTCGAAGTCCTCGTGTTATTATTGATAATTCTAACACAGTAGCTTTGTGCTACTGTAACTAATATTACTAGAACTGTCTCTGCTCGTACTACTTATGTTAATACTAGTAGTATTAATACTACATCTGTTCTTAATATTTCTGCTATTACTACGAGGAAAATCTAGTCTGTTTTACTGGTGTTTAGTTTTATGCTGATGGTAGGATTTTCACACACACCACAACTGGGGCAAAATCTACTACAAACACAACAAATTCTACCACAATTATCACTAAATCTACCACAACTACTTCAAAATCTTCCACGACTACCCCAACATCTAACACCGCCATTACCACAATCATTCACAACCCACCTCTATTTCTACCTCCAGAACTACAATTACAATTTCTCATGCGAAGGGTGTTATCCTTACCGCAAGAGCTAGTAACACCATCAAACCACCACCAACCACAACCACCACCACCACCATCCACCACCACCACCACTCACCGACTCTCTGCTCTGCCACTTTCAACGTGACAGCCGTGAGCGACACGGGAGGCGACCTTCCCTTGTCGTTGAAAGCCGAGATTCGGATGGTATAGGTTGTTCCGGGCTGCAATGATTCCACTGAGAACTGGGGCTCCTCTGAGGATCTGTTGAGGTGCAAGGAGCCCGCCTCGTCGTACGCCTCCGCCAGGAATAGCTGAGGCATCCCGCCGTCAAATCCTCTCTCGCACAGTACTTCGATGTTCTCAGCGGTGTTGTTGATGATGCCACAGTTTTCAGGCGAGGACGGGGGACCTGGGGAGAGGAAGAGGTTGGTGACTGTGTCAGGAGTTAGGATTGGGAGGAGAGAGAGAGAGAGAGAGAGAGAGAGAGAGAGAGAGAGAGAGAGAGAGAGAGAGAGAGAGAGAGAGAGAGAGAGAGAGAGAGAGAGAGAGAGAGAGAGAGAGGATGGTGTTAGTGCTTGCTGGGTCGACGAGCTGCAGCTCATGTTCATAATATGTGTGTGTGTGTGTGTGTGTGTGTGTGTGTGTGTGTGTGTGTGTGTGTGTGTGTGTGTGTGTGTGTGTGTGTGTGTGTGTGTGTGTGTGTGTGTGTGTGTGTGTGTGTGTGTGTGTGTGTGTGTGTGTGTGTGTGTTTGTGTGTGTATGTGTATGATTATTTACCTGCTTCTATTGGGATGATAACTAACTGTTGGGCCCCACCCAGAAGAAATTATATCGATGAGATTATTTCTAATGACTGTTTATTGGTAAACCATACCTATCCTGGAAAACCAAAATAACCATTTATACTAATTACCAGGTTGTTTAAAGGCGAGACAAAATAAATATAGTAGTATGGATGTGACGTCCACTATTGGACGCACAAGTAACTGGAAAAGGACGACAAGAAACAGGAATGAAAGTGAAACAAAAATTGATCATGAGCTGAGCTAAAGGGACCTCTGGGGTGTGACAGAGGGCGATGATTTTGGAACTAGATCAGAGAATTTGGGAAGTTCTTTGATGCAACCTGAAGGTTGTGAATTTCTGGACGAGAACCGAGATGTCTGCAACATTTGAGACTGGACGTGGCCGGTTGGGAAGTTCTGAGATGAAAAACGTTAGTGTTTAGAAATTCCGAAAAGAAAACATGTGGCGTTGGAGGGTCTGCGACAAGGCTATAGGATTGTGGGATATCTAGAGCAAAGTCAAGAAATTGAAAGTGTTTTTGGAAATTAACGTATGATAGAAGGGGTTCGTGATAGATAAGTAAACTTCTGAGGTAATCACGTTTAGTGAATAAAGAGATATAGATAGTTAAGAAAGGTGGGTAATTATGTATGGATGCGCCATTGAATGCCAGAAAACTACGAATACAAGGTCATGGGGGAGATCTGAAACAGAACAGCTTGTATGGGGGAGTCCGATATAAGGGTATTTAGATGTGGTAATCTCTGCGATGAGAACCAAATGTTCGTGTGTGGGAGCGTATTCGTGCAAGAACACTGAGTGTCAGGGAGTTCTGGAGTAGAGACCAAAAGGTGGAAGGGAGGAAGGAATTCTTGATGAACGCTCTGTTTTAGGGAGTTCTGGGAAGAGGACAAGAAGGTGGAAGGGTTAAAAATTTAACAAAGAACGCTCGTAGTCAGAAGCTCTGGCTCTTGAATATGGGAATAAGAGAAATTCTCGATTAAGAACAAGAGACTGGCAGGGAAATCTCCAGCAAAAATTTGGAGAATAAAACGGAGGGGTTTAAGACGTTCAGGAGAGTTTTTTGTTAAGGGGGGGGGGGAGGTGAGACGTATGGGGGATTTGGGTTTTAGGATGACGAGCAGTGCCAGGAGGTGGAGTAGAGTTAGGTCTTGGGTGGAAATGGAGAGGGCAGGGATATAACTATGCGATTACAAGGAAAATGAAAGTTTTAAAAACGTGACGAGATCGCAAGTCTAAAATCCGGGTAAAGTCACCTCTTGTATTGCTCCACGGAATTTATGTCTTCACTTAGTATAAAATATGGCACTAAAGATTTTCTACAGCATCTGATGCAAGAGATTTTCAAATATATTCCATGCCAGATTTTATGAAAATATTTTGTGGCTTGGGGGAATTTTTATTTTTTTTAATTTATAATACCTGATTTAGCTGTAATGTTTGTGTCCAGGAAATATTTACATTAGAAACAATGTTTATGCATTATGCGTAAATAGTTCTGATGAGGAATATATTTATATATATATATATATATATATATATATATATATATATATATATATATATATATATATATATATATATATATATATATATATATATATATATATATATATATATATATATATATTTGGAGGTCACCCTCTTCGGGAAAGCCTCACCAAAATTTCCAAGGAAAATTCTCTGGAGTACGGGGCGAACAAAGGCTGATCGGTGTAGGTATGTTATATGCTTCAAGATATACTAGTGTTATCAATTATAAATACCCCTAGGAAATTTTCAGTCATTCATTTAGTGAAATCTAGCGTGTGATTAACATGGAGTTATTACTGAGAAAAAAAGATAATATGAAACGGAAGAGCAGAAGAAAACGAAAAAGCAAGCATCTGAGACCCATACATTTGTTTCAGTGCTTCTTGAGGAAGGAAGGGCAAAGATATAGCCATCTATAGATAGAAATAGGTAGAGACCGAAATATTTAGAGATAGATAGAGAGAGAGAGAGAGAGAGAGAGAGAGAGAGAGAGAGAGAGAGAGAGAGAGAGAGAGAGAGAGAGAGAGAGAGAGAGAGAGAGAGAAAGGGGTGAGACAGGCAGATAGACCCGTTAGTATATATATATATATATATATATATATATATATATATATATATATATATATATATATATACATAATATATATATATATATATAATATATAGTATATATATAAATATATATATATATATATATATATATATAAATATATATATATATATATATATATATATATATATATATATATATATATATATATATATATATAATATATAATATATATAAATATATATATATATATATATATATATATATATATATATATATATATATATATATATATATATATATATATATATATATATAGGAGTAAGAATACCTGTCAGTCTGTTTGTTGTCTCCCTCCATGTCCAAAGTTAGAGGGCTAGTTGTTTGGGGTTAACCTCATTCAAAGTTGCAGGTGGAAGGGTTACTCTACAGGACGGACATTGACATGTTAGGGTAGGCTAAATGTTTTAACTCAGGCCTACTCCAACACTCCATTATCATATATAAACACCCCCTGTCCGATTTTTATGGCGTTAAGGGTAAATATATATGGTGTGATTAGTTTTAGTGATCCTAATATATTTTCTGAGAGACCAACATAGATGTTTCACTGCTCTTTAATAATAATTTTTTTAAGAGATGTGGAAGAAGTTTGAAATCAGGGCGGAGGACGATACAGCACACATTAACTCCGATAAAGCGACATTTTAATTCCGATACAGTCACATAAACTCCGATTCAGTGACTCATTAGATCCGGTATAGTAACATATTAACTTAGATACAAATAATTGAACTCCGCTAAACAGACACATACAGTGGCACATTAGTCCGATACAGTGATACACAAACTCCAGCACAGAGAAACTTTAATCCGAATATGGTGACACACTAACCCCGATAAAGTGACACGTTAATTTCCAAAGTAGTGATACATTAACTTTAAGAGTGAAACATTAACTCCGATACATTAACACACACCAGATCCGATACAGTGACACTCCAGGTCCGATACATTAACACACCAGGTCCGATACATTAACACACCAGGTCCGATACAATGACACACCAGGTCCGATACAGTGACACACCAGGTCCGATACAGTGACACACCAGGTCCGATACATTGACACACCAGGTCCGATACATTGACACACCAGGTCCGATACATTAACACACCAGGTCCGATACAATGACACACCAGGTCCGATACAGTGACACACCAGGTGCGATACATTAACACACCAGGTCTGATACATTAACACACCAGGTCTGATACAGTGACACACCAGGTCCGATACAGTGATATTTTTACTCTGTCGGATCTTTTCCAGTTACCTAATGCAATAACTCTTCCCCAATCCTTCTGGGAAATTTTTAATGGTCTTTCGATCCCATTCCGTCCGCTGAACTCAATACTTTCTGCACACATCCATTCCACGTCCTTCTTTCTTCCGCGCCTGCTTATTTCTGCTTCTTCCATTTCCCCTTCTTAAAATCTGCTTAAAAACTTTATTTTGGCTGCCACCCACAACACTTTTCTCACTCCCCTGGGGAGCAATTTTACTGGCAGGTGAACAGAAGAGGTTTGTTATAGGGAACGTCGCCCCACCGTCTCTGTGCTGCTCTGGGATTGAACCTTGATTTCTCGATTATGAGCCGGAGTCGTACACTACTGTGCTACATAATTCTTATTTTGCTAATTAGCGCGTACTTCCTCTTACATTCTTATACCGTTAACTGATGTTTCATCTTCTTTTATCCACATATCATTAACTGGGTATCCATCTCATACCCTTTTACTGTTAATTAGTGTTCTATTCACTTACATTCTTATACGGTTAAGTGGGGTTCAGTTGTATTATATTCTCATGGTGTTAACTGGGGTTCCATTATTCAATATCCATATACCGTTAACTGGGGTTCTTTTGTCTAATTGTCTTACACAGTTGATGAACAGGGGTTCATTATTTTATATCTTTATACTGCTAACTGGATTTCATAATTCTATATCCTTATATCCTATATTTAATTATATAAGAATGATATATTGTATTCTTATATCATTAAATCTAATACTTTTTACATCCCTCGGCTTTGCACTTCATATTTCTTATATGTAATTTCTTATTCACTGTTAAGGGCCCTCTCCCGGATTCTTGGCACACTTGCATATTTCTAAATCTTGAAGCATCACCGCTCAATAAATTTTAAGATTCGTATATCTGCTGGTGCATTCTTCAAGATCTCGCCCACCTCTAAGCCTGTGCTCATCCAGCTTTATAGTTTCGTGTTGATATCTCAAACTTTATTTCTGTTTCTATTTACATCAATGGTAAACACCGTAGCTGTCATTCGCTGATGTGACAGTTTAATTTCGGTAGTAGACACCCGTCTGGAGAGTGGTTCACCCTCTTTCTTATCATCTTTAAGCATGAGGAGACTGCTATTCAACACTAAAATTACGGTAAGAATGTGTCCTGTCACCGTTTATCTGGTAACATATATACTTAAGCGTATATCTCTTCCTACCTACCTTCTCTTCCTACACGTACCTGATAAAGCATAGTTATATTTCATGAGATATGTTAGACTGAAGCCTATTTCAGCTATATCTGAAACACCAACATGCCTATTCCCTGGGTCAAATTCATATATATAAATCATTCCACTCAAAGCATTCAAACTCTCCAAATCTGCAAAAAATTACATCAGCGTCGAGCATCATTACATTTCGAAATGCAGTTGCAATACCCGCATCCCTTAACGAACTTACACTTTAGACGACGGGAACGTGGAAATACGCTATGAGAAATATGTCGCCTCACCTCATCACTCATCATTAATGCTCTTCCTTAGTCCCCTCGCGTTCACAACTCTTAATCTTGTGATATTTTCACCCATTCGCTCGTTCTTAACCTTACGATATTTTCACCAACTCATTCGTACGTAACCTTACAATATTCTTACCAATTCACAAGTTTTAACCTTGCGATATTCTCTCCAATTCATTCATACTTTACCTTGTAAAAATTTCCATCAAAATGCTTGTTCCTGACCACACAAATATCATCTAATCGATACCAAATCAGTCCTGCTGATTAGTTTCAAATGGCTGAAGACCATCAAAATTACTATTGTTAAACACAAACACAATTCGTGAAAGAGAGAGAGAGAGAAAGAGAGAAAGTTTTAGGGAGAGAGCGAGGAAGAGTGAGAGAGAGAGAGAGAGAGAGAGAGAGAGAGAGAGAGAGAGAGAGAGAGAGAGAGAGAGAGAGAGAGAGAGAGAGAGAGAGAGAGAGTTATTAACAAGGCAAATGTCTCAAGATTGCTCATTTGTCCCAACTTCATTGATAACTAGAAGGTGGCAATCACGACACAAGTCGCTCAGCAATCAACAGCCTTCTACTGACTGCATTTCTCTAGAACATCATTCCAACAGTGATCATGCATTCCTAGGCTGACTAGCATTTGAAACACGTTTGTTTAACGTGTAGTCATGTAAGACGAGACATCTGGCCAGATAAACGCTTTAGCATACAATTGGCTCTAGTTCATCGTGTTCCCTACTTGAATGTTAGTTAATAATAAATTTTAGTTCATCAAAATGGCTAACAAATATACGAGCGCTTCAAATAAAGTTTGTTTTGCAACACGCTACAGATGAGCTGAGATAGGATATCAGCTCTTGCTTGCAGATTCCCTAGGTACGTCATTCGACAGCCCTATTGAACAGTAGTCTTTGTACAAAAATAAAGAGAGAGAGAGAGAGAAAGAGAGAGAGAGAGAGAGAGAGAGAGAGAGAGAGAGAGAGAGAGAGAGAGAGAGAGAGAGAGAGAGAGAGAGAGAGAGAGAGAGAGAGAGAGAGAGAGAGAGAGAGAGAGAGAGAGAGAGAGGGGGGGGGGGGGAGAAGAGAGATTTTCACATATAATGTACCAAGCAGAGGTAATTAAATAGGAAGACAAAAAAACGATTTAAGTATTAAAACCAAAATACAAAATATAGAAAGGAAAGTATAAAGAAAAATGAACACTGAAAAAACTTGCAAGAGAGATTGCCTCACTTCAATCCATTATGAACCAGCAACATCACAGTGTAAAAAGAGGAAAATTTATCTTCAGAAACATTCTTCTTCATCTTGACACTGCAGGAAGCGGCCTGGGAGAGAGAAAAATGGGGGGAGGGGAAGAGAGAGAGAGAGAGAGAGAGAGAGAGAGAGAGAGAGAGAGAGAGAGAGAGAGAGAGAGAGAGAGAGAGAGAGAGAGAGAGAGAGAGAGAGAGAAGAGAGTCTCTCTCAGAGGAGAGACACTCTCTCTCTCCACCCAAGAGAGGTAGAGATTCCCAGCGGAATGGGTGACCGGGAAAGAGAGAGAAAAAGTGTGTTCAAGAATAATGGGGTGAGGGAGAAGAGAGACAGTGTCCCAGAGGAATGGATGAGTGGATGAGAGAGAGAGAGAGAGAGAGAGAGAGAGAGGGAAAGAGAGAGAGATACTGTTTGTCTCTGAGGAATGGGCGAGAGACCGGAAAGGAAGAAGGCAGTGGGGCGGCGATGCTGAGAGAACCGGAGGTGGAGGTGGGGAGATACGTGTGTATCCCAGGGGTGTAAGTAATGGGTGGACCGATCAGGGAGATCCATGGGGAAGGAGGAGGTTGGGGAACGGAGCATTGCGACAAGAGCGATACTCAGGTAGCTTGGGACGGCTGTGTTAACAGGATGAGAGGTAATGGAGAAAGATCGAGGAAGGAGGAAAAAGAAATGAATATCTAAAGAGAGAGATATCTAGTGAGGACTGAGGGAGAGAGAGAGAGATAGAGAGTGAGAGAAAAAGAGAGAGAAAGAGGAAGAGATAATGATTGAGAATAACGGAGGTAATCTCTGTATTCAAACACAAAAGATGCATATTGAGATATCCAGCTGATGTAAACAGAGACACAGGAGGAATTTCTTGTGGTTGTGGTACTGGTCGAGAGGATGGTGTTGTTATGACAGTTGCGATTACAGTTGTTGGTCTAGCGTTCGTTGGAGTGATTGGGAATGTGACGATGATTATAGTGATAATAGGGGATGGGAGGTTGAGATGATGTTGGTGCTGGTTGAGGATGTGTGATGATGGTTGTTGAACTGATGACAGCGGTGGTGGTGGCTTGGAATGGAACATGGAGATGACGGTGGTGATGACAGTGGTAAAAGTGGTGGTGGTGCCTATCGGATAAAACAAGTATGAAACGAGTACAGAAGGTTAAGACTCGCAACTTGATAGGATAAAAAAAAAATGCTACCTACCGACATGTGAACCTCGGCCTGCACCACAAAGACAAAAAAGTTTGCGACTTTTTTTTTTAAAATACATATTTGTATGAATATAAATAAACAGAAGTAAACAATGCACACGTAGGCATTCTCAGACACACGCAAACCTACACCCATACATTCATAAATAGTGCAAGTGATTGAAATATTATTTCCATGTTTATTGTTGTTTTCAATACACGTTATTGACACGAGGATCACCTAATGCCACAATATATTACCTAGGGAGATGCTGCCAGTCCCAGTTGAATACCAGTTGTGTATCTCTGGGACCCTCTTTTATTGTGGGTATTCGTAGTTAGGTACATAGAGGTAGATAGTAATTAGGTGTATACACACACACATTCATATATATATATATATATATATATATATATATATATATATATATATATATATATATATATATATATATATATATATATATATATATATATGTTTAAGTCGGTATATTACCTTGTGCCCTCCCTTCAGTCCACTCCTTCAAAAAACATATGCGTTTAATAGACTATTAAAAAGGGAAGATTAAATTTGCAAATTTGGGCAATTGCGAGGAGATTTAATGCAGGATTTTTGGACCGCTTGCGTTAAATCATAGAGGCTGTAGCCTCCGTTTAATCTCAGCTATTTAGCATAGGCAAATTCACGAAGACTTATTTATTTGCCTCTGATAGGAACAAAAATAGTATATATTGGCGCTGTTTGCGAATCGTGCGTGTTCAGATACGCCAAT
>NC_091159.1:32056780-32064280 GCF_040958095.1 Procambarus clarkii | reverse complement strand
GGTACGACATATATATATATATATATATATATATATATATATATATATATATATATATATATATATATATATATATATATATATGTCGTACCTAGTAGCCAGAACGCACTTCTCAGCCTACTATGCAAGGCCCGATTTGCCTAATAAGCCAAGTTTTCATGAATTAATTGTTTTTCGGCAACCTAACCTACCTAACATAACCTAACCTAACTTTTTCAGCTACCTAACCTAACCTATAAAGATAGGTTAGGTTAGGTTAGGTAGGGTTGGTTAGGTTCGGTCATATGTCTACGTTAATTTTAACTCAAATAAAAAAAAACTGACCTCACACATAATGAAATGGGTAGCTTTATCATTTCATAAGAAAAAAATTTGAGAAAATATATTATTTCAGAAAAACTTGGCTTATTAGGCAAATCGGGCCTTGCATAGTAGGCTGAGAAGTGCGTTCTGGCTACTAGGTACGACATATATATATATATATATATATATATATATATATATATATATATATATATATATATATATATATATATATAATATATATATATATATATATATATATATATATATATATATATATATATATATATATATATATATATATATATATATATATATATACACATATATATATGTACATATCTTGGTATTACATTTAGTACTTGTATTTTCTTGGTTCATTGTTATTATTACCAATATTATTGTTATTAACTCACAGAAATCACAAATGTGATATATATCAATGAGAAAATTCAACAGAGCTGTGAGGTGGACCGAGCTTATGACCCTGGCATTGCTATCCTGGCTCACCTCACTATCACACTCATTCGGATTTCAGTATAAATCAGGTTGTATAACTTTTACAAGTCAGTGATGGTACAGAGGTAGAGTATGCAGGTGGCAATACCTTGGTCGGAGGTTCGCGCCCACCACACAGCCCTGGTGGATTTTCTCATTATTATTATTATTATTATTATTATTATTATTATTATTATTATTATTATTATTATTATTATTATTATTATTATTATTATTTTATTATTATTATTATTAGTATCATTATTATTATTATTATTGTTGTTTCTGTTACATGCATTATTTTTATTTACTAGCATTTTATACATCATTCAGTTTAGATTGGGCATATATCAATGAGTTTAGATGGTGATAAGTTGGATCTGCCTCGCAGGGCCAAGAGACCTGGAATTTAAATTTTTGTTGCGTTCTTATGTTCTCATAGTTTAAGGTTAAAGCAGCGTTCGTTCAATACAGTTATATGTTGCAGAGCAGACCTGCGTTCGTCTATGTATTGCTCGTATTAATGAAGTAAAGATGAAATTTATTGAAAATCATTTTTCATTATATGCTGAGATTTTTGCATTGCTGAAATAACTAATAATGACACCGTATTAACAACCAAAGTGACAATTTGTTTGTATTAGTTATTATTTATGTTGATACGGGAGTGAAAATTCGTCTCTTCGTGCAAAAGAACGTATTTTTCTTTTTACCACATACGGCATTCATTATCTATTAGATTATTCCTTTTGATCTGGCGTGAGGTTGGGCTAAAGGTCTATCGTCCTCTGGAGGGTTATGAATGCCCCAACAAGTGATTACTGACCATCCAGCATGTATACCAGCACCAAGCAAGTCTGACCTGAAAATCAACCAAATCTTACATAAACTTTCAGTGCTTGTACACTGTAAAGTTGGGTACACTTCTTGAGGTATATAAATCCATTTGATGCGCCAAAGTACCATTGAAAGTAAACACCCAAAAATATGTAATGCATGCAATTGAAAAATAAACCTTGACTGGAAACGAGACGGAATTAGAGAACATTGGCTGACTTCAAAACTGAATAAAGTGGCACAGAATAAATTTTGTATTAACTGAAGGATAAAGTTTTTTTTATTCAAACACTCTCTATTAATCTCAGATCAAAGGAGCCATCTAATATATTACTGTAAGAATTTGTATATTAAAGTAATTCGCTCATCAGCGAATAAAAACTTCTCGTCTGTGCAACTTTACACGATTTAAAAATAAGGGAATTTTTCAATATATTTTAATTTCTCCCCATTTTCTAGTTCATGGTGATGTTGGTTTTTCACTAATATGTGTTATATTGGTGTCTTTTGTGTTTATTTTCTATTGAAACTAGCGTGTATCAATCATTGTATTTTTTGTGTGTAAATTGTGAAATGCTATCTACATTCTTTTTAATCATTTCTATTGTACTGTATTATACGACTCTCCAGTATCAGTGCGTTTCCCTTTGTACTTTTAAATAAGTGCTTGTATGTTATATATTGAATCACAGCACAGAGTTATATAAACTGAGAGGTGTATTCTGTTTCCCGGTGTATATGCAGAGAGAGAGGGTTTACATAGGTTGTGGGTAAACCTAAGAAAAGTTCCAAACTTTACTTACTGTTTGGTCAGTAAGCACTTATGGTTGCCCTTAATAACCCCTCCAGAGGATGACGGGCAAAAAGCCCAACACCTGACTATATATTTAAAAACTAATGACGGATAAGGTGTATCTCACTTTTTATTGAATATACACTGAGAGTATGCATTAGTTCTGGGCAATGTTCATGGATAAAGTGTTCTTGCTGGACGATTAATAAGAACTTGTATTACCTATATCATCTTTTAGGAGTTGATAGGCCAGAAGATCAACACCTAACTATTGGTTTGTCAGTTTAATACTTTCGTTTACTCCCTTAACGTGAGCAGAGTTCATTACGTATATCTGAGTTGTCATTTAGTAATAACTAGCTTTTTTTTCATTTATTCTTTTCAGCTATAATTTCTAGCAATCCTTTCTCTGATTAATTGTATTTGTGTCAATTAAACATTTTTTAAATTTAACATAGATTTCATAGATTTTAACAGAATCTGACGATGAAAACAGTGTTTCTGAAACATCGTGAAGTTGTTAAATAACATTATTATTTCAAGAGATACTGCTATTGATCTCGCCAACATCTTTATCTTAAATTTTAGCCTCCCAAGAGGAACACACACACACACACGCACACATATATATATGTGAATATATATATATATATATATATATATATATATATATATATATATATATATATATATATATATATATATATATATGAAATCAAAACAAAACTGTGTTAAGGAAGGACATAATAGTTTTCCGATAATTCCAAGCTTCATTATGACAATGTCGCACCCAGACGGGCGAGAGCGGGCCCCAGCAATAAGAAGCAGACGTGACTAAGTTGTCGTTTGCGAGATCGCGAGGCGCAAGTGGAATCAGCAGTTGAAATAGTGGAGAGGTGAGAGGCAGAAGAAGGGGGTGGGTGGGATGGAGGGTGGTAGGATTATTGCAAAATATAAATAGCAAGTAGATCAGAGAGATAAAGAGAGGAGAGAGAGAGAGAGAGAGAGAGAGAGAGAGAGAGAGAGAGAGAGAGAGAGAGAGAGAGAGAGAGAGAGAGAGAGAGAGAGAGAGAGAGAGAGAGAGAGAGAGAGAGAGAGAGAGAGAGAGAGAGAGAGACAGAGAGAGAGAGAGAGAGAGAGAGAGAGAGAGAGAGAGAGAGAGAGAGAGAGAGAGAGAGAGAAACAGAGAGAGAGTATATTATAATGAATATCCTCGACCCAAACTCGAGAGACCCGGGTTCCATCCCCAGCTGGGACTAAAACGATTATGACAGCGTTTCCTTCAATCTGATGCAACTATTCACCTGTTCACTTAGCTGTTGTGTGTTGCATCCTCTGGATAGTCAGCTTAGTGGCTAGGTACATGCTCACTTAATCACACACACACACACACACACACACACACACACACACACACACACACACACACACACACACACACACACACACACACACACACACACACACACACACACCACCCACCGGCTGGAATGATCTGGAAGACGCAAGGGTTGTCCTGGATGCCTATGGAGTTGTTAGCCCAACAGTGAAGCATGCCGTAGTCCTTGTCCGAGGCGCCGACGAAGGTGTAGTGAGAGGCTAGGTGTCCCCACGGTAGCGGCTCACCCTTCGACGTGTAGGTCCTCTCCGACCCGTTGAGACGCCAATGAAAGGTCGCTCTGTCATGGGAAGAGCAGTTCAGCTTAGTTGCAGTGGAAAAAGAGAGAGAGAGAGAAGTAGAGTGAGAGAGTGAGAGAGAGAGAGAGAGAGAGAGAGAGAGAGAGAGAGAGAGAGAGAGAGAGAGAGAGAGAGAGAGAGAGAGAGAGAGAGAGAGAGAGAGAGAGAGAGAGAGAGAGAGAGAGAGAGAGAGAGAGAGAGAGAATAATTTTTTAGAGTCTGAGGTGAAAAAGAGATAACAATAAGTGGAAGTTGATGTAAAGGACTTAAGAAACGTTAATAGACTTGCTGACAATAACCAAAGAGAATATATATTAATATATGTATATATATATATATATATTAGTATATTTTGGTAGCAGTCTTTCCTGTAGACATATATTATTAAATATGACCGAAAAAGTAAGATTAATAATTCTAACACGAATTTTCTCAATCTTTCGTACATTACGCTTCACTGTTGGAGGTAAATCAAAAATCACTTCTCCAAAATTCATTTGTATTTCTAGTCTGACGCGACACGGGCGCGTTTCGTAAAACTTATTACATTTTCAAAGACTTCACAAATACACAACTGATTAGAACTTACGTCTCTCTGATATTATATCTACATTTGAGTGAGGTGGGAAGGGTGATGTGGCATTAACACAAGACAGAACAGGAGGGGATATTAATAGGGTATTAAAAATATCAACACAAGACAGAACAGAAACAATGGGTATTGAATAGAAGTGTTTGTAGAAAGCCTATTGGTCCATATTTCTTGATGCTTCTATATTGGAGCGGAGTCTTGAGGTGTATTTGTGAAGTTGTGTATTTGTGAAGTCTTTGAAAATGTAATAAGTTTTACGAAACGCGCCCGTGTCGCGTCAGACTAGAAATAAAAATGAATTTTGGAGAAGTGATTTTTTATTTACCTCCAACAGTGAAGCGTAATGTACGAAAGATTGAGAAAATTCGTGTTAGAATTATTAATCTTACTTTTTCGGTCATATTTAATAATATATATATATATATATATATATATATATATATATATATATATATATATATATATATATATATATATATATATATATATATATATATATATATATATATATATTATATATATATATACTATTGCGTAAAATGTTATATGCGGGATTGCGTGTCCTGGTATACTAATCTGGTTGATATAATAAATGTAAATATTGTCATTTTACTTCAACGGTCAATCTGGCCGCTAACTGGCTCTGAAGTATACTTTTGTCCTTAACAGTTCTACAATAAAACTAAACTCTCAGAATAAATGTAATGTATTTACGACGCTAAACGACAGTTGGTACAAATAGATAAGTTTAGGTTCATAAAGGACTAAATTGTCATGGGATCCACAGATCAGGTTAATGGAAGAGTATACAACTCTTCCGAACACGTTGGCCTTGGTGCCTAGACACACACACACACATGCTAGATTTCTAGCATGGGTAGGTAATTTTGGTATGGGGAGAGGTTTCCCAATATGGCCACCAAGATGGCTTCCATGCGAAATTCGACAAATATCGAGAAATGGTCTATATCTTACTAACGGCTGCCTCGAGCGGAAAAATGCAGGTAACCAAAATTGTTTAAAGCTTTGTTTTACACAGTAAAACTCACAAGCAGACGCACAAACCCATATGGCAACACACACACACACACACACACACACACACACACACACACACACACACACACACACACACACACACACACACACACACACACACACACACACACACACACACACACACACACACACACACACACACACACACACACACACACACACACACACACACACACACACACACACACACACACACACACACACACACACACACACACACACACACACACACACACACACACACACACACACACACACTCTGACAAACACGGAGAACGACAGATCCTGTACTTGGAAGCAAGTCACGATAGGACGAGAGATTGGCATCACGCTACTCTACATTCATCTAAAGACAATGGACGAAGCTCTCTGATGTATCGAGGGACAAGCCACTTACTCCTGTGTAGAAGACAATGACAACTGCCGCTCACAGCAGAACGTAGAGGAGGCTAGGAGAGAGGAGGTAAGGGGGAGGGTTGGGAGAGGTGGGAGGGGGAGCAAGGGGAAGGGGGAAGGCATAGTGACGTGGAGAGGAGAGGTGTAGGAGGTTAGGGTGAGTGAGAATGACGTATTGGGATAGGTGGATAGGAAAGGTAAGAGATGTGAGGGACGAGTTAGGTGGTTAGGGCAAGAGTAGCGAAGAGATGAAGAACAGACTACAGAGGTAAAAAGAGATAAATAAGATAAAAGGTAGTGAAGAGACGATTGTGAGCAAGAAAGTGGAATGCGCATAGAGGAAATGAGATAAAGGGAGAGACAGGAAGGAAAGAGAAAATGTAATTCAGAGAATGGAAGAATAGGGGCAAAAGAAACAGAGAGAAGAAAGTGATTGTGGGGAAAATGTAAATTAGGAGAAAGAGGTGATATAAAAAATCGGTAAAAACAGCAAAATAAATAAACATTAAGCAGCGAGAATGGAACGGAAGACAAAATTAAATATGAAGGAAATAAATAAGTCAAAAGAGAATGAAAAGAAAGGGAAAGAGGTAGAGGAAATAAATAAGTTTTGAAGAACATATGAAAGAAAAAAAGAAAGACGAAAAAAGTGAAGGGAAGGGAAGGGAGATAAATGGGAAAGGGTGAAAACAAGGAAAGAAATGACAGGTGTCAGAAGTAGTAGGTAGGGGAAGAGGTAGCATCATGTAAAGAGCACAGTGTAATGGATGATTGGAAGGATATACATGGGAGAGAAAGGAGAGAGAGAGATATAAGCGTGAAAGAAGGAGAGGACTAGAAAGAATGAACGAATGATGAGAAACAGAGAGAGAGAGAGAGAGAGAGAGAGAGAGAGAGAGAGAGAGAGAGAGAGAGAGAGAGAGAGAGAGAGAGAGAGAGAGAGAGAGAGAGAGAGAGAGAGAGAGAGAGAGAGAGAGAGAGACCAACAAGGTGACAATACTCCCCCTGGTCAATAAGAGCTGGATGTTGCGTCTTCCCAAGATGCAACTCTGTGGTGTCCTCGGTCTGTAGTGTCTTTGGTCTGTGGTCTGTGTGGTGTCTTCGTTCTGTGGTTCATATGGTCTCCTCAGTCTGTGGTCTGTGTGGTGTCTTCGTTCTGTGGTCATAGTGATCTTATTGATATTGATCAATAATATCACTATGATGTCCTCGGTCTGTGTTATTATTATTATTATTATTATTATTATTGTTATTAATAATATTATTATTATCATTATTATTATTCTTATATTATTTTTATTATTAGATGTTGTTTTTAATGATCTTCGTGGTCTTAAAGAGCGAT
>NC_091159.1:32011780-32046780 GCF_040958095.1 Procambarus clarkii | reverse complement strand
ACACAACTGATTAGAACTTGCGTTTCCCTGATTTTATATCTACATTTGAGTGAGGTGGGAAGGGTGATGTGGCATTACATTTGAGTGAGGTGGGAAGGATGATGTGGCATTAACACAAGACAGAACACTAGAGGATATTAATAGGGTATTAAAAGTATCAACACAAGACAGAACACGAAAAAATGGGTATTGAATAGAAGTGTTTGTAGAAAGCCTATTGGTCCATATTTCTTGATGCTTCTATATTGGAGCGGAGTCTTGAGGTGGGTAGAATATAGTGGTGCAATAATTGGCTGTTGATTGCTGGTGTTGACTTCTTGATGTGTAGTGCTTCGCAAACGTCAAGCCGCCTGCTGTCGCTGTATCTATCGATGATTTCTGTGTTGTTTACTAGGATTTCTCTGGCGATGGTTTGGTTATGGGAAGAGATTATATGTTCCTTAATGGAGCCCTGTTGTTTATGCATCGTTAAACGCCTAGAAAGAGATGTTGTTGTCTTGCCTATATACTGGGTTTTTTGGAGCTTACAGTCCCCAAGTGGGCATTTGAAGGCATAGACGACGTTAGTCTCTTTTAAAGCGTTCTGTTTCGTGTCTGGAGAGTTTCTCATGAGTAGGCTGGCCGTTTTTCTGGTTTTATAGTAAATCGTCAGTTGTATCCTCTGATTTTTGTCTGTAGGGATAACGTTTCTATTAACAATATCTTTCAGGACCCTTTCCTCTGTTTTATGAGCTGTGGAAAAGAAGTTCCTGTAAAATAGTCTAATAGGGGGTATAGGTGTTGTGTTAGTTGTCTCTTCGGAGGTTGCATGGCTTTTCACTTTCCTTCTTATGATGTCTTCGATGAAACCATTGGAGAAGCCGTTATTGACTAGAACCTGCCTTACCCTACAGAGTTCTTCGTCGACTTGCTTCCATTCTGAGCTGTGGCTGAGAGCACGGTCGACGTATGCGTTAACAACACTCCTCTTGTACCTGTCAGGGCAGTCGCTGTTGGCATTTAGGCACATTCCTATGTTTGTTTCCTTTGTGTAGACTGCAGTGTGGAAACCTCCGCCTTTTTCCATGACTGTTACATCTAGAAAAGGCAGCTTCCCATCCTTTTCCGTCTCGTAAGTGAAACGCAGCACGGAACTCTGCTCAAATGCCTCCTTCAGCTCCTGCAGATGTCTGACATCAGGTACCTGTGTAAAAATGTCGTCAACATACCTGCAGTATATGGCCGGTTTCAAGTTCATGTCGACTAAGACTTTTTGCTCGATGGTACCCATGTAGAAGTTTGCAAACAGGACACCTAGGGGAGAACCCATGGCGACCCCATCTACTTGCTTATACATGTGCCCATCCGGGCTCAAGAAGGGTGCCTCTTTAGTACAAGCTTGGAGTAGTTTCCTCAGAATACTTTCTGGCATGTCAAGAGGAGTACAGGCTGGATCACGATACACTCTGTCGGCTATCATTCCGATTGTCTCGTCCACAGGTACGTTGGTGAACAGCGATTCTACGTCCAACGATATAGGCAAGTATATAGGCAAGACAACAACATCTCTTTCTAGGCGTTTAACGATGCATAAACAACAGGGCTCCATTAAGGAACATATAATCTCTTCCCATAACCAAACCATCGCCAGAGAAATCCTAGTAAACAACACAGAAATCATCGATAGATACAGCGACAGCAGGCGGCTTGACGTTTGCGAAGCACTACACATCAAGAAGTCAACACCAGCAATCAACAGCCAATTATTGCACCACTATATTCTACCCACCTCAAGACTCCGCTCCAATATAGAAGCATCAAGAAATATGGACCAATAGGCTTTCTACAAACACTTCTATTCAATACCCATTTTTTCGTGTTCTGTCTTGTGTTGATACTTTTAATACCCTATTAATATCCTCTAGTGTTCTGTCTTGTGTTAATGCCACATCATCCTTCCCACCTCACTCAAATGTAATGCCACATCACCCTTCCCACCTCACTCAAATGTAGATATATATATATATATATATATATATATATATATATATATATATATCAATATATATATATATATATATATATATATATATATATATATATATATATATATATATATATATATATATATATATATATATATATATATATATATATATCACAAAAAATGAATGTTTCTGTTAGTGACGACAGTTATATCATTAAAAAAAAATATGAAATATATTAAAGAGAAAAATAGTTCAGAGACCAATTTAAGCTGTTCACTTCTCTATTTTTACCCTGGAATACATCAAATTTTCTCTGCCTGGAAATACCTTCTTTAAGTAAACTTTCTCAGCGTCGTATTCCTCGCTTCTGGCACTATGTCTGATCAAGTGTGCCAGGTCTCTCCCATTCTCAGTTACTCATAATCTTCTTTACACATATTTGGTCATTTATTGCATTTTTCCATGATACGGTCGTCGAGATTAATGTTACTTTGTGATCAGTGTTTCTTTGTGATCAATAGTTCCTGTACTGGCTCAATAATGTTCTGCTTTAAGCAAGAAGTCATTTGCTATTTATAAAATATATTAAGCCTCTGCCTACCTTTAGGTTTGACCCAGACTATTCTTTAATATTTATTATTTTTATAATAAAACTTTTCTTAAATCTACATGTCCTAAAGATTTCTGAAAAAATTTCTTTCTTCCATCCGATCGAAGTTTGGAGGTCTTTAAAAATCCTTCAAGTTATCATTATCTTTCTTTCGCTTAGTTCAAATTGTGTTCATTATTCCCTTTGATACGGTGCTTAAAACTAATTTATAACAACAACATTACTTCATTCCCCTGTTTATTTTGTTTGCCAGCCTGAAATAATTTAAATCCTTTAATTTCGCATTCTGCTCGATGTTTCGTGCTTGTAACATTTATTTGTGCCTCTGTGACTGACATTTATAGACCGCTCTGCACATAATAACACTTAATTCGTATACTTTGTTCCTAATACTTCTTGGATTTTGTGCAGTTTACCTTTAGGGTGTTATAAATGATTATGTCCGTGTTTCCCCTCTGTTATAACTTTCATGATAATTCTTCTTAAGACCTCCCGTAGATTTCTTATTTAGCATTATCTTTCTCGGTGTTATTTTTAAATTAACCACTTTCCCAGTGCCAGCATATTGCTTCCTCTCCTCAAATACATGCACATATATTTTCGAGCAGTTGTCACCAATACAAAGTCCATCATCGTCAGCTTCTTATATAGAGGCAAAAGCATCATCCTCTGCCATTGATAAGCGAGCATCATGCTAGTTTATATGTCATTCTATCCATAGATGTCGTCCAAATTCCTAAGGAATGAGCATTAGCCTGATAGTATTCATGCTCGGCAATTGTCACTATTTGCCTGAAACAGTTATTTGTTTCTAGTTCCTCCTCTCGGAGAAATGCTTTGTATTCCTTTCCCTGCTCTTAACAGACTCAATATCGACTATATATTTGTCTATTTGTGCCTTTCTCATAATTCTTCCTACTTCTTTTCACTTGGAATAAATATAGATAACTGGACTCTTCATATATCCAGCAATAATGTTATCCATTTGGCTAGCTATTACACCAATTTCCGCCCGTGGACAGCAGAACTTATTTATCTAAATTCATAATACAGATAATCCTACAGATTAAATACCTTGAGATTTCGTAACAACTAGGATTTTATAACTTTTATATATTGCGTTCCTTTTTTTTTAGTCTCTCCTTTCATGAGAACTTTTTTTTTATTATTCTAAGAATACTTATCCATTGATATAACAGTTTATAACTTTAGAACACTTTATAACACAAAAGAACACTTTACAAATGATATTACAGGTTACTTTACAGTCTTCCTAAGACCGTCATCCTTCGTAGTACATTTATCAGAGAACTTTCTATGACTTTACTCAGTGCTTCTTTTTAAGACTATACACTCATTTTCTTGCTATGATTTTTCTCTGTGCTTCTTCCTAAGACTATACTTTCTACTTCTTACTATGACTTTACTCTGTGCTTCTTACTATGACTTTACTCTGTGCTTCTTGCTATGACTTTACTCTGTGCTTCTTACTATGACTTTACTCTGTGCTTCTTGCTATGACTTTACTCTGTGTGTCTTTCTATGACTTTGTGCGTTCTGGTATGACTTTACTTTGTGCCTCTTACTATGACTTTACTCTGTGCTTCTTGCTATGACTTTACTCTGTGTGTCTTTCTATGACTTTGTGCGTTCTGGTATGACTTTACTTTGTGCCTCTTGCTATGACTTTACTCTGTGCTTCTTGCTATGACTTTACTCTGTGTGTCTTTCTATGACTTTGTGCGTTCTGGTATGACTTTACTTTGTGCCTCTTACTATGACTTTACTCTGTGCTTCTTGCTATGACTTTACTCTGTGTGTCTTTCTATGACTTTGTGCGTTCTGGTATGACTTTACTTTGTGCCTCTTGCTATGACTTTACTCTGTGCTTCTTCAAGTCTCATCATGTCCCCCGTAACACTTTTTCACGGTTTAACAAAAATGGCTGCACGTCTCTAACTAGAATGTTGGCTCGTGACGGTGGCCATTGATTAACTGGCTCGTTTTGCATGCTCCTACTGAGAGGATAAAGAATAGCTCATTTCACCAGAGTTGCATATACAATGAAGCTTAGTATATGCCTACTAATAGTGTATATGTCAAACAAATATAATAATTAGTTTAAATGAATAAATTCAACAAGATTGACAAATGGGGGAAACAAAGTGGGTACAATCACCCACACCACAGTTCACCATGGCCAGTTACACCATATTGTAGTGTGCAATGTAATGTATATATTGCACTACAATCCATATTAATAAAGGAGATCGGCTGATTATCTCTTTGTCTTTCTGATCGAGGGAAGGGGGGAGGGGGCAGAATCTGGGTGAATCTGGGTGAAAGTCCTCAGCAAACTTTGCAGGGTTACTGGGGTTTGGTCGGAGATGGTCATACGCGAGTCGGAATAAACCCCTACTCCCCCCCTACTCCAACACCCCCCCCACTGTTCTCTCCACCTTTTAGGAAATGGCAATTAGCCTCGATCCTCAGAGAGAGATTCGCGCAGCAAATTCTTGTATACGAGACGATTAATGTTAGTTTGTCCTTCGTAATTATTTCTTTTATGGAAACAGAGTTCAGTTAAGATGGTTATAGTGATGAAGAGAAGGTGGTGAAGGGTAGGAAAGGTGGTGAAGGGTAGGGAAGGTGGTGAAGGGTAGGGAAGGTGGTGAAGGGTAGGGAAGGTGGTGAAGGGTAGGGAAAGTGGTGAAGGGTTGGGAAGATGGTAAAAGATTGGGACGGTAGGTCGAAGGGTATGGAATGGTAGTGAAAGGGAAGTAAAGAAGTGAAAGGTCGGGTAGATGGTGTAGATGAAAGTAATGAAGATGGTTACATTGTGATGAAGAGGGTCTTGTGTAGTGTAGATGAAAACAATGTTGAAGGCTGAATGTAGCTGAAATAGTGGCACGAGAGAGCGTGTTGTAAAGAAGGCTAAGGTGAATTAGATAGTGAAGTACAAATGTATCCTCCGTTACCTAGCCCGCCCCTGTGACCCTTTCCTGTACATAATAACAGAGTAACAACAGTAACAGTGTATTTGAACAAAACACTACACTACACAGCACAATTGTATATTATCCTACTCTCAGCTACACTATTTTATAAGTAATATAATTACAATTCTATGCAACACAAAGCAATTTAAACCTATATTACTGAATAATCAAATGCACAATATATGACACTACAGTAAAATACAACACACTACAGCAGTTGTCAACAGGACAATGCAGTAATATATAACACCACAGTTTAAAATTTAGTACTGCCATAGTGCAGTTTAAAATTCAATACAGCAACAATACAATTTTCAATAATGCAAATTACTGAATCGGTACAGAATACAAAACAAACATACTACAGTAAATAGCAACTGCCCACGGGGGACGTAAAGCCAAGTGAGCTCTGTCGTTTTCGTCCTGAAAATATAAACTATCTGCCAACTGCATACAAACGCAATATATCTGCATAGTTTGTTTCTTCCAGGAAGAACAAGTCCAACCTTCTTTTCAGAGGAGTGAAGGGCAGTGCGTTTTTGGCTGCCCGGAGCGGTCAGTTGGCGAATTTTAATGTGTTTGCTCCTGCGTTTATTGTCAGTTTGTGTCTTCGTGTACACACTGTTTGCTTCTTTGTGTATGGAAATTGTTTAAGGGTTTATGCAGGTTACGTTTTATATTGTGTATTGAGATTTGTTTTTGTATATTTCTGTGAGAACGAAAAACTGGGAGCGTAACCCTTGTTCAACAAACCAGGTATTCGACCCGTTAAGTGTTCAACTAACGCGTCGTTATTGCCCGTTAGGGTACCGAACGTACCAAATGCAACGTGCGGTGAAGAGTAGCGGCTCCACGTTTGCCAGCCTCTGTGCAAGTCTGCCAGTTTGCCAGCCCCTGTGCAAGCCTGCCCGTTTGCCAGCCCCTGTGCAAGCCAGCCCGTTTGCCAGCCCCTGTGCAAGCCAGCCCGTTTGCCAGCCCCTGTGCAAGCCTGCCCGTTTGCCAGCCCCTGTGCAAGTCTGCCCGTTTGCCAGCCCCTGTGCAAGCCTGCCCGTTTACCAGCCCCTGTGCAAGTCTGCCCGTTTGCCAGCCCCTGTGCAAGCCTGCCCGTTTGCCAGCCCCTGTGCAAGTCCTGCCCGTTTGCCAGCCCCTGTGCAAGCCTGCCCGTTTGCCAGCCCCTGTGCAAGCCAGCCCGTTTGCCAGCCCCTGTGCAAGCCATGCCCGTTTGCCAGCCCCTGTGCAAGCCTGCCCGTTTGCCAGCCCCTGTGCAAGCCAGCCCGTTTGCCAGCCCCTGTGCAAGCCAGCCCGTTTGCCAGCCCCTGTGCAAGCTAGCCCGTTTGCCAACCCCTGTGCAAGCCAGCCCGTTTGCCAGCCCCTGTGCAGCCCCTCTAGTCATTGGGTGGTTCGCTTAGGTGGATGGGGAGGGTTCGTGAGTTTCTTGTTTGGTTAGGTTAGGTTATGTTAGGAGGTACGATTTTGTACGTGGCAGCAAATCAAGAGAACAGGCTGATTCTATACAATGTTCTAGACATGTTCATCCAACCTGCCGCCGACCACAAACGTCACGATGATAAATGTCGACAATTGGTCACAATGATGTGAATAAACATGCGCTTGTGAGGTCAAAATTGGATCTTTCTCAAATATAAATAATATATGTATCATAATTATATGTATGGTAAGACCATTATTATTTTGGGTTAGGTGTTTAGGTTCTGTTGATAATTGTGTGATGGTGACTTAGGGGCCGCGACGGCAGTGGTGCCGGATGAGCTCGGGCGTTATTTTGAAGAGCAAAAGTCAAAGCTTTCTGGCTGTATTAATACTGTCTTCCGGAGGAAACAAACGCCCACTGCCACCAACAAGCACACCAACAGACAGATGTAGACGGGGAGGGGGAAGGGGTTCAGGAAAGGAAGTTAAAATTTAGAATCTAGAAGGGATGGAAATTGCTTGGACTACATTTTCTAAATCTAGTCCAAGCAAGTCTAGTCTAGTCTAGTCTTGCTTGGACTAGAACATCCGCCGGCGTGAGGCTAAGCTGAGTGCTGTACCACACTACCACTACACCACACACCTCTTTCCAGTCTCTATATTACCATAATCTTGTCACTTTATACTTTATACAGCCACTGTCAGTTGACTGGGAATGTAATCCGGTGAATTGTTTTACTTTTTCAAGTGTCTAAAGTTCATTTGTGCCTCATGAACTTTCATTTCAAATACTTATGTTGTTGAAGATCATAAGTCATTTATTTCCTGTCTCCGCCAGACTTAGATCTGCATTTCATTCTTATTTCCCGTCTTCGTGTTTCCTGATTCTGGTTGTTAGGGTGCCTATTGCAGGTGTTGGGGTGACAATTGCAGGTGTTGGGGTGACTATTGCTGGTGTTGGAGTGACTATTGCAGGTGTTGGGGTGACTATTGCTGGTGTTGGGGTGACAATTGCTAGTGTTGGGGTGACTATTGCAGGTGTTGGGGTGACTATTGCTGGTGTTGGAGTGCCAATTGCTGGTGTTGGGGTGACTATTGCTGGTGTTGGAGTGCCAATTGCTGGTGTTGGGGTGACTATTGCTGGTGTTGGGGTGACTATTGCAGGTGTTGGGGTGACTATTGCTGGTGTTGGGGTGACAATTGCTGGTGTTGGGGTGACTATTACTGGTGTTGGGGTGACAATTGCTGGTGTTGGGGTGACTATTGCAGGTGTTGGGGTGACTATTGCTGGTGTTGGGGTGACTATTGCTGGTGTTGGGGTGACTATTGCTGGTGTTGGGGTGACTATTGCAGGTGTTGGGGTGACTATTGCTGGTGTTGGGGTGACAATTGCTGGTGTTGGGGTGACTATTACTGGTGTTGGGGTGACAATTGCTGGTGTTGGGGTGACTATTGCTGGTGTTGGGGTGACTATTGCTGGTGTTGGGGTGACTATTGCAGGTGTTGGGGTGACTATTGCTGGTGTTGGGGTGACAATTGCTGGTGTTGGGGTGACTATTACTGGTGTTGGGGTGACAATTGCTGGTGTTGGGGTGACTATTACTGGTGTTGGGGTGACAATTGCTGGTGTTGGGGTGACTATTGCAGGTGTTGGGGTGACTATTGCTGGTGTTGGGGTGACTATTGCTGGTGTTGGGGTGACTATTGCAGGTGTTGGGGTGACTATTGCAGGTGTTGGGGTGACTATTGCAGGTGTTGGGGTGACTATTGCAGGTGTTGGGGATGACTATTACTGGTGTTGTGGTGACTATTGCTGGAGTTGGGGTGACTATTGCTGGTGTTGGAGTGATAATTGCTGGTGTTGGGGTGACAATTGCTGGTGTTGGGGTGATTATTGCTGGTGTTGGGGTGACTATTGCTGGTGTTGGGGTGACTATTGCAGGTGTTGGGGTGACTATTGCAGGTGTTGGGGTGACTATTACTGGTGTTGGGGTGACTATTGCAGGTGTTGGGGTGACTATTGGTAGCGTTGGGGTGACTATTACTGGTTTTGTGGTGACTATTGCAGGTGTTGGGGTGACTATTACTGGTGTTGGGGTGACTATTGCATGTGTTGGGGTGACTATTACTGCTGTTGGGGTGACTATTGCAGGTGTTTGGGTGACAATTGGTAGCGTTGGGGTGACTCTTACTGGTGTTGTGGTGACTATTGCAGGTGTTGGGGTGACTATTACTGGTGTTGTGGTGACTATTGTATGTGTTGGGGTGACTATTGCAGGTGTTGGGGTGACTATTGCAGGTGTTGGGGTGACTATTACTGGTGTTGGGGTGACAATTGCAGGTGTTGGGGTGACTATTGGTAGCGTTGGGGTGACTATTGCTGGTGTTGGGGGTGACTATTGGTGGTGTTGGGGTGACTATTGCAGGTGTTGGGGTGACTATTGCAGGTGTTGGGGTGACTATTGCAGGTGTTGGGGTGACTATTACTGGTGTTGGGGTGACTATTGCAGGTGTTGGGGTGACTATTGGTAGCGTTGGGGTGGCTATTACTGGTGTTGTGGTGACTATTGCAGGTGTTGGGGTGACTATTACTGGTGTTGGGGGGACTATTGTAGGTGTTGTGGTGACCATTGAAGGTGTTGGGGTGACTATTGCAGGTGTTAGGGTGACTATTGCAGGTGTTGGGGCGACTATTGCTGGTGTTGGGGTGAATATTGCAGGTGTTGGGGCGACTATGGCTGGTGTTGGGGTGAATATTGCAGGTGTTGGGGGTGAATATTGCAGGTGTTGGGGTGACTATTGTTGGTGTTGGGGTGAATATTGCTGGTGTTGGGGAGACTATTGCAGGTATTGGGGTGACTATTGC
Source organism: Procambarus clarkii (assembly GCF_040958095.1). NCBI lineage: Eukaryota > Metazoa > Arthropoda > Malacostraca > Decapoda > Cambaridae > Procambarus > Procambarus clarkii. The sequence continues at coordinate 32,036,907 of NC_091159.1, read as the reverse complement.
TGGTGTTGGGGTGAATATTGCAGGTGTTGGGGCGACTATTGCAGGTGTTGGGACGACTATTGCAGATGTTGGGGTGAATATTGCTGGTGTTGGGGTGAATATTGCTGGTGTTGGGGAGACTATTGCAGGTGTTGGGGTGACTATTGCTGGTGTTGGGGTGAATATTGCAGGTGTTGGGGCGACTATTGCAGGTGTTGGGGCGACTATTGCAGATGTTGGGGTGAATATTGCTGGTGTTGGGGATACTATTGGGGGGTTAGAGTTATCTTGAGGTTATCTTGAGAGTATTTCGGGGCTTTAGTTTCCCCGCGGCCCGGTCCATCCTGGTCGACCAGGCCTCCACCCCCAGGAAGCAGCCCGTGACAGCTGACTAACACCCAGGTACCTATTTTACTGCTAGGTAACAGGGGCATAGAATGAAAGAAACTCTGCCCATGGTTTCTCGCCGGCGCCCGGGATCGAACCCGGGACCACAGGATCACAAGTCCAGCGTGCTGTCCGCTCGGGTCGACCGGCTCCCCGGCATCGGGTGACTATTTGTGGTGTTGGGCCGATTATTGCAGGTGTTGAGGTGACTATTGCAGGTGTTGGGGTGACTATTACTGGTGTTGGGGTGACTATTGCTGGTGTTGGGACAAGGTACAAGATCCCGGTTTTGCATCTTGTAACAAAAGTTAGTAGGTAATAGAGAAAGGGGCGATCACGATAAAAGTATGTACACCGAGAAAAGGAGGATTAGTACAGAGTAACCAACAGTAAACTTCAACATAAACAATAACCAACAGTGAAAAGGAATGCAAACAGTCACCAAAGGAGAACACGAACGTAAACAGAAACCAACAGTGAAAAAAAACTTAACTACCCTCTATACATATTTTATTCTCCCAGGAATATATTTCCTTATAAAAAAAGATATCGTCGATCAAATATCACACCAACTCTCAGAGGTTATTTCTAACATAAATTGAATGCCAATTTTTAACCTTTTGTTTGCAGTCAATGTAAATTTTTAAAACCCTTTTTATACCTATTGTGAGGCGTAACAGATATCTAACCTTGTCCACGGAGGAGAAGAAAATGTACGTATTCTAGTTAGCATTGTAAATGTGTGGTCACGTCTGTGGAAGAAAATACACTAAAGAAAACCAATTATTTGCTAACCAACTCTGGTTAATATGTTAACTTGAAACATTCTAACTTGAAACATTCCATGGACTGTGAGTGACTGACGTTTCCCCAAATTGATTATTGATTTAAAAAAAATTGCATAAGATATAAATGGGCATTGAAAATTATCATGTATGGTCAAGATTTCTAATTTATTCAATTAAGGCTTCGTTTTAGTAACCTAAAAGTATTGTAAATCATTATATCAAAGCTTGTAAAAGAGAGCATGGAGATATTTACGTCTAGAGGAGACCAGCATAAGGGATATTTGCACGAAGAGTATATTAAGAATTATATTAAAGGATATTATCTCCGTATACACGGAGATAATACAAATGCTCAATGACCAACGATTTTTTCGGAAATGTTCAATAACCTTAACATAACTACTCTATAGGCACAACGGAGTCAAAGTTACTGTTGTAACGTTAGAGTAGTTACGGAGTCAAAGTTATTGTAATCACAATTTTCACAACTGCTCAAAATTAAACAGCTGTTCTAATCATGAATGAAGTTCCATAACTGATAAATGACTTTTAAGACAACGACATTACCTTGCAACTTCGCATACCTGCTGAATGACTCTGAAATGTTAAGCAATATAACAAACAAAGCCTAATGACTTATACAAGCTCACTGAGTTACTGTTCGCAAAACTTTTTAGTTTATTTTTATTATTGATCAGTGACACATTTGCTTAATGGCTAATAATTGTTCAATGACTTACTGAGGCAATCTGTAATTTATCTCTCAATAAATTACTCATAATTGCTCATTTGCTCACTCAAAATTGTCCAGTCACTTATTCAACATTTCTCCCTAAATCAAAAGTTTTCTGTAACGACCTCAACACCAATCAATAACTCAAACATTTCAATACCGTCATTGAGAATCGATCATAAAGTCACATTAGCTGAACAACGCACTCAAATTCACATGAGTTGAACAACGACCTCAAAGTCATATGAGTTGAACAACGCACTCAGAGTCCTATGAGTTGAACAACGCATTCAAAGTCACGTGAGCTGAACAACGCACTCAAAGCCACGTGAGCTGAACAACGCACTCAAAGCTCTCAAGAACAGACTCTCTTCCTTCCCTGTTCACCCCCTCTCTCCCCTTCGCTCTCCCTTACCCCTATCTCCCTCACCCCTCTCTCCCTCACTCCTCTCCCTCACCCCCTATCTCCCTCACCACTCTCTCTCATCCCTCTCTCCCTCACCACTCTCCCTCACCTCTCTCTCCCTCACCACTCTCCCTCACCTCTCTCTCCCTCACCCCTCTCCCTCACCTCTCTCGCCAACTCGTAAATTCTCACCCTTCAGCACGACAAGTGCCAAAGTTGAACTTAATGCACACAGTGAATTGAACGGGAGCAGTGAGGCATACTGATGAGGAAGAGGGAGGAAGAGAAGGAGGAGAGTGAACATGAGAATGAAGATGAAGAACAGGATAAAAACGAGGCGAAGAAAGAGGAAGAGAAGTCGAAGAGGCGGAGAAGGAGAAAGATTAAAAATAAAAGATTGTCAAACTGTCGAATATGTGTCGAAGGGATAAATGCTTTGTTGCTTAATGAAATGTGAGGGAGTGAGTTACTGTTTGGAGGAGTGTCTACTCACCTATTTTTGCTTGCGGGGGTTGAGCTCTGGCTCTTTGGTCCCGCCTCTCAACTGTCAATCAACTGGTGTACTGGTTCCTGAGCCTATTGGGCTCTATGGAGTCATAAACTGTGTATGGAGTCAGCCTCCACCACATCACTGCCATTTGTCAACTACTCTGACACTAAAAAAATTCTTTCTAATATCTCTGGCTCATTTGGGCTCTCAATTTTCACCTGTGTCCCCTAGTGCGTGTGCCCTTGTGTTAAATAGCCTGTCTTTATCTATCCTATCAATTCCTCTGAAAATCTTATACGTGGTGATCATGTCCCCCCTAACTCTTCTGTCTTCCAGCGACGTGAGGTTTAATTCCCGTAGTCTCTCCACGTAGGTCATGCCTTTCAGCCCGGGTGCCTAGTTTGATGGCAAACCTTTGAGTCTTTTCCAGTTTAGTCATATGCTTGACTAGATATGGACTCTATGCTGGGGCTGCATACTCCCGTATTGGTCTGACATTAATGGTATACAAAGTTCTGAATAATTCCTTACTCAAGTTTCTAAATGCCGTTCTTATGTTGGCCAACCTGGCATATGCTGCTGATGTTATCCTCTTGATATGTTCTGCAGGGGGACATGGTCTGGCGTGATATCAACCTTTTCTCTCTCACTAATTCTTGAAGAATTTCATCTCCCAAATGATACCTTGTATCTAGCCTTCTGCTCCTTACACCTATCTTCATTACATTACATTTGCTTGGGTTAAACTCTACCAACCATTTGTTCGACCATTCCTTCAGTTTGTCTAGGTCATCTTGAAGCCTCAAGCAGTCCTCCTCTGTCTTAATCCTTCTCATAATTTTGTCATTGGTAGGAAACCTTGAAAGGAATGAGTCTATACCCTTCGGGAGATCATTTAGGTATATCAGAAACAGGATAGGACCGAGTACAGAGCCCTGTGGGGACCCCACTGCTTACTTCCCGCCAATCTGAGGTCTCACCCCTCACTGTAACTCTCTGCTTCCTAGTGCTATTGCTATTGCTTCCTATTGGCCCTTATCCACTGGATCACCTTATCCAGTTACTCCTGTCGGTCTCTCCAGCTTATGCACCAGACTCTTATGGGAGATTGTGTCAAAGGCTTTCTGACAGTCCAAAAAAATGTAGTCCGTCCAACCTTCTCTTTCATGCTTAATCTTTGTTACCTGGTCGTAGAATTCTATTAAGCCAGTGTGGCAAGATTTACCCTCCCTGAACCCATGTTGGCGATTTGTCACGTTGTCCCTTCTCTCCAGATGTGTTACTAGATTTTTTCTCACGATCTTCTCCAACACCTTGTGTGGTATGCAAGTTTAGGACACTGGCCTGTAGTTCATTGCCTCTTGCCTGTCGCCCTTTTTGTATATTGGCACCACATTAGCCGTCTTCCATTTTTCTGGTAGGTCTCCGGTCTTCTGTGATCTACTATACACTATGGAGAGTGGCAAACAAAGTGCCTCTGCCCACTCTTTCAATACCAATGGTGAGATCCCGTCTGGACCAACAGCCTTTCTCACATCATGATCCAACAGGTGTCTCTCTTCACCTCATCTCTCTTAAATTCGAACCCTTCCACCTGGTTTACTTTCCCCTCTCCTAGCGCAGTGACCTAACCTTGTTCAACGGTGACGACCTCATGGAACCTCTTGTTGAGTTCTTCACACAACTCTTTGTCATTCTTTGTATACTTGTCCTCCTCTATTCAATGTTTCATTGCCTGTTCTTTAATTGTTGTTTTCCTCCTGATTTGACTGTGGAGTAGCTTTGGTTCGGTCTTGGCTTTGTTTGCTATGTCATTTTCATAATATTTCTCTGCCTCTCTTCTCACCCTAACATACTCATTCCAGGTTCTCTGGTATCTCTCTGCTTTCTGGTGTTCTGTTATTTCGGAAGTTCTTCCACGTCCTTTCGTTCAGTTCGTTTGCTTTCATAAATGCCTTATTAAACCATGGAATCTTTTTTTGCTTCTCGAATTTTTCCTTATGGGCCGACATAAAACTGTTTACTGCCTCCTGATACTTTTGGGTGACATAGTCCATTATGTCTTGTACAGACTTAGCTCTGAGGTCTGTGTCTCATGGTATATCCCTTAGGAAACTTCTCATCCCCTCATAATTCCCCTTGCGGTACGCCAGCCTTTTGTTTCCTAGTCCTTTTTTGGAGGAGATAAATCCTAGCTCTACCAAGTACTCAAATATCAACGCACTGTGATCATTCATTCCCAAGGGTTCTTCAAACTTTACTTCCCTTATATCCCACTCATTTAGGGTAAATATTGCATCATGCATGGCTGGTTCATCTTCACTTCTCATTCGTGTAGGTTCATTGAAGTGTTGGCTTAGAAAGTTTCTTGTTGCCACGTCCAGCAGCTATGCTCTCCATGTATCTGGCCCTCCATGTGGGTCTCTATTCTCCCAATCTATCTTCCCGAGGTTGAAGTACCTCATTATTAGTAGTCCAGATCCATTCCTGCTAGTGAGAGAAGTTGCTCTCTCTATTAGGTTAATGGTGCCCATGTTTTTTCTATCATGTTCCTGTCTGGGTCTTTTGTCATTAGGTGGTGGGTTACCACCTAATGATTTACTTAACTACGACCTAATAACAGCTTACTTGGTAAGCTGTTCACATCTATATCGTTTTATATACAAGTATAGAAGATACTTGTATGTATAATACTACTATCTTCTATACATTTATATGAGATATACTGGTATTGGTGATGTACAAGTCTAGAAGATACTTCTCCAGATGATACACAAGTATAGAAGAAACTTGTATATTTTCTTCCATATACAGATATGACGTAGAGAAAGCTTCTCTGACAAAATTTGTATGTGATTCTCTGGTGACAGTTTACTATCCAGAACCACTCCTTGATATCTGTCAGAATTCTTTAATATCTGTTCACGTACGTTATAGGTTGTGTGGCCTATTTTCCCCTATTCCACTTTCCATTGCGTGACATTTATTCACGTTGAACTCCTTCATTTCTTTCGTGCTCAATAAAATGTTGTTGTTTAGGTCATTTTAAAGTGAATGATAGTCTTTTGTTTTACTCTCAATAGAAACTTAGCATGACCAGATATATTCATGTAACTCTGAATCCGCTTTGATAGATCGTTTATATAGACGATAAACATTACAAGTGCAAGAACTAAACCTTGTGATGCACTCCTAGGGCACGTGCCCCCAGGGGCATGGTATGATGAGCTGGGGTGGCTCGCTTATCAGCGCATCTAAGGGCACGTTATGAACTTAGGTTCATGAACAAATCCACAAAAGCCGCAATGAGGGTTCGAACCTACGTCCGGGATGATCTCAGACGTGCCTAAGTCGATTGTGCCTATGACCCGATCGTCTCGGACACAGGTTCGAACACTCATCACGGCCCTTGTGGATTTGTTCATTTGATGTATCACGCTATTGTGATTTCTGTGTGTAACTTGGGTTCATCTATCAGCGCCATCTAGAGGCACGTTGTGAAGCTAGGTTCGTCTATCAGCGCCATCTAGGGGTCACGTTATGAGTTTGGGTGATTGGTCTCTCAACAGCAATTGAAGTGTATTATGAGTTACCTAACACCTATGTCAAGTTAAATGTAATATACGTTATTGTACATTTCCTGTGACAATTATATGCATTTATTATATTCAGAGTGTCAGAGTCACACAACTAACATCTTGTGCTCCTCACTTAGTATTTTAAATATTAACGTTAGAGGCAAATAGTTTTTTGGTGCTTAAATTTCTGTTGAATGTTGCGGGGAAACTGATCCGGTGACGTTTAGTTATATTGAACTTCTCAATTCGTCCAGATTTTAACGGAAGCGAGTTTGGTACCATAGAGTTTTATTTAGCAACTAAATGTGTCTTCAGTGTGTCTGGACTGCTGTTCATTATTTATCGTGGTATTTACAGGCAGCTAAGGTGAACTGACGAATCTGCAGTGAAGTTTGTAGTAAGTTAAAAATAAAAACAGTAAAGAAGTGTTGATGCTGTTCTTATGCCCACCGCTGGTGAGACTAAGGTCACAACTTTTTACTGAAGAACGAGTAGGAATAATTTAGGCCCTAACCAGGAGAGACCAGGTGTACAATTTACTCTAATTTTTTTTACACTAATAAGAAGATATATACAACTGTGCATGTAAATATATTCTTGAGGCCATCCCAAAAGTTACGAAAGTTAACCTTTGATCTCTGTCTATTCTGGTCACTTGTTACTTACTAAAAGAATTCTATTGTGAAGGTTTTTTGTTGTGATAAATGATATTTGAATGTTTGTGGTAGCTTGGTTTCAAAGAAATAAAAAAATGATATACGTCTTAATTATATCTACAAATTAGGATGACTGTCTGTCTGACTGTTTGTCTTATGTTAGATGCCAGACTTTTGCCTTCACCCAGCAATTACTGTTGGGTATATGCCCAACATGGACTGGTCGAATGTTGGCATCAATAAAACGATTATCACTTTAAACAGTGCCAAATTGACCCATGGGATGAATCTTTCAGTGCCATATTGACTCGACCATAAAATATTTATTATTTTTTGTTTTCTCAGAGTATTGTAAAACACTATGCACTATTTAATGTATAAACAAATATGAAACATTTTATCATGCATTGCCTTTAAGAACCTGTAATGTATTCATGTCATCATCAATACAGTGTTTCGTCCTCCTAAATTCCCAGTCCCTCCATACTCACCCCACAATAGTTTCTAGTCTGTCTTTTGATTTTTCTGCCACAATCAAGATCGAAATGTGTGTGAGAGGACTCGTAAGGTCAGCACAGAAACCAAAGCCGGTGGGGAAGAAATAAACAATAAAAAGTTTAAGAGAGAACTCATAGGATCAATATGTGGACCAGTACAGTAACGGGAGAGATTATATAATTAAAATTGATGTCAAACACTTTTTTTTATCAAAGGGAAAATATGGTTAGTTCACATTTTGCTTTAATTTTCTTGAGAACACTGAGGAATTAGGAAATCCAGGCTAGTCATGGATTTCACAGTCTTGTAGAAGCAACTGAAAGTTATGTCAATCCTCCCGACCTGCTTGACAACGATGGATGGAGGTGGAGGGTTCTAGTCTTCATATATATATGTATGATGCAGGTGTGACAAGACTGCCAGATGTATTATCAGGCCGCTTAGTCGTGAGGCTTCAGTTTACAATGTTAAATACACCTTGGGTACATGGGATGAGTTATTGGGTGGCTTCTACCTTTATTACGTATGAAGGCTGTTATCTCTTTTTCTTCATCTGAACTGCATCACAACCATTTGAATGTGGGAAACTTGATGGATAAGAGTAATAATGATGATAATGATGCTGCTTCTGCTGCTGACAAAGATAACTGAATCTTGTTGCATCTTCCAGAGAGACACGTACACACATAGGAAAAGAGAGAGAGAGAGAGAGAGAGAGAGAGAGAGAGAGAGAGAGAGAGAGAGAGAGAGAGAGAGAGAGAGAGAGAGAGAGAGAGAGAGAGAGAGAGAGAGAGAGAGAGAGAATGAGAGAATGAGAGAATGAGAGAATGAGAGAATGAGAGAATGAGAGAATGAGAATATATGAGAATATATGAGAGGAGGGAATATGATAACACTGGCAAGCAGGGGTCATTAAAGGTAAGAAAAAATTGCAGCACATTTGACAGTGATTTAAACCCAGCACGCGAGAATCATTAGAGAGAGGCACCTGCAGTACGTCCACACAACATACACGGAACGCAGCATGAAAAAGACATTTAAACACAACACGCGAGAGACGCTTAAAGCCACCATTCATGTGCAGTATGAATAAAATGGATGTGCATTCATGTGCCGGGATAAAATTCACAACCCAAACAAATAGCGGATTTAATCCTGATATGCATAAAACATTTATTCCCAAGTTGCGAAACATATACAAACGCAAAGGTCATTACAACTGAATCGAGGTCAAGAAAAAGCTTTATTACAAAGCACTCAATACATTTCAGCCAAGTTCACACTCACACAAAGGCTGAAAAAAATATTCAAACTCAGCACCCAATTCACTTATGCCAAGTACTCAAAAATATTTAGTCTCTCCACCCAATACATTTATATCTAGCACCCAATACATTTAAGCTCAGCATATAAAGGACGTTTAGAACAGAACGTATCCGTCGTGACGTTCAAGCCTAAGGCTGGAAGCCATTTAGGGAGTGTCGCGTCTGGAGTTTTTAAATCGTGTTTTAAGCGTGGAAACTTTCTGAATATTTTAATGAACTCCGGTGCGAGAAATCCGTGGAATTTTGTAAGAATGAAGAAGAGCAGAAAGACTAAGTGCAGTAGAGAAGAAATACTGGATGGAGAAAGAAGGAGGACAAGGAAGGAAAGGGAACTAGGAAAAATAGGGAGAACTTAAGGAAATATGAAATTGAATGACTGAAGGGGGAAAGACGGAGAAGGAATGAGGGAAGAAGGAGAGAATAAATGAAGGTCAGAAGGTACCCGGGGGAACCTGTTGATTTTGTCTAGGAATCGTCAAAACACTACTACGATATACTTATGTTCACTCAAACTCATTAAACAAACATGCACACAAAACGCACACACACACTTACACACACACACACACACACACACACACACACACACACACACACACACACACACACACACACACACACACACACACACACACACACACACAAACACGCCACTCAAATGTTCAGACTCATGTCTCCACACAAGTCAATCACTCAGTTAATCACATTTACATCACATAAGCTAATGTGTGCACAAGACATTCAAATTCAAGTATAATAAGATAATTGACGTTAATTTCATCTATTATATGCCTGCTTCATGTCCAGCTGTCGTGCGTGTCAGTCATTAAGTGTCTTTTTCGCACAGAGAACTGGCATGTAGATTAGGGATAATGAGAGCAATTTTGAGGAACTTTTAAAGTTGCAACTTATATTTGGTGAGATAGTTAGACCTTCGTAAGTGATTAAGTGTGGTAATCAAGGTCATTGTTCTGCCAATGTGTGTGAACTTTTGTGGGTCTGTTTATTCATCAAATTCCTTCTGCTGTGTCGGTCTTCGGCATTTGGGACCCTCTTATTTATAGCTGTCGATTGGCAAATACTATTGGAGCCTTAGTATATCCATGGACCTGCTTGATTTATATTATATCTAATTTAAATTTTTTTATATTGTATTCACTCCTTCTCCTCGTGAGTCTCTTGTTTTATTAACCTTTGACTACAAAATGTTGGTTTAGGTTCTTGAGTCTCGTTTTTATCTTTATGATCAAAGCATTTTTCTATGATCTCTCGTTCTGAAGGTACCATGGTGTGCTTGAAAGTGTCTCGACTAGAATTTCAACCAGTCGGACTAGATTCAAAGTACGTCTGGTAGAGCATATGGTTGAGACACTTTTTACTTCGTCATGGTTCAGTCGGAAGTGCTTGTGTCTAGCGACTCCAGGGAGCGAGTCCGATCCTATCACATTGTTTGAAAAATTTCTTCATATATGCATTGGGTCTTGCCTCGTCTGGAATTAGTGTTTCGGCTTATCTGTGAACTTTGCATAAGTTTTGTCTCGTGATTTTTTTTCGGTGGGTGCACTATCTCTAGGCTGCATAGTTGCTTCACATCGGTTGCGTGCTGTGGGTTTTCTGTCTTTTTGTCTAGGTTCCTATAAACAACTCGATGTTTACCAGAATTGATTATGGCTCGGATTGGACTTTGTAAATATTTACCGCTAGATATAAGCTTTGCTTTGCGTCATCAACTAGATTCCTTTTCTTTTGATTGGAACTACTCCCAGGAATTATGTGTTGACATTGTAGGCTCTTCGATCCATCTTCTACTCACATTACCTTTCATTTATTGGGTGAAATTGTTGAGTGACCGTGTTGTAAGCCATTCATGTAGTTTGCCTGGGTCATCTTGCAGCATCCTGCAATCCTTACAAATTAAAAATCATTATTAGCAGTTTTGCATCATCCGTGATCATTAACACGTGAAAATGCACTTTCTCGGTTAGGATATTAATGACGCAAGAAACAGAATTAGTCCTGGTATTAATCTTTGCAGTATTCAGCTTCTTAACTAATTATATCTTGTTGATCTCTTCTGTCTCTTCATTCTTCACCAATTTCACTACTTTTCCCACGAGAGTCAATGGAAAGGCGGCTAGCTGAGTTGTATGTCAGAAACTGTTGATTCTGATGATCTGGCATAATTGGTGCGCTGTGGTCTTAGCGTTAGCGTGTTAACAGCACTGTCATCGCAAATGTTTTGGTGATGGAGTGATAATCATGGTAATGGAGTTGTAGACTCCGTGAAGTTTGTGGATTATCTGTTTATGTTATCTTGCTGATGTGTTAGAATTTTATGTGTACTGGTTCTGGTGCATTTGTGAGGTTTTGATCTAGTTGACTAGCTGGAATTTGCGCGTAGCTCTCTCCTATGTGGTGATAAAGTTGTATCAATACAACTGGCAAGTTTATAAAAGTTGCTGTCCTGGAATTGATGTTACCGGGTGTTGCGTTATTGTTAGTGGTCTCATGACAGGCTTTGTCTAGTTGTGCGGAGCATATTACATTTCTCTCTCGGCAATGGAATTGTTCTCCGGTTTCTAGTGCGTTGATGAATTCCGGGATTGTATTTCAGGGTGTTGTGTGTACGACTTTAATTCGCGGTTGCAGAAGAAGCGTCTGACGCTAATTGCTCCCTGCGTGAAATAGCTGCCAGGTTAATGAGTGCTGGAGACTGGCTTGCTTCTTGGTGCCTGGCAACACATCTAAATCATCCCTTCATACTAGTAATGATAAGTAATTGTATATCTTATTACTGCTTTGGATTTAATTTTCGGCAGATATTTTGTTGTGTGAGTGTAACTAAATGTAATTTCTTCCGTCTTAAGCCATGGATTCCATGATAATATTGCAATAACGATCATTTCCACGCTTATTAAACTTTGTCATAAATTATATATAATGCTCAATCTCCTCAGTTTATCTCTTCTTTAGTCTCATTCCTCGTACTGCTCAAGAATGGGCCAACAGGCCTGCTAATGCTTCCATTATGCTTATGTATTTATGTACTCGTCTCCGTTATATTTCTCCCTACTTCCTACATACCACTCTCAGACCACGAACCATGATCGCTGACCTCTTTGGCATCGCAGGTCAGTGCCTTCTTAACGTATGGGCACACTAGGCAGTTGACAAGGGTCCTCACGACTCTCGGAGCCCCAGGCTGATAAACTGCTCATGAGGGATCTCCTGTCAGAGTAGATAATTACTCGACCTGTTGCTGGAAAAGCTAGCGATTTAAATTCCTTTTCAAATGATATTTATATTGTAAATAATTTGTTCATAGTTATCTGACGATGATTCCTGCACTTTATCGGACTGGTGGAGCCCATCATCTGGGTACGGGCTCCCTGTGCATTATTTTGCCCTGGGTCAACAATGCTGCTAAGACTTGCCTGGCTCAGATCTCTTCTTTTACACTTCAATCAAAGTTGTTTGTCTTGAGAAACAAGTAACTGGGTATATGGTCACAGTCTACTGACCTTCCGGCTTGTATTCGTTTGTGGCCATATAGTGGCGTTTTGGTATTTACTTGGATATGAGATTCACTATTAAGTGGGCATCATACACAGTATATTAAACAAATTAGATTGTTGCATTAATTCCAGAAGCATAAGGTGTCCAGGTTCTAAGGTCAGTAAAGTGTCCAGGTTCTAAGGTCAACAAGGTGTCATAGTTCTAAGGTCAACAAAGTGTCCACGATCTAAGGTCAGCAAGTGGTCCAGATTATAAGATCACGTCGTGATAAATGTGTTTACAATATACTTCTTGCTTAAAACACTAATCTTAAACTGAAAGTGTTGAAAAAAACACGAAATAAACTTTTAAATTTCTCATGTATCTCAGTTATAAAGTAATACTACACCTTCAGTGAACAATTACCTTGAGACAAAGAAAAGGAAAGAATTAGACAAATCAACAGAAAATGGCATCGTCTTTTACAAGGAGGATGGAAAACCACAATTTTTTAAATATATTTAGTTAGCGAGCCAGGTCAGGGCGTAATAGGTATGTCTGGTCAAAGCATTGAACCTCTCATCTAAATATTTACGACTCAAGTAAAAACATTTAATTACAGTCCTGGAGAAGGGATCAAGTCACCTTTCACATGTGAGGATTGGACTCGCCTTAATCATGGCTACCTTGGTTATTTATCTGTGTCATCTGCATTTTGCCTGCTGGATTATCTGGGTTGGTTTTAAAATAAATTTTTAATATTACTTAAATTGATTGTTCATGTATGACAGACCCCATGACATCATCATAACGCATAACGGCGTCCCTTCATATAACTTGTCACTATATATACAGGAAAATATATATATATTTACCCATGTAATATATTTTCTTAAGTTTATTTTATCTCCTGTTTAAACGGCATTATGATACCCTTTTCCCTTAATTACTTCATAAAGCATAATTATGTTTAAAGAAACATGGGCTATATGCAGTTTCGAAGATATATCAAAATAAGCAGTCAGAAGAAGTATTGACATAGTTGTGTTTCGAAAACCTTCTTTAAGATGTTCTTGCGAGCATGTGCATAAGTACGAAATTGCATTTTACTACATTTATCACCTTCTGGGATTATTAGTAAAATGTCCAGTATCCGACATTCTAATCCTAGAACAAACGTTAATTATGAAGGCTAGTCGTCATCCATGATTATAGCCAATAACAAAGAAAATATTGTCAACAATTTTCATTTCATAATTTATTTCTTCTGTTTTTGATCTTGGGAAGTGTGTGTACTGATTACTTATGTCTCCAAAATATAGAAAATGGCTATTACTTCCTCTCAAACTTTAATTTGACCTTTGCCTCAGACCACTTAATGAAGACGTCTTATATATATATATATATATATATATATATATATATATATATATATATATATATATATATATATATATATATATATATATATATATATATATATATATATATGGGTGTGTGTGTGTGTGTGTGTGTGTGTGTGTGTGTGTGTGTGTGTGTGTGTGTGTGTGTGTGTGTGTGTGTGTGTGTGTGTGTGTGTGTGTATCTTACTTTATTTGAAAATGTCATTACACAAAAAGGGTTACAACATTGATTACATTCAGGGTACAAGGCTACTTGTCACAAGTTGTAGACCTCCTCCAGCATCTCAGATGGCAGGTTTCCTGATATATATAAGGCTACCAGGGGATCTGGTAGCCTGGTGGATAACGCGCAGGACTCGTAATTCTGTGGCGCGGGTTCGATTCCCGCACCCGGCAGAAACAAATGGGTAAAGTTTCTTTCACCCTGAATGCCCCTGTTACCTATCAGTAAATAGGTATCTTGGAGTCAGTCAGCTGTCACGGGCTGCTTCCTGGGATGTGTGTGTGTGTGGTGTGGAGAGAGAGAGAGAGAGAGAGAGAGAGAGAGAGAGAGAGAGAGAGAGAGAGAGAGAGAGAGAGAGAGAGAGAGAGAGAGAGAGAGAGAGAGAGAGAGAGAGAGAGAGAGAGAGAAAATAGTAGTTAGTAAACAGTTGATTGACAGTTGAGAGGCGGGCCGAAAGAGCAAAGCTCAACCCCCGCAAACACAACTAGGTGGAAACACAAACACAAACACAAACACACACACACACACACATACACACATACACACATATTCACATTTTGTTGGTAGGGAAGACATGATCACTTCCTACAAAATCCTCAAGGTTATTGACAGGGTAGACAAGGGTAAACTATTCAACACTGGTGGTACGTGAACAAAGGGACACAGGTGGAAACTGAGTACCCAAATGAGCCACACGAACGTTAGAAAGAACTTTTTCAGTGTCAGAGTTGTTAACAGGTGGAATGCATTAGACAGTGATGTGGTGAAGACTGACTCCATACACAGTTTTAAATGTAAATATGATAGAGCCCAGTAGGCTGAGGAATCTATACAGTAGGTGATTGATGGTTGAGAGGCCGGATCAAAGAGCCAAAGCTCAACCCCCGCAAGCACTTATAGGTGAGTACAAGTAGGTGAATACACAGACAAACACACACACAAACACACGCAAGCACACAAAACACCTCAGTTAACTCACACATAATATCGAGTCTGACAGGATTTGAGAGTTGAGTTCCCTGAGTGTTTGTGGCCGAGCAGGTGTACTCTCCCGCACTCGATCTCTCCACCTGTTGCAGCACAAGACTGTTGCCACTCAGGATCACCCCGGCCGTCTGATTGGGCTTCACCTCCTCGCTCTGATGGAAAGAGAAGAAAAACATATAATGATTTACTCTGATAGATTCGTCTTGCTTACGCAGGCAATATTTTTATGTATATTTAACTCCTGATACGATTTGTATGTGTATTTACGCTGCCCTGATTGCCATGAATACTTCCTATGATCTAATTATAATTTATGTCTAAAAAATGTATAGTTAACATATATTTCCCCTTTGTTCTGATAGGCACATTTCTACAGTTAATATACCATAATTAGTGTACGTGGGCACATTTCTGATTGAGAATACTAGTCACATAGATACGGTTGTGCTGCTCATCTGCTTCACTAATATTGGAAGCAACTGGGGAGCATGTGTAGCTCCGAGGCAGAATTAGTGATGAAATGTTGGAGATGATTATATTCTATTATAAACTACAATTATAAACTGAGTCAATAATTTGTATGGTGGAGCTGCAGATTCTGTTGCGTATACTTATGATGACATCAAGATGGCTCCCATCTATAATTATTTATTTTGTTACTACATCCGTTAATTTGGGTTAGCTTCTACTGTAGTGTAGCTTATTTCAGAGCAAATTTAGTATTAAACAAAAAGGTTATTACCAACAGCTAGATATAATTTGCTGGTTCCGATATAAAGGGCTATATAAATGTTTTTTCTTCATTTCCTCACTTGCATTCAACAAGGAAATCATATTCATCCTCAAAATTTAAAAAATACGAATTAAGTTCACTTATAGTTATAAACTGAACCACTGATGTTAACAACAAATGTTCAAAAGATACAATTATAGTTCTTGCTACTAATGAATGAGGTCATCTTTCCTGTTAATGTCTATTATATGTGATGTGATTTTAGTGTCATTAACGATAACTGCATCATTTCTTCCATGCTCACATACTTCTCTATATGATATGTTATTCTCTAAGAATTTGAATGTTGGACATAATTTTTCTTTTTACACAATTTCACCATATTAGATGCAGGATATGGCGTCGAGCATATGAAGCTATACGATAATTGTTTATTATTAATGTCCCATACATGTTCAGACGAGAGTGTGGACTGGGCCTCATCACTCCTGTTATAAATCATAACCATGTAGTTCACTCTTCTGAGTGCAGGTAACAGAGCACAATTTTTTTTTTTTAGGTGACGAGCTTTTCCAAGTAATTTCTTTCTTTGAAAACAAATACTATCGAAGACTTGCACGTTTGTCACACTTAACTTTTGTTTGTAGACTTGGCAGATCAATGTTTAAGGTTTCTCTAATTCTTCCCCCAACCATTCAGAAATTGTTCCGTTGAGTCTGAGAGTTGCAAGCTCTCAATTCGATTCTTCAGTTGCTGTGCTAAATGCTTTTCAGTAAAAGAGCTTTTCGTGCCTTGCCACAGCACGAGCTATGTCACAGCCTGACAACGTGAAATACCGGCAACACAGAAGCCTTTATACACTATCTATTTTATACACTTTATTTAACTTCAGAACACTGAAGAATATATTACTTACTTTTAAATTACTCTTCTTGAGTTGGGCATAAAGATGAGCAGAGCCATGAATTTATTGCATCTTCTAACAGCAAGTACCAGAACATCAGTAAAGACAAAAAAAATATTGCTGCTCTATCTTTCGTTTTCTATTTACGGCGTGAAAATCACCTTTGTATATTCGATAGTATTTGCTTCTTCCTGTGTACTTCTGAGACATTCCAGGTCACAATAAGTAGAAAGCTCCTCTGATCGTCATGCTGCAACAAGATCTCTATTTTTCTCCCTTGCGAGCCGTGGTGAGGTAACAACTTTCCCAATGTCACATATGTGATGGTTGCAGTCCATGATTTTGAACTGAACTGGTGCAGCCCCTTGAAGTAATGCCCATTACTGAGTTGTCCACATAACTCTCAAGAAGAAAGTGTATTTCATCATTGTTCTAGTATTTATCCTGGATTTTACTTTTTAAATCCTTCAGCCAGATTTGTACAGGTCTCCATGTCTTTTGACTTCTGTAGAGCTTGTAGTTCGGCCAACAATTGCTGCAGATAAGTTTCTTTCAATGGGGTGGTGGGAGGAACTTTGTGTCTGCCTGAGTTGTTCGTATTCTCTGATCTAGATGGTAGAGTCTTGGCTGCGTGTTGCTTAAGATTTCGATGAGTTCACAATTTTTGTTGTCGTAGATGTATAGTTTCAGCATCACGAAACAGGGGTCGTGGTAGAACTCATAAATTCCTAATAACTCATTTAAATCTAAATGATGCTGAGATCTGTCTTTCATTATTTGACCGGTTAAAGGAGATCTCTCAGCCCGTAGCTACTTGACAGTCCCATTCACTCTCACGTTAGTTTCCTTCGTGCAAATGAACACTAATTATAACTGTTCCTTTTTTACAAGGTCTCTTATGTTTTTGGTGCAATAACTTGATATAGGTCTCTCTTTTGTTCGCTCATAATACAAATGCCGTCCAAAATCATATACTTGTCCTACATCTTTTTATATGTTTTGCCAAATACAATCTTGGTTGCAATGTCCAACCGTTCTGTGCTATCATTTGAAAAAGAGGATTTCCAGTTCGTTTAAGATAACTAAATTTCTCATTGTTTTTACATTTTTCTCTCAATTCAGTGCCTTTTTAGATTCATAATAAGGCTTTAAACAGATTCTTGTTTTGCAGAAACTCTAGCTACGCTCTATACCTGTATACATACAAAATTTATCACTGGTGCTGATATAAGGTATCGGGGAAGTGCTGCGGGGTGCTGTGAAATGCCAATTGATCTATCCGTAGCCTTTATAGCTGTGTTATAATGTTCTAATGCCTCACCTGCTCCAAGCGCACAGAATGCAGTGGTATTTTCAAGTAATAAAATATGTCCGTTCCTGTCACCACAAAGTACAGAGTTTAACAAGTTGAGTGAGCACTCCACCGCTGTCATGTAGTCACGGAACATTACAAAAGTTGGATACAACTATTTCTGAGCACTATAAAACTCTTCCATTTTCTCAGCTAGTTAAGATTCCTTAGTGAAGACTAGATCATTTTGAGGGTCTAGATCCGATTCTAACGTCGTCAGGTTTAGTTCCTTCAGTCGGTCTTCGTACTTCATCCCTCGCAGCTCTGGGACGAGTCTCGTTACAAACTTCTGCACCTTTTTGAGCGTCCTTATGTTTTTTCTTAAGAGAGGGAGCTTTACGTTGGGGCGGCATACTCTAAGAATGACCTCACAAAGGCGGTATACAGTGATATAAAAAACCTCCTTATTCAAGTGTTCAATACTTATATTTTCCTTAACATCATGAATGTGAATTTTTTTCCCCTCTGATTTGGCTTCCCTCAAAGTCGCGAATTTTTAACTCCGTCACTTGTTCACTGCTGATGAGTCTCTTCAACTTTAGACAAATTTCAGTCGCGTATCTCTCTGTGCATTCTCTATGTTAAATTGATTACTATTCCGGTGAGCATCTCATATAAGTTCCGCATTCTTAAAAAATAGTCTTACATAGATTATATATAGCGTTCTGAATGCATGTGTCTAGGTCATTGAAGGATCACCTAATATATATAAGTTTGGTGAATGCTACAGGCATTATTTTGTTTCTGGTGTCCACAGGCAACCTATTTGGTGCTGTGAAAACTCTCAGATATTTCTGTTACACTGGATATGGGTTCTGCTTCCCTATCAGCTCGTACTGACCTTGTGATCTGCTCTCCATCACACACTTTGGTCTCCGAAAGTTATCACCCCCCAATAAATTTTTACGACATCCGTACACATGAATACAAATTAACTTGTTCCGTCTGTCAGATGGTTGACACATCAGTAACATTGCTGGACTTAAACCTTACCTATGTATAAAGTCCTTGTTCGGTTTTCCCAAAGCACGCCATATATCAGCCAATCTTGCACAAGCAGTTGATGCTATCTGGTTTATATGTATCTCTTGGGATAAGTTGGTTCATACCCACTGTATTTTTCTCTTCTACTCTCTAGGAGGGATTTCCTCCTCCTTTTGCAATGTGTCAGCTCTTTCCCAATCAGTAATTGGCTCTAGATAAAAATATCTCTTACAGCTATTAGTTAGGCCAGATTTTGCGTTTGACAATGTCTTTCTGGAGCTTATTGTTCTCTTTCCTTGTGAATATCCTACTCAAAAATTATGTGGTGTTCGCTCAGAAGACAATGGTTGAATAGAGTCTATTCCATTCGAGAAACTTTTCGTCTAGTGTTTATTTTTAGAGAGAGAGAGAGAGAGAGAGAGAGAGAGAGAGAGAGAGAGAGAGAGAGAGAGAGAGAGAGAGAGAGAGAGAGAGAGAGAGAGAGAGAGAGAGAGAGAGTGAGAGAGAGAGAGAGAGAGAGAGAGAGAGAGAGAGAGAGAGAGAGAGAGAGAGAGAGAGAGAGAGAGAGAGAGAGAGAGAGAGAGAGAGAGAGAGAGAGAGAGAGAGAGAGAGAGAGAGAGAAAGAGAGAGTGGGCGCGAGGAGGCTGAAGATATGGAATTAGACACACGAACATACACACATAAATAAAGTAAATGAGGTCTCTTGCTCTTCGCATTCCACTCTTGCAACTTGCAGAATCAACAACGCGAGCAAATGCAGCTGCAGATTACGTGCTTCGTGCCGGAGAGCCTCGAGCGAGGGACGGGAAACTGCTCCAAGCATCTTCAAAATAATAACAACTGAACTTTTTAAACTTTAATGGTGGTTTCCAGATCTCAGACGCCTGGAATCAACAATGCGGCTGGAAATTATAGAGTTGGTTGAGTTAGTAGTAGTTGTGATGGTGGTACGTGAATTGGTAGTGGTGATTGTGGTGTAGGTGGTGATAGTGGTGGTGGTGGGGAGGTCGTCGATGATGGTAGTGTCTTGAATTTGTCAATGCAGATGATTGCGATCCTGTTAGAAAAGATGTTAATAATCGTGATGAATGATTTATGATGATGCCCATCATCATGGTGGTGCTGAAATGTCTGTTCAGTTCTACGAATATGCAAAGCATTTTTGTTTTTGTCATAGATTCTTTGTTAGAACGTCTATCTGTTTGTCTGTTTCGTAGCAATTTCCTATCTTAAAATTCCTAATTTCCAATCTTTCTTCTTCCTATTCTGCTTTTCTTTCAGTTCCGATTTGATTCTGCCTCAGTATTTATTTTTTTTCCAATAAGCAGAATTGCATAGCTTGGATCAAACAAGATAAGCAAACCATTGCTAATGTAACCAGTGTTATTTTCTACTTTTTAATCAAATTAAGGTTTAAAAATATTATTATTGTGTTTAAATGTTCTTTCCTGAATCGATAATACTTATCACAACTATTTTGCTGAACGAACAAAAATTAACTGTTGCTGCCAACGATGTTTACTTTGTTTATTATTAATTACAAAATTATTTGAAAAAAGAAGAAGCCAGAAACCAGCTTAATAAGTGTTCGGTCTACCGAAGTCTACCGAAGTCTACACATATATGTACTATATTAGACCAACGAGAGCGGATATCAGGATTGCCTGATATTCGTACTTATAACCAACCTATCCTAACCTATTCTAGGTTAGGATAGGTTGGTTTAGGTTAGTTTAGGCTAGATTAGGTTAGGGTTCTTTAGTTACTCTCAGTATTAGAGGATGCGGTAGTTTTCATCTTGTTTAGAAGTCAGTATTTAGAACAAGAATTATTGCATTGTATTATGCACTTTTTGTATTTTTACTCTGTGCCCTGTTTTTTGTATTAAACGGTGAATGTAAGAAGTATCAGCAATGCCATCATTCAAATAAAGACGCCGAGAGCTAAAGCACAACCTAATTACTAGCGCTTATTTAAGCTGACTTAGATGAGTGTTTTCAACGTAGAAACTCGATCAAGGGGGAAATAGTAGACGTAGAAAACGCCAGCCATAGTTATAACATACTATGTAAAGAAACAGGAGACAAGCAGGAAAATATTAAATGGAAGATGAACGGCCAAGTTGCCTCCCATGAAAATGCAACAACTACAAGATCTGTCCTATCTATTAGAGTCTTCTACGGAACTTCAAGTCTACGGCTCAAGACGAAAGAAACAGCTCTGAAAAGCATTAATAATAGAAACGTGACACCTACCAACACTAACCAAAACAGACTGTTGATTATTTAATACAAGAACAAGGCCAGAAATTTTCTCATTAAGAATTCTTTCGAGACAAGCAAAACGCTTTGAAAAAGACAAATGTCGAATATGCCTTTTCATACCCATTTCAGGAAGAGTACCCCCAACGATCTCAATAAATAGGCAAGACAAAATTATTTTCAAAGGGTCTGCAATGCAAAAAAATATCAGAGCAGCATGGAGAGTTTAGTGCAGGCTGGAGTAAACTACTCCAATCCTGCACTAAAGAGGCACCCTTCTTGAGCCCAGATGGGCACAATGTATAAGAAAGTAGATGGAGTCGCCATGGGTTCTCCCCTAGGTGTCATGTTTACGAACTTCTACATGGGCACCATCGAGCAGAGGGTCTTAGTTGACATGGGCTTGAACCCGCCATATACTGCAGGTATGTTGACGACATTTTTACGCAAGTACCTGATGCCAGATGTCTGAAGCAACTGAAGGAGGCATTTCAGCAGAATTGTGTGTTGAGCTTCACTTACGAGAATAATAATAATGGGAAGCTGCCCTTTCTGGATGTAACAGTCACGGAAAAGAGCGGAGGCTTCCACACTGCAGTCTACACTAAGGAAACCAACATAGGAATGTGCCTCAATGACAAGAGTGCACCATCTGGTCACCATTTGGTCCGGGAGACATCTCCCGTCACGCAGGGTGCAGTCGCACCTCCACAGATCTCCAGTATCATCTATTGATACTGGTGATGGCTCAAAAGGGCCACCACTTACGAGCTATTCATGCCTGTGCCACCTTTTGGGTGGCTTCATCTTCATCTTAACACATTCACAAGGGAATCATCTCCCGTCATGCAGGGTGCATTCGCACCTCCACAGATCTCCAGTATCAGCTCTTGATACTGGTAATGGCTTAAAAGGGCCACCACTTACGGGCTATTCATGCCCGTGCCACCTTCTGGGTGGCTTAATCTTCATCAATCAATCAATCGTTATGAACACAGACCATCTGGTCACCATTTGGTCCGGGAGACATCTCCCGTCACGCAGGGTGCAGTCGCACCTCCACAGATCTCCAGTATCATCTATTGATACTGGTGATGGCTCAAAAGGGCCACCACTTATGGGCTATTCATGACTGTGCTACCTTTTGGGTGGCTTCATCTTCATCTTAACACATTCACAAGGGAGACATCTCCCGTCATGCAGGTTGCATTCACACCTCCACAGATCTCCAGTATCAGCTCTTGATACTGGTAATGGCTTAAAATGGCCACCACTTACCGGCTATTTATGCCCGTGCCACCTTTTGAGTTGCTTTATCTTCATCTTAACACATTCATAAGGGAGACCTCCCGTCATGCAGGGTGCATTCACACCTCCACAGATCTCCAGTATCAGCTCTTGATACTGGTAATGGCTTAAAAAGGGCCACCACTTACGGGCTATTCATGCCCGTGCCACCTTTTGGGTGGCTTAATCTTCATCATTGACAAGAGTGACTGCCCAGATAGGTACAGGAGGAGTGTTGTCAACGCTTACGTCGACCGTGCTCTCAGCCACAGCTCAGATTGGAAGCAAGTCGATGAAGAACTCTGTAAGGTAAGGCAGGTCCTAGTCAACAACGGCTTCTCTAACGGTTTCGTTGAAGACATCATAAATAGAAAGGTAAAACGCCATACAACCTCTGAAGAGTCAACCAACACAACACTTGTAACCCCCATTAGACTATTTTACAGGAACTTCTTTTCCTCGGCTCATAAAACAGAGGAAAGGGTCCTGAAAGATATTGTTGATAGGAACGTTATCCCCACAGACAAAAATAAAAAAATACAATCGACAATTTATTATAAAACCAAAAAAACGGCAAATCTACTCATGAAAACTCTCCAGATACCAAGCAGAACGCCTTAAAGGAGACCAACGTTGTCTATGCCTTTAAATGCCCCCTTGGGGACTGTAAGCCCCAAAGAACTCAGTATATAGGCAAG
This sequence comes from Procambarus clarkii, assembly GCF_040958095.1. NCBI lineage: Eukaryota > Metazoa > Arthropoda > Malacostraca > Decapoda > Cambaridae > Procambarus > Procambarus clarkii. The sequence continues at coordinate 32,013,741 of NC_091159.1, read as the reverse complement.
ACAACAACGCCTCTTTCCAGGCGATTAACAATGCATAAACAACAGGGCTCCATCAAGGAACAGATAATCTCTTCTCACAACCAGACCATCACCAGAGAAATCTTAACAAACAAGACAGAAATTATCGATAGGTACAGCGATAGCAGGCGGCTCGACATCAGCGAGGCACTACAAATCAAAAAGTCAACACCAGCAATCAACAGCCAATTAATGCACAACTACGTTCTACTCACTTCAAGACCCCGAACCAATATGGAAGAAGCAAGAGGAAGCATGGGCCAATAGCCATTCTGTAGTTACTTCCATTCATATGTTCACTTATCCAATTTATACCCATTGTTTCGTGTTCTGTCTTGTGTTTGCCACCTCACCCAAAACTTTTGTACCATGTCACCTCATCCAATAGAGTTTCTCATGAGAAACTCTCCAGACACGAAACAGAACGCTTTAAAAGAGACTAACGTCGTCTATGCCTTCAAATGCCCACTTGGGGACTGTAAGCTCCAAAAAACCCAGTATATAGGCAAGACAACAACATCTCTTTCTAGGCGTTTAACGATGCATAAACAACAGGGCTCCATTAAGGAACATATAATCTCTTCCCATAACCAAACCATCGCCAGAGAAATCCTAGTAAACAACACAGAAATCATCGATAGATACAGCGATAGCAGGCGGCTAGACGTTTGCGAGGCACTACACATCAAGAAGTCAACACCAGCAATCAACAGCCAATTATTGCACAACTATATTCTACCCACCTCAAGACTCCGCTCCAATATAGAAGCATCAAGAAATATGGACCAATAGGCTTTCTACAAACACTTCTATTCAATATCCATTGTTTCGTGTTCTGTCTTGTGTTGATACTTTTAATACCCTATTAATATCCTCTAATGCCACATCATCCTTCCCACCTTACTCAAATGTAATGCCACATCACCCTTCCCACCTCACTCAAATGTAGATATAAAATCAGGGAAACGCAAGTTCTAATCAGTTGTGTATTTGTGAAGTCTTTGAAAATGTAATAAGTTTTACGAAACGCGCCCGTGTCGCGTCAGACTAGAAATAAAAATGAATTTTGGAGAAGTGATTTTTGATTTACCTCCAACAGTGAAGCATAATGTACGAAAGATTGAGAAAATTCGTGTTAGAATTATTAATCTTACTTTTTCGGTCATATTTAATAAAATATGTCTACAGGAAAGACTGCTACCAAAATATACTAATATATATATATATATATATATATATATATATATATATATATATATATATATATATATGCATTTATGTATACATATATATATACATTTATATATATTGGTGTATACTGGCAGCAGGTTTTCTTTCAAACATGTTTCATTGAATATGACCGCATATTCTGTATTTATTATTTTCTGGTTTAGGGCTTCTATCCCTCTAACTATTTTCTTAGCATCAGGGCTTAATTGGAATAGGAGTTCTCCAAAACTCATTTTCGTACTTTTAAGGTGAAGAAAAGAAGTGATTTACTATAGAGTGTATTACACTTATTTGTATAATTTGCACGACGTTTCGAACCTCCATGGTTCATTCTCAAGTGAACAGATCTTACAATACTAGTTGATTTTATACCCGCATTAGGTCAGGTGATAATACAATGAAGGTGAAAAACATGGGGGGATACATAAGGGATAAACATAGGGGCTGCAGAAGGCTTATTGGCCCATACGAGGCATCTCCTATCTAAACACAAAGATTAATCCAGTGTAATTGGCCTGTTATGTTGGACATTGTCTTCTGTGTTGGCATCGATATGTTCTTGTCTTGTCCTTACTCTCATGGTGGGTAGAGTAAATAGTTCCGTGATTTGGGTGTTCATGGTAGGTCGCTCTATTCTTATGTGAATTGCCTCAAGAATTTGTAATCTTCTTGAATCTTGGGTTTTGTCTATTATGCAAGTATTCTTGTTCAAC
>NC_091159.1:31864280-32009280 GCF_040958095.1 Procambarus clarkii | reverse complement strand
TCATATATCTACGTTAATTTTAACTCCAATAAAAAAAAATTGACCTCATACATAATGAAATGGGTAGCTTTATCATTTCATCAGAAAAAAATTAGAGAAAATATATTAATTCAGGAAAACTTGGCTTATTAGGCAAATCGGGCCTTGAATAGTAGGCTGAGAAGTGCGTTCTGGCTACTAGGTACGACATATATATATATATATATATATATATATATATATATATATATATATATATATATATATATATATATATATATATATATATAGTCAATTGTTTACTTATATGATGTGTGAACATTTTTCTGATTACCTCTGTTTCTCGCTATGAAATGTTCCTTTGTTTGGTGTTTCTCACTCATTACGTAATTCTCAAAGAACTCATTAAAACACTCTCTGTATCTTGTTGCATATATTTAAACTCCAGTATACTAAGTTTACACTGGTCAACTGAATCTACTAACGTCGAATTTTTAAAGCTTGAATTTTTATTTCCTAGTACTGTGTGAGGTTTGTATTTCACCTTCTGCTGGTTTCGAACCCCATTCAGATTATTATTCCTCTTATGTCCTGGTTTTTAAAAATTCAAATGTTTTTTCCCTGAAGAAATAAATTATCACCGACTCTTTCCAAATCCTTTCCGAGCGTACCTCTTTAATTTCACTTTATGACAGTAACAACAAACGCAACATCCAGTCATTGTTTATCCATTTACTTGTTGTTGGTCATGTTTGCTAATGCTTATTTTTTTTGTATTTAGGCGTACATACTTATGAGAAATAGGATTTATTATTTAATTTTAGTTGCATTGTTTGTTCCAGTTTAACTAGTGTCACACTCTATCCCCCTTACATTCTGATACCTCATTTACTATCCATCCCGTTTTCTATATTTACCACTGTGAAAATTTAAACTAGGCAGAAACGTTCGAGGTCTAGAAACCTATCTAACCCTTCGAGACCAGTACGTACGTCAGTATTGCGATGCTTCAGTCTATAGTAATAAATTACATTTTAAACAGATTTGTCGATTAAGTAATCACTTTACTCTGAGAACGAGCTCGATTGATCTGCGGTACGGAAATAGGTGCTCGGGGTCGCCAGAGTTCAAGAGGAAACATCATATGCCACGTCAACTTCTGACCTGCTTTCCCTCTTCGCTGAATTTTGGCACTGTCTTCCAGCTATGTCCTACGTAAATATTTTTAAAACAAAAAATTTCAAACTTGTTCTTGTAGTGATATACAACATTAATTATTATTCTCATGGAAATTAAATAAATTTCGGTTATTCATACTTTGGCAGCCGTGTCATAAATCAAGTAACTTCAACACACTCCCCTTTCGTCCCACTGCCCTAGTAACCAGAAGACTGACCCACAACCTTCACACAGAGTCAAAGTTTAAGGTGAGTTATTATATTTGCAAGAAATTTTGTAGAAAAAAAATCCAATCAGTTATGAATAACATTATTACGGACCTCGGGAAAATTTAAATATATTTTCTGCTATTCATATTTTAATCATAGTAACATAAAACACGCAATTTCAACACAGGCTCCTCTTCTTCCCTACTAGAATCAACAGAAGGTGGGCACACACTCACACATAAAACTTCAAAAACCGCGTATCGCTCACGTGTGCTGATCTGTTTCTTCGTGAACTTCACAATGTTCCAGAAATATTATACTAAACGGAACTGAAAAGAAACTGGATCAAATAATGATGAAATTCACTGATAATCAAATGTCTCTTATCTCTCTTCTGTCGCCAGAGAGCGAAGCACAAAATGTAAATGAGAATTATTCAAACACGCCTCGCTCACATTTTCATGTCTCATCTAATCAGTCACCATGCGGCTGAGCCTCTGCCACCTGCTGTCTCATTCAAGCAGTTACTGTACGTCTCATCTGTCATTTACTGTCTCATCCAAGCAGACAGGTATGAGCCTCATTTACTGTCTCATCCAAGCAGACAGGTATGAGCCTCATTTACTGTCTTATCAAAGCACTCACCGTATGAAACACTTTCCGTCACATGTTTCATACAGACAGGAGCCCGGCAATTCATCCTCTGTCGTTTACTGTCTTATCCAATCAGGTGATGAGAAACTTTTTCATTTGTTCAGGTGTTCCAACTTTTTAACTTTCTTCAAATTAAGTTAACGTTCATTGTTACCTGAATGTTTATCGGAATTAGTATCTAAATATTGCTATGTTAACGTTAACTAACATGTGTTTGTTATTACTGAAAATGTTTATATCTGGAGTTGTTGTAGAAAGTTTTGTTGTTGCTATTGTTATTGTGTTAAAAAGCTAACAACTACCATTTTATTAATTATTTGATAATTTGTATTTATTAGTAACAATTAATTAATTATTTATTGCAGAGAATTATTATTATTTTGCTAATTCATGTAAGGAGTTAAAGCAATATAGAGCAAAACTACTTGTATGACTTTGCATTCTGGCATAACATAATAATGGCATTCTGTAATAATATAAACCGAATTACAGTCGTATACAGCGACAGTAGAACTCAACTACTACAATAATTTCAGTAGTAGTTGTGATTGTTGTAGTAATTGTAATTGTTGAAGTAACTGTTGTAGCACATGTTGCACCGTTGCAGTAATTATCTTTGAAATAATTGGTTCGTATTTGCAATTTTTGTATCAGCAATTACTGAAGAAACTATTGAAGTATAAACTGTAGTATTTGTAATCGTTGTAGAGGTATTTGTTGAAGGGTGAGTGCAGAAGAGGCAATTGCACTAGCAACCAAACTAGCAACAACACTACTATTTAGAGTAAAACAAGCATTAAATTAGTTCACGGTGGAAGTGGTAGAGCGAGCGACATATTCTGGGTTTGATTCTTGGGCTGGGTTCGAGTCTTGATCTTATGTTCTTTTTTATATGAGTAGGTGGTTTATAAATCAACTGTAAAAAAAATAATTTTTACAGTTTTGTAAAAACTGAAACGAACATGAAAACATAAAACATAAAATCATTAATTTGTGCTACTTGTAAATGTATGTATCGTTGCACCTGTTAACATTTTCAAGGGAAATGATGTAGTGAATGCAGGTTATCTTAAGCATCACTATAACAATCATAAAAGTTGAGGTGAAGTAAAGTGATGCATATATAAGATGTCTTCTAAAGTTTCCTCTCCCCCTATGTTCAAATAATGCTGGGGCCATGCGCTGGACATCCTGCCTTGGTCTGGAAAATGGAAGAATGTTTCTGAATGTGCGTGGTCTGTTAATAACTAGTTGAGAGTTTTGGATACGTTGTGTCTCGCTCATGTCTAACCTTCTATTAAAGTTGTATTTCATTGATTTTTGTCTGGATATCTCTGGTGATGATCCGATTTTAAGAAGAAGTTACATGTTCTGTGATGGAGCCTAGCTGATGCATTGGGAGGCAACCTTCGAAGAGATTGTGTCTTGCCTATAAATTGAGATAATTGGGCAGACAATCCCCAAATGAGCATGTGAAGCCACAGGTGACCTTCGTCTCTTTTAAGTCGTCGTATTTGGTATCGGGTAGAGTTCCTCATGAACAAGATGATGGTCGTCTTGCTCTTGAAGTTGACTGCTCATTCTATCTACTTGTTGGCGTTGGTTGGAGATCACGTTTCTCTCAATATTGTCCTTCAGAACTCTTTTTCTCAGTGTTGTGAGCCGTGGAAATTAAATTCATGAAGAATAGTTTAATTGACGGAGACAAGTTCTTCATTGCTGGCCTATTATCAGAGGTAGCATAGAGGATCACCTTTCTAAGAATAATATTTTTTAAATACCCATCAGTATATCTAATTTTAACTGGGACCTGTGATACTCGATTTGAGTTTCTCGCCAACGTGCTTCCAACTGGAGCTTCCAACAAGTATGAGAAAAACTGGTTGACACAGGGGTCGTCAACACATGTACCTGTGCAGACGATAAGTCACAATAACGTAGCTGACGACCCGATGACAAAACCACACATCAGAAACTGGAGAAGCGACGACATTTCGCTTCCGTCCTGGACCATTATCAAGTCGTGTGGACTTGATAATGTGCCGTGTGGACTGAATACTGGGCAGTGTGTACCTGTCAGTAAACTCATTTCTAGCATTACGGCACTTTCCTATGTTTGTTTCCTTGATGTTGATTTCTCCGTGAAGGCCACCATTCCTTTTCGAGATTTTTACACCTTGGAAAGGACAGCGTACCTTCAAGCTCCATATCGTGAGTGAACCTTATCTCGATACTTTACTCGAGTGCATTATTAAGCTATAACCCGCTCAAGGACTCAGGTGCCTGCACAAATAGACCATCAGAGTACCTCCAATATATGTTAGGTTTTAGGTCCGATGTCAATAATAATTTTCCTCAATAATGCCTGGGAAAAAGTTAGGAAATATGACAATTAGAAGAAAACTTATAACGAAAACGTCCAGTACTTTGTATATGAAGCCATCAGGGTCTAGGAAGTGTGCCTCTTCAGTATATGCTTCCTGTAGTTTTATAACTTTGCATTCTGGCATAACACTAGAAGCTATTGACAGTCATCTTCAAAATCTAAAACAAACTGATTCCCATGCCTTTACTGATGGTTTTGTGCAATTGAGCACTTGTAGAACAGGTTGTGCATGTGCAGTAATTATAGGGAATGAAATGATCATGTCTAGTACACAGAGATTGAATGACTAGGCAAGCAAATGATGTTTTGTGACTTTAAAAGCAATTTTCAGTCTTTAAATAACCCATCACAATTAATGTCTGAAGTAGCTTGTAATATTATATGTAAAGTAATCTTTGCCAATGAAAAAAACTTTTGTATAAAATTTGTGTTGATCCCATCCATTATTGTTGGAACTGAAAAACATGACTTTGAAGAACGGTTGGCCAATGAGGATCGCAGGAAAGAAAACATTGATTATGACTTTGGACTATCTAATGCAATTATTAGAAACATACAAATTAAAGAAATTACCTCAGATTTAGAAGAACTAAGAAATGCCCAGAGACCTGAAAGCTGCAGAATTAAAAGCTATGACAACTTTTTTAATCATAGGTATTTGTATGGTCAGCACAGTAACCGGATCAGGCAATATGATGTAGTCATTGCGCGAATTCGCCTTGGCTATAGGTACATCTGGAAGGTTAGTGAGGCTGAGCCACTACCATAATATTCAAGTGTGATATTCATGTGAAAGTCTAATGAATTAAAACTAGAAGGGAAGCCATATGAACTTATGAGACGATTTGCTGTCTTCTGAATTGCATAAAACAATTTTGAGAATTCAACTTTTCTTTTGTGAAAAACGTTCTTGATCAAAATTATCTATTTAGAAATTTAAGTGAATTGTAATACAGTGAATTCGTAACTTTTTAATGGGGAATAAATTTAACAAATGATTGAAATGTCAGGTTAGAGAAAAATGCAACTGGTTAAAATACCAAAGATAATAATAGAGGAATGTCGTTACAGCTGATATTTTAAGCCAGGAGACTCAATAATTTTAAGCCAGGCGCTGTAATCAACCCGTCCTCATGAATGGTACTTCGTATTTTGACGTATTTGTCGTATGGACAAAAAGTCATGTGCTAAAAATCCTAATGTTCGCAAAATTGACGTGATGTCACATTTTTTTTCGTGGGTACTTGATTAGGCTAGACCGAACAATTTAATACATCAGTTTAGTGACATTGTGAATGCTGGAGTGAAAAATCGGCTGTAATAATATGGGTAAATTCTTCACTTTGGGAGAGCAGGATTCTATAAGATTCGAGCTTCCAACAGACAAAGTAATTCAATAAAGACAAAACAAAACAGAATTGCAGCATGTTGTTTGTTGACAACGGGACTGAGCTTTGCAGAGCCTCTATTGATGAACATAATTCTTAAAAAGTTAAGAAACTAGGACCTGGATTCAATAAGTATTTCCGCCTCTGCTCTAAAACCAATACATCTTTTGTCAATCTCTGGTGGATTTGTTTACATTTACCAAACAGTTTATGATCTCCGAAGCACTTGGCGGTTGTTTATGACATTAATAAAATTTGCTTCGCAAGTTTCGATGCGGGTAAACTGTTTAACGAATGATAACAAAGACGCCCAAGATTGAGAAATTATATAAACGTTCCCAAGTGGATGAGCACCTGATTGTTGAATCCTAGCCCAGAATCTTAGAAATTCCAAATAAAAAATATTGGGTAATAGTCAGAATGATTAAAGAGATCAAATTTCTTCTGGAATTATTAATCATTATTATAAATAACAGATAATTAGGAAGCGAGTGAGTTAGCATTGGTGCAGCTCAATGGGACGAACCTTGAACACAATAATCATCTAATCGAACACAATACTTCTTTTAGACTCTTTGATCCATTATGAAGTGCTACGTGATAGATGAAAGGCGAGGATGCGGAAAGCTGGAGTTGTCCAAAGTTGTGTAAAATTAAATACAAAAAAGTAATTACTAAGACGTAAAATTGTATCAGAGCTTCTGAAGATGTGTTAAAAACACATAAACTTCGTGATTATAGGTTTTAACACACACACACACACCAGCCTGCCAGCCAGGGGCCTGGCTGGCTGAGTGGACAGCGCTCTAGACTCGTGGACCTAGAGACCGGGGTTCGAACCCGGCTGCCGGCGGAAAAACAAATGGAAACAGCTTCCTTCATCCAGATGCCCCTGTTACCTAGCAGTAAATAAGTACCTGGGAGTTAGACAACTGCTACGGGCTGCTTCCTCTGTGTGTGTGTGTGTGTGTGTGTGTGTGTGTGTGTGTGTGTGTGTGTGTGTGTGTGTGTGTGTGTGTGTGTGTGTGTGTGTGTGTGTGTGTGTGTGTGTGTGTGTGTGTGTGTGTGTGTGTGTGTTTGTGTGTGTGTGTGTGAAACAAATAATCAGTAGTTAATTGATTAATTGACAGTTGAGAGGCGGGCCGAAAGAGCAGAGCTCAACCCCCGCAAGCACAACTAGGTACACACACACACACGCACACACACACACACACACACACACACACACACACACACACACACACACACACACACACACACACACACACACACACACACACACATACTATGACAGAGCCCAGTAGGCTCAGGAAATTGTACACCAGTTAATTGACAGTTGAGAGGCGGGACCAAAGAGCCAGAGCTCAATCCCCGCAAGCACAACTAGGTGAGTACACACACATAAACCCTCACACACATATACAACATTACCAAACACTTTAATGAGGTAAACTACCCATCCAATCTAATTAAACAGCGGAGCTGCGCAAGTCAATCACTAACCACGTAACTCCATAACTGCCTCACCAAGTTTATTCACTCGCTAATGAATGCTTCGTTTTCCATTACCACCAACCGTGTTCTGAGAGCCTTCAATCAACCTGTTCACTCTAACTGTTCAACAGGACCACTCAACGCCCAAGTTGTTAAGATACACTCCTATCATGAGGGCGTAATTAACATTTATCTAAGCAACTATTAGCCAAAGATTTCCGGTTAATAATAATAATAATAACAACAATAATAATAAATAATGGGTCCTTGTAACACTTATGAGGCATCGGGATGCTCTAGATTGTGAATTAAAATTATACAACAGAGAACATGCCTAGTACTTTCATAAGAGAGTAAGCCTATTACTTTCACAAGAGGGTATGCCACTTACTGTTCACCGCAAAGTGAACACTCTTCTCTCACACTCTATTACAATATGCCCATTTAAGCCCATCTCAAAAATTTTCCACCTACTCTGAAACTCGTTCGACCCATTCTGAAACTCTTCCCACCCACTCTAAGACTTTATTCACCAGTTTTGAGACTATCCACCCACTCTGAGACTCTATCCACCCTCCCCTAGACTTTATACGCTAATCCTGAGGCAACCCCTTGGCTCTATTACCCCCATTCCCCATTCCTCATTTTTCTTCACAGCTCCGCCATCACCATCCTCATAACTCATGCAATATTGCTTTGTTTCCATCACCTCACCGTAATTGGCTCTGTTGCAGGCTCTCTCCACATCCGGCCCCCCTCCCACATCACCGTTTCTCACATCCGGCCCCCTCCCACATCACCGTCTCTCACATCCGGCCCCCTCCTTCATCACCGTCTCTCACATCCGGCCCTCTCCCACATCACTGTCTCTCACATCCGGCCCCGTCTTACATCACCGTCTCTCACATCCGACCCCATCCCACATCACCGTCTCTCACATCCGGCCCTCTCCCACATCACCGTCTCTTACATCCGGCCCCCCTCCCACATCACCGTCTCTCACATCCAGCCCCCCTCCCACATCAGCGTCTCTCACATCTGGCCCCCATCCCACATCACCGTCTCTCGTGTCCGGCTCCCTCCCACATCACCGTCTCTCACATCCGGCCCTCTCCCACATCACAGTCTCTTGCATCCACCCCCTCCCACATGACCTACTATCCCTACCAGGCCTCTCCCACATGACCTATACGCCCTGCCGGCTCCCTTCCATATTACCTTCCCTCCCTGTCGGTCCCCTCCCATATCACCTGCTCGCCCTAATTGTCCCCATTCTCTCCTTACCCTCTCTCCCCCTGTCAGCCTTCTCCCACATCTACTATCCCTGCCGGCCCTTTCCTACATTTCTTACTATTCTTCCGAGCCCCAAAAAACTCTACCTGCTATCTTTGCCGGCCCCTTCCCACATTATCTACTAAACCTTTTCGGTCCCATCCCACACTACCGTCCCTGCCCGTCCCATCCCATACTATGCATACCATCCCTGCCAGTCGCCTCACACATCTCGTACTATCCCTGCGGACCCCCCTTCCCACATTACCACCTATCTATTCTGGTCCCCCTTCCACACTATCTACTCTCTATGCAGGTCTCACCTCATAATCTACTATCTCTTTTGGCTCCGTCCACATTATATATATTGTTCCCTATCAAAACCCGTACGTCATCACCCCAGACACTCAATACACCCCCTACCCACGAGTGATTGGTGCAGGTGTAGTCACTTTAGAGAGTGATGGGTGTAGGGTTTAGCGAGTGATGGGTGGTGGGAAGAGGGGAGTGGGGTGAGAAGAAGGAAAGTAGGCCGCAGAAGACATGCTAGGAGACTACGTGTGAGCCAATAAGGAGCCCCCTGTGAGAGCCATGCGTCACGTGTAATGGCCGGGTGTTTCAGCCAGGGGGGGGCGCTCGCTTCAGACTGGTTGGCATATATAATGCAACGGGGGAGATGGAACGCCGCCAGCCCAAGCTTTAGCTGAGAGATGAAGGATCGCTCGCTATCAGAATCTGTATTATATGAGGCGCTTAGCGGTAAAGCTGCCTTGCAACCGCCCTATCTAGCTTCTTGTGACTCATTATGGGATACTACTATCTTCCCCTCAGCCCTCCCCCTCTGCCCTCCTCCTCAGCCCTCCGCTCTGCCCTCCCTCTCAGCCCTGCCCTCAGTCCTCATCTACCTCCAAGCTTCTTATCGGGTATATTGAGGTGTTAAAGGATCGTTTATCAGGTTTTCTTGGGTCTTATCGGGACTTGAGTGTGTCTCCTTTATCACGGAAAATGGGTGGTGAGGAGAGGAAAATGATCAGCCCGGGACGAAGATGGTTTTCTCCTGTCCGGACAGAAGGTGCTTGCATGCAAGGCTATTTATGACATATTTAGGTGATGCTGGTGCATGGATTTTGTTTCCATTACGAAAGTTTTATAATAAGTGCACGCACACGCACTCAAACACACATTAAACACACACACACACTTTATCAGGCTATTCATCATCACAGAATCATAACATAGTTTACGAAATATTTTGTCCCATAAATCACTAAAACTTTGCTACTAAAATGCTCTATATTTCTTCATGAGGAACGCTCATCCCCCTAAAAAATTGCTCGATACCTGTAGCCTAGACACAGAGCGCCTGAAAACCTATCATCATAGTGCGCTAGATAACACTATGAGTGGGTCTGTGTGCTTGTGGGACTTTCAGTACATATGTACATTTGTGCGAGGTAATACGGTGTTACTCTGTGTTTGTGAGGGGGCTCCACAACACAGATCAGTGGCCAGAATCAGGTCATTCTTTCCCTCTTACGAATGCCCGTATTCGATTCCCTCTGGTTGAAGCAGTTGGGCAACGTTTCCTCACTTAATCCTCATAAAAATAAGAGTACCTAAGGGGGGATGTACAAAATACATCGTCGGCGTCGAGGGGCACAATCCCCAAAGCAGGTCAGAGACGATTGGGAACGTATAATTTCACAAAGGTTAGATAATTCGAATCTAATTTTTATTTAATTGTGATAAACCAGCAGCTGATCAAAAATGCTTCTCTATAATAAACTACTTTCGATTTTTAATTGAAAAATACAGCTGATAGGAGGCACAGGAAACAAAATTTAACTTTTGACATCCGTACATCTTGATCTCGAATTACGTAAGTATATTTTTTTCTGTCGGAAAATCCGACACCATTTAATAATATCATACAGGCAGATAATATTGCTGTGTTGTATACACAAGTTATCCCATAGAAAATGTAACTTGTAGTGGAATTTCCGTCTATAGAAAACGGGATATCATTACCACATACTATTATAAATTCACCACCTATTATGGTGGGAATTATTCTTCAATACTGTTAGTCTTTGGACTTTACCATCATAAAAACATCTCATATAAATTAACTTAATTATCAATATTAAAATAGAGTAAATGTGACCCTTCTATCACTTACTGTCATCTGGACAACGTAGGCCAGTAGCGTCAGGGAGGAGGGAGTGGTCAGCCATTGTTATTGTTTAAGACCACAGAGTCGTGGAGCTAATTACGGCTCCTATAAATTCCCTTGGAAGAAGTGTTATGGAAGATCAGAGTAGTGATCTGCCATCATCAACACGCTGTCATCAATCTCAAGGGAAGTGTCTTTCCGAAACCCGTTTATCTAATCGTTTTTGGCCATTAATGTCAGTAGATAGGGCGCACCGGTTAGAACACGAATGATCGACTCAAACAAGGTAATTAAGCCTAGGTCTTTATGGTTCCATGTACCGTGTTTTGTCTGATATAGCTGTCATATATTAGGATTCTGGCTTCATAGCTAGCGCCCTTTTGACAGGTCAAGACGAGGAAGCATGCTTTGTGTACCAGTTACTGGGTGATGGAAGCTACCTCAAAGAGGATAATTTGGTGTCTACATCCTGGTTATACCTGGTGGACTAAGGCCTGCTGTACAATAAGATAAGGAACCTCTTCAATGTACACTAATGTGTAGTTAGTGCTGTAGTTTGATTGGCTGCATATATATATATATATTTAATATAAACCCCCCCTAATGTGTAGAGGATCGATTTGTGAGATTATTGCAGAAATACAGTCCACTTAACATCATACAAATTGCTATCGAAGTATACAAATTAACGTAAATATAAATTCCATATAAATTCATATAAATTAAATAAATATAAATCTCACAGGTTGGTTCCCACATTTTCCGCCGTAAGAGACCAACTACTTGGGGTGGACGGTAGAGCGACGGTTTCGCTTCATATAGGTCGGCGTTCCATCCCCGACCGTCCAAGTGGTTGGACACCATTCCTTCTCGTCCCATCCCAGATCCTTATCCTGACCCCTTCCCTCTGCTATATAGTCGTAGTGGCTTGGCGCTTTACCCTTGGCATTTATCGGCATAAGAGAACCCTTTATAGTCACACTGAGTGAGGACAAAAAGTTAACTATTTTAAAAAAATATTTGAAAAACGAAGACAAGAGGTTAAGGTCAATATTGAGGAACTCCTGTCACCCATTCTTCTCCAAAAATAAACAAATAAAAAAAGCAATCTTGGCAACCAGTTTGTGTCAACAAATTGGATCTTGAGTCGTCGCCACCTGATGTGTGGATGTGTGGCTTACGGCCCTGTTGTGATGGGTGACTGTTGTGTGGTGATGGGTCACTGTTGTGTTGTGATGGGTCACTGTTGTGTTGTGATGGGTCACTGTTGTGTGGTGATGGGTCACTGTTGTGTGGTGATGGGTCACTGTTGTGTTGTGATGGGTCACTGTTGTGTGGTGATGGGTCACTGTTGTGTTGTGATGGATCACTGTTGTGTTGTGATGGGTCACTGTTGTGTGGTGATGGGTGACTGTTGTGTTGTGATGGGTCACTGTTGTGTGGTGATGGGTGACTGTTGTGTGGTGATGGGTCACTGTTGTGTTGTGATGGGTCACTGTTGTGTGGTGATGGGTCACTGTTGTGTTGTGATGGGTCACTGTTGTGTGGTGATGGGTCACTGTTGTGTGGTGATGGGTCACTGTTGTGTTGTGATGGGTCACTGTTGTGTGGTGATGGGTCACTGTTGTGTTGTGATGGATCACTGTTGTGTTGTGATGGGTCACTGTTGTGTGGTGATGGGTGACTGTTGTGTTGTGATGGGTCACTGTTGTGTGGTGATGGGTCACTGTTGTGTTGTGATGGGTCACTGTTGTGTGGTGATGGGTCACTGTTGTGTGGTGATGGGTCACTGTTGTGTGGTGATGGGTCACTGTTGTGTTGTGATGGGTCACTGTTGTGTGGTGATGGGTGACTGTTGTGTGGTGATGGGTCACTGTTGTGTTGTGATGGGTCACTGTTGTGTTGTGATGGGTCACTGTTGTGTGGTGATGGGTCACTGTTGTGTGGTGATGGGTCACTGTTGTGTGGTGATGGGTCACTGTTGTGTTGTGATGGGTCACTGTTGTGTTGTGATGGGTCACTGTTGTGTTGTGATGGGTCACTGTTGTGTTGTGATGGGTCACTGTTGTGTTGTGATGGGTCACTGTTGTGTGGTGATGGGTCACTGTTGTGTTGTGATGGGTCACTGTTGTGTGGTGATGGGTCACTGTTGTGTTGTGATGGGTCACTGTTGTGTTGTGATGGGTCACTGTTGTGTGGTGATGGGTCACTGTTGTGTTGTGATGGGTCACTGTTGTGTTGTGATGGGTCACTGTTGTGTTGTGATGGGTCACTGTTGTGTTGTGATGGGTCACTGTTGTGTTGTGATGGGTCACTGTTGTGTTGTGATGGGTCACTGTTGTGTTGTGATGGGTCACTGTTGTGTTGTGATGGGTCACTGTTGTGTGGTGATGGGTCACTGTTGTGTGGTGATGGGTCACTGTTGTGTTGTGATGGGTCACTGTTGTGTTGTGATGGGTCACTGTTGTGTGGTGATGGGTCACTGTTGTGTTGTGATGGGTCACTGTTGTGTTGTGATGGGTCACTGTTGTGTTGTGATGGGTCACTGTTGTGTTGTGATGGTCACTGTTGTGTTGTGATGGTCACTGTTGTGTGGTGATGGGTCACTGTTGTGTGGTGATGGGTCACTGTTGTGTTGTGATGGGTCACTGTTGTGTTGTGATGGGTCACTGTTGTGTTGTGATGGGTCACTGTTGTGTTGTGATGGGTGACTGTTGTGTTGTGATGGGTCACTGTTGTGTTGTGATGGGTCACTGTTGTGTTGTGATGGGTCACTGTTGTGTTGTGATGGGTCACTGTTGTGTTGTGATGGGTGACTGTTGTGTGGTGATGGGTCACTGTTGTGTTGTGATGGGTCACTGTTGTGTTGTGATGGGTCACTGTTGTGTTGTGATGGGTCACTGTTGTGTTGTGATGGGTCACTGTTGTGTTGTGATGGGTCACTGTTTTGTGGTGATGGGTCACTGTTTTGTGGTGATGGGTGACGGTTGATAAGAAACGACATGAATTAGAAACCTTCAAAAGAATTTATTGCAATTGAAAAGTTTCACACGATATGATAAGAATTTATAAGGATGATAATTTTAGGGAAAATATTATGAATTTTGGAAAACGAGCATAATGGTCAGTTATCTCTTCTGCAAAATTCATAACAAACAAAAAAGACACAAAACTTAATAGTAGAATGTTGCCTTAAATCAGCTCTACCACTAATGGTTTTGATAGAAGGGAATTTTTTTTAATCTCTTGTCACATAGTCGTACTTAATATTCGTTAAAAAAATATACCTCAACAAATCACGTTTAAGGTAATCCTTATACGCTAAATAACGCAATGAAGACCAAGGGAATGACAATAACATCCCGCATATTCAGATAGCAGATGGCACTTTTTGGGCAGACTTAACCTCAGAGTTCAACTGATCGTTGTAAATAATGATCAGATGATCTCAATAACCAAAGCTCATCGGATCCAATAAACAATAATCAGCTGATCAAAGTAAACAGAGATCGGCTGATCAAAGTAAATAGAGATCGGCTGATCTGAGTAAACAAAGAAAAGCTGCCTATTGTCAATATTTTTCCAAGACTCTGCGAACTATATTTCTCTCGCTTGCAGCCTCCCCTCGTCATGAGAGTGTCTAAAAACTCCACGCACCATTTTTCCTCATTACCGCGCCAATCAGGGAGGTTCTTGCGCCATAAAAAATGAAAAATGGAAGACATTTTGGCGGTAAATTGACGGAGAGAAAGCGGGTGGGAGTTGCCAGCAAGAGATTTTTGTCGGGGATCTTTATTGGCAACTGGATTACCGCGATTTTTCAAAGTAATATGAGGCTTCCAAGCTCTTAATGCACGTGGCTTAAACATATTCCTCAAGAAATATGTTCGTACCCTTCGCTCCCCCCTGAAGCATATATACGGGATATACTCTAATATATATATTCCAAGAAAAAGGTTTTCACACACATTTTCTGTGTCAACCTTTTAACATATTTCACGCGAGTCTCCACGAGTTAACTTACCCACACAATGAAACATAAGCTCACACATACGCACATACGCCATCACATACTCACGCACGCTATCACATGTCATCACATACGCACTCGCCTTCATATACGCACACACGCAATCACTTAAGTCATCACATACGCACACACGCCATCACATAAGTCATCACATACGCACACACGTATATCACATAAGTCATTACATACGCACATACGGCATCCCATAAGTCATTACATACGCGCACACACGCCTTTACATAAACCATCACATACGCACACGCACCATCACATAAGTCATCACATATGCATACACACCATCACATAAGTCATCACATACGCACACGCCTTCACATACGCACACACGCAATCACATAAGTCATCACATATGCATACACACCATCACATAAGTCATCACATACGCACACGCCTTCACATACGCACACACGCAATCACATAAGTCATCACATATTCATACACACCATCACATAAGTCATCACATACGCTCACGCCTTCACATACGCACACACGCAATCACATAAGTCATCACATATTCATACACACCATCACATAAGTCATAATATACGCACACACGCTTTCCTATACCATATACAATGTATCATTTACCCTCCTTCGGACAATCGCCCGCTATCATATTATCCAGTCTTCAGCACCGTAACCACCGTCACTACCACCACCATCACTACCACCACCGTCACAGTCGCCAGCACCTTCACCCGTATTGTACCCACCACTGCTCTCACCATCATCACCGGAAGCTCTCGTTACAGCAAACTGCGTTACCACAACCGCCTATACGCGGTCACCACACCTCCACCTGCACTACGATCACAACCTATGCTACCAGCACTTCCCGCATAACCAGTCACCATCACCACAACTTCCACTATATCGTTGTAAACCCCTCAGTGTAACGCAGTCATATAAGTCTAAACTGCGCTTAGACAAGATATTGTAACCCAGCTGTTCGGCGTCCATTATGTTACATAACAATTGCCCACTAAATGTATGTTGGTTTAAAGACTGCCAACTCCTTTAAAGTTTAACTCCTATAAAGTCCAACTCCTATAAAGATCAACTCCTATAAAGTCCAACTCCAATAAATTCCAACTCCTATAAAGTCCAACTACCATAAAGTCCAACTCCTATAAAGCCCAACTCCTACAAAGTCATATTCCCATAAAGTCCAACTCCTATAAAGGCCAACTCCTATAAAGTCCAACTCCTATAAAGTCCAGCTCCTATAAAGTCCAATTCCCATAAAGTCCAACTTGGATAAAGCCCAACTCCTACAAAGTCCAACTCCCATAAAGCCCAACTCCTATAAGGTACACGGTCTCATTGGACTTTACAAGAGTTGGTTAGATGGCACTCAAGCAAATTACTATGCGTAACATTATTGTGGCCTTGTTAAATTATGGCAAAATAGCTGTGTATTAAGCGTATCTTAGCCAGACAAGTGTAAGCTTAATGTATCTTGGCCAGGACAAGTGTAGGCTTGATGTATCTTGACCAGGCAAGTGTAGGCTTAATGTATCTTGGCCAGACAAGTGTAGGCTTAATGTATCATGGCCAGACAAGTGTAGGCTTAATGTATCTTGACCAGACAAGTGTAGGCTTAATGTATCTTGACCAGACAAGTGTAGGCTTGATGTATCTTGACCAGACAAGTGTAGGCTTGATGTATCTTGACCAGACAAGTGTAGGCTTAATGTATCTTGACCAGACAAGTGTAGGCTTAATGTATCTTGACCAGACAAGTGTAGGCTTAATGTATCTTGGCCAGACAAGTGTAGGCTTAATGTATCTTGACCAGACAAGTGTAGGCTTAATGTATCTTGGCCAGACAAGTGTAGGCTTAATGTATCTTGACCAGACAAGTGTAGGCTTAATGTATCTTGACCAGACAAGTGTAGGCTTAATGTAGGCTTAATGTATCTTGGCCAGACAAGTGTAGGCTTAATGTATCTTGACCAGACAAGTGTAGGCTTAATGTATCTTGACCAGACAAGTGTAGGCTTAATGTATCTTGGCCAGACAAGTGTAGGCTTAATGTATCTTGGCCAGACAAGTGTAGGCTTAATGTATCTTGGCCAGACAAGTGTAGGCTTAATGTATCATGGCCAGACAAGTGTAGGCTTAATGTATCTTGGCCAGACAAGTGTGGAAGTGATGTATCTTTGCCAGGCAAGTGTGGACTTGATGTATCTTGGCCAAGCAAGTGTTCACGTGATGTGTCTTGGCCAGGAAAGTGTGGACGTGATGTATCTTGGCCAGACAAGGTTGGACGTAATGTATCTTGGCCAGGTGCTTTAATGTATCTTGGCCAGGCCAGTGTAGCTTTAATGTATCTTGGCCAGGCAAATGTGGACGTGATGTATCTTTGCCAGGCAAGTGTGGACTTGATGTATCTTGGCCAAGCAAGTGTGAGCTTAATTTATCCTGGCTAGTAAAGTGTCTTGTCCTGAAAAGTGTGAGCCTAATATTTTGGTCAGTAAATGTGAGCGTAATTTATTTTGGCCAGAAAAGTGTGGGCTTAATATATCCTGGCCAGACAAGTGTGAGCTTAGTATATCCAGGTATATCCAAAAAGAATTCTGTGTATCTTGGCCAGACTTATTTGTATCTTGAAGTGTGGGTTTAATAGCAGAAAGCTTAAGCGTCTCGGTAAATATCTATGGCTGTTAACTCTGTGGATTATTGCTATATAACTATATTTATTAACTATAAAGTAAATAATCTTTGTTTAATAAGACTGAGATTCAGAACTATTTGATAACTGTGATCTGAGCAGCGGAGTAATTGTACTTTGAAATAGATAACTACAGGTTAGATAAAAGAAGGTAAGAACAGAACGAATCTGGATTGAGAACACTAGCTCGAAAAAAGGGTGAAAATCCGGAGACCTTCATCCACGGCATTTCGAAAGCAAACATTTATTTATGCGGAAGTATAACAAAAAGTTTATTTCTTAGAGGAGAAGTGGAGTGGATTTTTTGATCACGAGAACGAAATAAATATCTATCTAACAGAGAGCCTTGTTTGTCTTCCTGATCATATCTCCTTTTGAGATCACACTCTCTCCCTATGTCTGTCTGTCTGTCTGTCTGTCTGTCTGTCTGTCTGTCTGTCTGTCTGTCTGTCTGTCTGTCTGTCTGTCTGTCTGTCTGTCTGTCTCTCTCTCTCTCTCTCTCTCTCTCTCTCTCTCTCTCTCTCTCTCTCTCTCTCTCTCTCTCTCTCTCTCTCTCTCTCTCTCTCTCTCTCTCTCTCTTTCTCTCTCTCTCTTTCTCTCTCTCTCTCTCTCTCTCTCTCTCTCTCTTCCTCAATCTCGTCTATCCATATCTGTGTGCAGTCCAATGGTGCCGTTCTTAACAATATTGGTGAGATTCAATCGGGAATGCATTCCAGAGAGACATATATTAACAGCCAATTAAATGATGGAGATTGAAATGTAATATAAATTCCTGGAACAGTCACACCTAATACTGAGTCTACGAAGGTGTTAATATTAATTAGTATCGGTATTATCATTATTTAGAATAAAATTGCAAACTTACGTATATGTGTATTTTATGTAAAGATTTATACCAAGGTGTAAAGATTTACGTTTAGGTGTAAGTCTCGTCCTCACCATTTACTCAGACCTTGCTAAAACCCTCAGGAGAGTGTGAAAGACTTGGTGTAAATCTTTATTCAAAATACACATATACATGAATGTGGGATGTTATCCTATGATATAATATCTGTGAGAAGACATTACCATTACTTATTATTATTATCATAATTATTATTCAGATCATTATGACCATTTTTAAGATAAAAAATTAAAAAAAATAATAAACAAAATAAAATATATATGAATATATATATGAATATATGTATATATATATATACGTCGTACCTAGTAGCCAGAACGCACTTCTCAGCCTAATATGCAAGGCCTGATTTGCCTAATAAGCCAAGTTTTCATGAATTAATTGTTTTTCGACTACCTAACCTACCTAACCTAACCTAACTTTTTCGGCTACCTAACCTAACCTAACTTTTTCGGCTACCTAACCTAACCTAACCTATAAAGATAGGTTAGGTTAGGTTAGGTAGGGTTGGTTAGGTTCAGTCACATATCTACGTTAATTTTAACTACAATAAAAAAAATTGACCTCATACATAATGAAATGGGTAGCTTTATCATTTCATAAGAAAAAAAAATTAGAGAAAATATATTAATTCAGGAAAACTTGGCTTATTAGGCAAACCGGGCCTTGCATATTAGGCTGAGAAGGGCGTTCTGGCTGCTAGGTACGGCATATATATATATATATATATATGTATATATATATATATATATATATATATATATATATATATATATATATATATATAACGCACTTCTCAGCCTACTATGCAAGGCCCGATTTGCCTAATAAGCCAAGTTTTCCTGAATTAATATATTTTCTCTATTTTTTTCTTATGAAATGATAAAGCTACCCATTTCATTATGTATGAGGTCAATTTTTTTTATTGGAGTTAAAATTAACGTAGATATATGACCGAACCTAACCAACCCTACCTAACCTAACCTAACCTATCTCAATCGGTTAGGTTAGGTTAGGTAGCAGAAAAAGTTAGGTTAGGTTAGGTTAGGTAGGTTAGGTAGTCGAAAAAACATTAATTCATGAAAACTTGGCTTATTAGGCAAATTGAGCCATGCATAGTTGGATGAGAAGTGCGTTCTGGCTATTAGGTACGACATATATATATATATATATATATATATATATATATATATATGTCGTACCTAGTAGCCAGAACGCACTTCTCTGCCTACTATGCAAGGCCCGAATTGCCTAATAAGCCAAGTTTTCATGAATTAATTGTTTTTCGACTACCTAACCTACCTAACCTAACGTAACCTAACTTTTTCGGCTACCTAACCTAACCTAACCTATAAAGATAGGTTAGGTTAGCTTAGGTAGGGTTGGATAGGTTCGGTCATATATCTACGTTAATTTTAACTCCAATAATTTTTTTTTACCTCATACATAATGAAATGGGTAACTTTATCATTTCATAAGAAAAAAATTAGAGAAAATATATTAATTCAGGAAAACTTGGCTTATTAGGAAAAATCGGGCCTCGCATACTAGGCTGAGAAGTGCGTTCTGGCTACTAGGTACGACATATATATATATATATGTATATATATATATATATATATATATATATATATATATATATATATATATATATATATATATATATATATATATATATATATATATGTCGTACCTAATAGCCAGAACGCACTTCTCAGCCTACTATTCAAGGCCCGATTTGCCTAATAAGCCAAGTTTTCATGAATTAATGTTTTTTCGTCTACCTAACCTACCTAACCTAACCTAACCTAGCTTTTTTTGGCTACCTAACCTAACCTTACATATAAATATAGGTTAGGTTAGGTTAGGTAGGGTTGGTTAGGTTCGGTCATATATCTACGTTAATTTTAACTCCAATAAAAAAAGATTGACCTCATACATAGAGAAAAGGGTTGCTTTATCACTTCATAAGAAAAAAATTATAGTAAATATATTATTTCAGGAAAACTTGGCTTATTAGGCAAATCGGGCCTTGAATAGTAGGCTGAGAAGTGAGTTCTGGCTACTAGGTACGACATATATATATATATATATATATATATATATATATATATATATATATATATATATATATATATATATATATATATATATATATGTCGCACCTAGTAGCCAGAACGCACTTTTCGGCCTACTATGCAAGGCCAGATTTGCCTAATTAGCCAAGTTTTCCTGAATTAATACATTTTCTCTAATTTTTTTCTTATGAAATGATAAAGCTACCCATTTCATTATGTATGAGGTCAATTTTTTTTTATTGGAGTTAAAATTAATGTAGATATATGACCGAACCTAACCAACCCTACCTAACCTAACCTAACCTATCTTTATAGGTTAGGTTGGGTTAGGTAGCCGAAAAAGTTAGGTTAGGTCAGGTAAGGTAGGTTAGGTAGTCGAAAAACAATTAATTCATGAAAACTTGGCTTATTAGGCAAATCGGGCCTTGCATAGTAGGCTGAGAAGTGAGTTCTGGCTACTAGGTACGACATATATATATATATATATATATATATATATATATATATATATATATATATATATGTATATATATATATATATATATATATATATATTTATGTATATAAATATATAAATATATATAGATAGATTGATAACACCCTAATATAGTAAAACGATGCTTGCAAAACTATACCGGGAAGGTGAGAACAATGCAGGCAGGACTATACCGGGAAGGTGAGAACAATGCAGGCAGAACATTACTTGGAAGAACAGACCTTCTGTTTGTGTTGTAGGGAGAAGACTCTTACCTCTCCCGTTCCATGGTCTCAGGAGTAGCATAGTGTTAATTAAATGTAATAAAAGTTTATGTTCCCGTTAATGATGTGTCAGATGATGGAAGAACGTGTTGGATTTTAGAACTGTTGCGAAGAATGGAGCATCGTCCTGTGTTACACATTTTGGAGAAATTTGGGGAATTCAGCTCTTTCTGTGGTCTATTCTCACGTTTGGATGTTATGCAATTTGGGTCAATATAGTGCCAAGGAGGGAGTATTTGATATTATTGTGATGTTATTGTATGTTGAAGTGGATGCACAGTGTCAAAATGTGTTATATATAGAACATTTCTTATAGAATTACATATTTTTCTCATTGGTTGGAGGTAAAATTTCTCTCTGATAACTCATTAATTATTTTTATTTAAAAGTTTATCTACTAAATTCTTTATTTTGTTTTTATTTCTGTTCTCTCCTTAATAAAGATAAACATAATTTTATATTCAAAAAGCGATTCAGGCATTTTGTAATAATTAAAGGGAGTGATGAGATTGAATATATTGCCACTTAAGTGGCAGTAGTAGTAGGTGACTTGGTGGTGTTGGTAGTTGTGGTTGATATGATAGTGATTGTGATTACAGTTAACAATATAAGAGGATCGGTGGTGGAGGATTTTGTTAGTGGTAAAACCAAACTTAAATATTCCTAGGCCTAGAAAAGCACATATATATGTAATACATTAGGCCTCAGGTTGCGTGTATTAGGCCTAAAAGGATTAGAATAGGTTAAGTTTTTATGCAACATCAATTCAAAAACTTTTCTGGTTTGTCCAAATTCATTAGTACTGATTTCTACTTTACAATTTGCTTATACGTCAATACATGTACGATGATCCTCATCGTTACTAACTAAACAGGAAAATCGGCTGAACTATCTGTGTGGAGGCATTACTAACACAGACGAAATACCTACCTTCACACGTATGCTACAAAATACAATTATGAAACTTAGGACATTCCAGTGCTTTATATATGTAGCCCAGCTTCAAAGACTGAAGTACAGTTAATGTATTCATTAATGCACGTGATTGCAAATAAACATGTGAATTAATAGGTATTACATATATTTTATTCTGAAATCATATGTGGTTATCCTGTGCTCTTTTAAATTCCGAGATTTGTCACCATATCATTGTGCGTGACGAATTTTATGATTTCATACCATGTTGACATAGCACTGGATTATTTATATTAATATGTTTTTTTGCATGTGGTTTTAACAAAGTTTACGAAGGTGGTCATTCCTATAAGTAAACACTCGTATAATGTAAGTTTTTTTTTAATATTTGGGTATAAAATACTATAGGAATATACTATAGATCTATACTATAGGAACAGGCGATTTCTGATGCCTGTTATCAGGCTGAAAGCTTTTCCTTTCCATATATAATGGTACGACTTCCCCATTAGTTTTCCCCTGGAACACGACCTGGCTATCGGTTAATAACCAGGTACCCACTTACTGTTGGGTAAACAGATGCGATTTATTAAGGTTTGCCATCGAGTAAATCCTCCCTGGCCAGGATACGAACCAAGACCCAATCGCCTGTGAACCACAGGACCAGTGTGGTACCATTGCGCCATCAAAAACTTATTTTTGCCTTACCAGAAGCGTTCGAGCCTACCCAATCTACCTAACCTATATAGTCTATGATCATTTGACCAAGAGAGAGTGATGATTGCGGTAAAATTGTAGTACATTAGGTGATGAGAGAACAGGATGTGTCATCAAGAATTGGTCGGGATATTCTGTATAATCATTCTTGACAGTAAGAGATATATTAACCGAGAGTTATTCCCCGGTTGTCTTAGTATATACAAGGAGAGGTATAGCCCGCTTAGTATATACACGGAGAGGTATAGCCCGCTTAGTATATACACCGAGAGGTATAGCCCGCTTAGTATATACACCGAGAGGTATAGCCCGCTTAGTATATTCTCCGAGGGGCTCTACCTCGTTTCTCTTCGTACTTACACCGAAAGTACATTCCGGTTCTCTTGGTATATACACCGCGAGGTATACTCTTCTTCTCAGTGCATATACATTGAGAGTTTACTCAATATAGTCCTGGGCTATGTTCAGGAGTAAAGTATACTTGCTCTCTGGTGAGTAAACACTTGTGGTGGGCTCGGCAACCTTCCACAGGTTGAAATGCTTTAAGGTCAACACCAAATCAAACCCATTAGGTAATTACAGGGTGCTAACACCACCCCTTGTGAAGACCAATTCTGACTCGGTACATAATGGCAGGTAATTGGCTATATTTCAAGATAAAAGTATCTGCATTATACAGAACGAAGGTCATTTGACATTAAATAGATACTAAAAAATAAGTAGGCATATTATCGTTGCAAAAAATCATTGTTCTTTTATTTAACAGCTTATCCAAGTGTATAATATATTAAAAATATATCAAAATACTATTCTTGAATTCGCGAGAGGATCCGGAGTTGTTTTTTCTAACCATTCAGGCAGAAAACAGGTTTTTAATGTGTTCCATCATTTTCCCCCATTATGTGACTATTCCAATGGTTTTTCTTACGATGTTTTGGTGAAACGAATCGGGGTTAAGAGGCAACTAAATTATCCTGACAGGTTGCTACAATATTTTTGATGTAATGAATCCTAATATAATCTTTAAAACTTTCTAAACAAAATTTACAAGCTAGTTTGATGTAATATTGCACGAGGACAAAGACTGATGGTAACATTATGTTTTGCTTCAGGACATCTGTTCTGCAAATGCTCAGCCCGATCTCTTGATTGGCCCCAACACGTAAAATATGGGGTGTTTAAAAGCACGAACTCAAGCCAACAATCTAGGCTAAGCAACCTTCGCCCCTCCCCCCCACAAATAACCGTAAATGTTTGTAATACGCTACTCATCATAGAACCCTTTATTTCGTACGTTGCAGAAAACATCTTGCATAATGAGTCTCATTAGTTAAGAGGAAGGCTGAGAGGTTAACTAGGCATGGTAGTCTACTAGAGAAAAGTGTGAGGTAAGTATCTGAGGAATTATGTTAGCGTGTGCAGGATCCGAAACTATCCAGTGAGGTGGCAAGGTATCATGATTACCCAGTTCTACATCCTCTTCAAACGCCTTCAGTTCATTGAGATTACTATAAAGGTTGTCTCTGTTTTCTTGGATAGCTTGGGCCATCCCTGCTTGTTTCAGGATTGGCGTTTGATCTCCGATTGCTGAGGTGCTGATTGGCGCTCTTCTACACCATTCTCACCAGCTGTTTTCTCTGAACAGGACAGGAAAATATCCTAGCAGCCTGTCCTCCTACAAACAACGTTGCATTTCACTCGTAAGCGTTAAATAAGGGCCAAAAAATTCGTACTAGAAAATGGAAGCGGCTCGCGAAAGTGACGTACTGTCCCGTTTTCTGTTTTGGGTCCTCTGGTAAGTTGAGAGAAGACACTTTAAATTAACCGTTGTCTTGACGTTGGGAAACCTTAGGAGGACGTGCTGGTCCGAGAGTCCAGCTGAGTACTATCAGCTGAGTCCTTTACCCAGGATATTGCCATACTTCGAGTAATGTGCCAATAGCCTTAACCTGCAGATATTTAAAACTGTCTTATGTTAGGGTAGTTGAGCGTCCAGGTT
Organism: Procambarus clarkii; assembly: GCF_040958095.1. NCBI lineage: Eukaryota > Metazoa > Arthropoda > Malacostraca > Decapoda > Cambaridae > Procambarus > Procambarus clarkii. The sequence goes on along the minus strand of NC_091159.1, from coordinate 31,984,452 downwards.
GAACGTGTCCCTCTTCAAATGTGATTGAATACGCGAATTTTTTTTAAAACGCTTCAGGGCGAATACCATTTTAATGTAATTTCCTCTATACGAGGGTAGGAAGTTTTGTTTCATATAGTCTATATATTTGTGATCTCTGTAGTAGCATTAGAGTAGAGGATGGTGTAACCAACTGAATCGAAGGAGGTCATGGAAGTGGAAGGTAATTAATTAAGCTTCTACCTGCACAGCGTGTCTTTTCACCAAATTGAAATTATTCTTAATGTCAAATTTCGATGCAGCCTTACCTTCGAGGATATCATTGTATAGACCTTATGAGTCGCCGTTACACTGTCTTAAGATCTCCCACTACTAAGCTGATTTGATCCAAGTGTCCCTGCATATTATGCAGAGATCCTTCTGACAGAAGCCTTGGAAAGATGGTATATCCACGTAAAAAATACCCGATTGTACCATCGTGATCTATTACCTGCGCAGGATCTTACGAAATGAGATTAACTTACAAAGTTAATCACGAAATATTGCAGCCGTGTGGTTGATGACAAATTTTGTGTGATCCAATAGGAGAGCCGGAGCGACTACTCTCAGAACATATATAATGATTTCTTCGATATGATCATTTCTAATACCAGGATCAGACACACACACACACACACACACACACACACACACACACACACACACACACACACACACACACACACACACACACACACACACACACACACAGGGGGCCCTCGTAGCCTGGTAGGGGGCCTCGAAGCCTGGTGGATAGCGCGCAGGACTCGTAATTCTGTGGCGCGGGTTCGATTCCCGCACGAGGCAGAAACAAATGGGCAAAGTTTCTTTCACCCTGAATGCCCCTGTTACCTAGCAGTAAACAGGTACCTGGGAGTTATTCAGCTGTCACGGGCTGCTTCCTGGTGTGTGTGTGTGTGTGTGTGTGGTGTGGAAAAAAAAGAAAAAAAGTAGTAGTTAGTAAACAGTTGATTGACAGTTGAGAGGCGGGCCGAAAGAGCAAAGCTCAACCCCCGCAAACACAACTAGGTGAAAACTAGGTGAAACTCACACACACACACACACACACACACACACACACACACACACACACACACACACACACACACACACACACACACACACACACACACACACACACACACACACACACACACACACACACACACACACACACACACACACACACACACACACATACACACTCACACACACACACACACACACACACACACACACACACACACACACACACACACACACACACACACACACACACACACACACACACACACACACACACACACACACACACACATCGCAAGCAAGGCAAAGACTCAGCCTAAATTGTTGCATAGCCACATGAGGAGAAAAACAACAGTAAAGGAACAGGTTATGAAATTAAGGATAGGGGCAGAAGGATTCACTACAAATGACAAGGAAGTGTGTGAGGAATTGAATAAAAAATTCCAGGATGTCATCACCTTAGAGCAAGGAGAAATTCCAAAGGTAAGAGAGGGAATAGATAACCAGGAACCACTGGAAGACTTTGAGATTACCAGCGGGGAAGTAAGGATGTGTTTACTTGAGTTGGATGTGACAAAGGCTATTGGCCCAGATGGAATCTCCCCTTGGGTTCTAAAGGAAGGAGCAAGAGAACTGTGCCTACCACTCTCCGTAGTGTATAACAAATCACTGGCAACAGGGGAACTGCTAGATATTTGGAAAGCAGCTAACGTAGTCCCGATATACAAGAAAGGGGATAGACAGGAGGCACTGAACTACAGGCCAGTGTCCCTAACCTGCATACCATGCAAGCTGATGGAGAAGATTGTGCGAAAAAAACTAGTGGAGCATCTGGAGCGAAGGAACTTTGTAACACAGCATCAACATGGGTTCAGGGATGGCAGGTCCTGCCTCACAGGGTTACTTGAATTCTACGACCAGGCAACAAAAATAAGGCAAGAAAGAGAAGCGTGGGCAGACTGGATTGTCAGAAAGCCTTTGATACAGTGCCACACAAGAGGCTAGTGCGAAAGTTGGAGATGCAGGCTGGAGTGAAAGGGAAGGTACTCCGGTGGATAGAGGAGTACCTAAGCAACAGGAGACAACGAGTCTGTGTGAGGGATGAGATCTCAGATTGGCGAGACGTTACAAGTGGAGTCCCGCAGGGGTCAGTCCTTGGACCTATACTGTTTCTGGTATATGTAAATGATCTCCCAGCGGGTATAGATTCGTTTCTCTCAATGTTTGCCGACGATGCAAAAATTATGAGGAGGATTGAAACAGAGGATGATAGTAGGAGGCTACAGGATGACCTAGATAGACTGAGTGAAAGGTCCAACAAATGGCTGTTGAAGTTCAACCCGAGTAAATGCAAAGTAATGAAACTAGGCAGTGGAAACAGGAGGCCAGGCACAGGATACAGAATAGGAGATGAAGTACTTAATGAAACAGACAGAGAGAAAGATCTTGGAGTTGATATCACACCAAACCTGTCTCCTAAAGCCCACATAAAGAGAATAACGTCTGCGCCATATGCGAGGCTGGCTAACATCAGAACAGCGTTCAGGAACCTGTGTAAGGAATCATTTAGAATCTTGTACACCACATATGTAAGACCAATCCTGCAGTATGCGGCCCCAGCATGGAGCCCGTACCTTGTCAAGCACAAGACGAAGCAGGAAAAAGTCCAAAGGTATGCTACTAGACTATTCCCATAACTAAGAGGCATGAGTTATGAGGAAAGGCTGCGGGTAATGCACCTTACGACACTGGTCGACCGTGTAAACAATATGAACTATTCAACACTGGAGGGACGCGAACAAGGGGACACAGGTGGAAGCTGAGTACCCAAATAAGCCACAGAGACATTAGAAAGAACTTTTTCAGTGTCAGAGTAGTTAGTAAATGGAATGCACTAGGAAGTGATGTGGTGGAGGCTGACTCCATACACAGCTTCAAATGTAGATATGATAGAGCCCAGTAGGCTCAGGAATCTGTACACCTGTTGATTGACGGTTGAGAGGCGGAACCAAAGAGCCAAAGCTCAACCCCCGCAAGCACAATTAGGTGAGTACACACACACACACACACACACACACACACACACACACACACACACACACACACACACACACACACACACACACACACACACACACACACACACACACACACACACACACACACACATATACACATATAGCCTAGCACCTGAATGGACTGAGGTCTGGGGGCGTAGTCCTAAGGGCCCGGGTTTGATTCCAGGCAGAGGTAAAAACAAATGGGTAGAACTCCTTTCACCCTTGTGCCCTGTTCACTTAGGAGTAAATAGGTACCTGGGAGTTAGACTGCTTCCTGGGGATGTATGTGTGTGTAAGAAAAAAAACATGAAGTAGACATAATAGAGGAAAAATATATTGGTTAGAAAGGCGGGGTCCAATAGCAAATAGTTCGATTCTGTAGATACAAATAGTAAAGACACACATACGGACACAAGTGAAAACTTAGTATCCAAATGATCCACAGGGGCGGCAGAAAGAACTTTTTCACTGTCAGAGTAGTTAACAGGTGGAACGCATTAGGCAGTGATGTGTTAGGGGCAGACTCTAAACACAGTTTTAAATGTAGATATGATAGAGCCCAGTAGGCTCAGGAATCTGTACACCAGTTGATTGACAATTGAGAGGCGGGATCAAAGATCCGAAGCTAAACCTCCACAAGCATAACTAGGAGGGAACAAACACAAACGCTCACACACACAGGCCGTAACGGAAGTAAACACACTTTTTATACCAACAGTTGCACTCGTTACACTGAGGGTAGGAACTCTGGGGCCGCTGTTAGTGACACATGCATAAATATCTGTAACAAATATATCTAACTGGTCAAGAAAAAAAAACTATATACACAATAAACCTTACCTTTTCATCCTGATTTTTAAAGTAAATAATAAATATCAACAACGTTGTATATGACAAATATTTGGAGAGAGAGAGAGAGAGAGAGAGAGAGAGAGAGAGAGAGAGAGAGAGAGAGAGAGAGAGAGAGAGAGAGAGAGAGAGAGAGAGAGAGAGAGAGAGAGAGAGAGAGAGAGAGAGAGAGAGAGAGAGAGAGAGAGAGAGAGAGAGAGAGAGAGAGAGAAGGATGTGAAAAAAGAGAGAGATCAACTTTTGAAACTCACGTTCTTCTCCCAGCTCACTCTGTAGGGTTGCGGGTTGGCTGTCACCCGGCACTCGAAGTAAACGTCGTCCCCCTGCTTTATGGAGGTTGGCACCAGGTTCCTGCCCATCTCCAGCACCACAACCGGCGCGTCTGCGAGGTACGGGGGGGAGAGAGAGAGGGAGAGAGCGAGGAATAACGAGCAAGTTAGTCTTGTGGAAGATGGCTGTGGGCATTAGGGATGGGGAGGTAGTCATTTGTTGGTGGGGGATGGAGTCTTGCGCTGGTGGGGGAATAGAGGGGGACAGGGGGGAAGACAGGTGTCTTGTGTTGGAAGAAGAATGTGGGAGGAAGGTTGGGAACCTAAGTGGAGGATGTGTGGGGGGGGGGAGGGAGGAGGTCGAGGATTCTTATGTTTGGGTGCTTAAACGGGAGGATGTTTATTGTTTAACTGGTTGGTGTACTCTGGTGTTTTGGCGTGTATGTGGGGTGGATGGAATCCTTTGGTGTATGTGGGGTGGATGGAATACTTTGGTGTATGTGGGGTGGATGGAATACTTTGGTGTATGGGGGGTGGATGGAATGTTTGGTGCATGTGAGGTGGATGGAATACTTTGGTGTATGTGGGGTGGAATGAATCCTTTGGTGTATGTGAGGTGGAAGGAATCCTTTGGTGTATGTGGGTTGGATGGAATCTTTTGGTGAATGAGAGGTGGATAGAATCCTTTGATGTATATGAGATGGATGGACTCTTTTGGTGTATGTAGGGTGGATGGAATCCTTTGGTGTATGTGGGGTGTAGGTAATCCTTTGGCGTATGGGTGTGTATGTTGGGTGCTATGAAGCCCTCTGATAAAGAGGTCTCTATGTGGTGTGCCTGGAAGTTTCTGATATTTGTGGGTGCATTTTGTTAGCGTGAAGGCGTTTGAGGTATTGGTATTTATGTGGGGTATCACGAAGCCTCTTTTATATTTGGGGCGCCTGAAAACCTTTGGTGTTTTGGCGAGTGTGTGTAGGGCTCTGGTGTATGGGCGTGTATGTTGGCTGTGTGGAAGGCTTTGGTATACTGATATGTATGTGAGTTGTTTAGAGGCTTCTGATAAATGTTTGTGTATGGGGTGCCTGAAAGCCTTTGGTGCATAAAGCCAGGTATGTGAAGGTCTCTGAAAGTCTCTGGTGTCTCTGTAGCTTCCAGGAACCAGGAAGCCTCTGTAATGTACCGGTGCCTGGAAGTCCAAAGTGAATAATGATGAATACAGGAGGGCCCCTTAGGATAGGTTATGTTGTATGGCTGCACTAAACAGAAGAGTTAGGGGGAATATCTGGTACATTGTGGGTGTAGGCTGGAATGCCATAATTCGGCATTGTGAAAAAAATCATACATTTAGTGGTGAATCTGTGAGTGAAGATGTGAACATTTTAAGTATATATAGGTGGCGTATATATGCATATTAAATTTACGTAACAGAGAGTGAAAATGCGTACATAGCTACCTTCATATAGATGACTGCATGCTTACATGCGTGGTTTCCACAACGTACGCACGCAAACGTTAATCAGCTTAGGTACCTGGCATTGCTCACCAGGTAATAGTTGGGTGTCGCCCGGTCGACATAAGGAAGTATTGATCGAGTTTCCGAGGGGAAGAAACAGTAAAGATACGTCCTCACAGAAACATCTGTTTCGTCATCCCATCAGAATGTGTTCAATGTTTATACCTTGCAGTAGCTTGTAGGGTTCTCTTTAAATGTTTCTGTGGGGGCGTATTATTACTGTTCCCCCTTCGGAAACGCGATCAATACTTCCTCATGTCGACCGGGCGAAACCCAACCATTAATTCATTACCTGAATATGGTGGCCAGCTTCCTTTAAAGCAATGATCTGAGCAATGGCTTACTTGCTTAGTTCCTTGGTGGGTGCCATACCAACAACGTAAGGCCACCAACACCACTGTTAACTGCGATAACAGAGGCGAGGTGCCAGAGCTGGTCACAGAGCACAACCGCTCACTATGAATGCCCGGGCCGAATGATCTTACCAGCTGTGTGCAACCGTGGGAACCCCCCAACGTCATGTTCTCTTGCTAACTTCCATATCATATATATTTCACCCACACAACTATCATTCCTTTGATGCCTGAAGTACGCACCGCCTAGAGCAGGGATGACAATACTTTGGTCAAGTATTGTACGTCTTCCCTCTCTCTTCCACAATATATTAATGTGAGGTGTAAATCCGTCATCTCCACTCTGGGGTTAGAGTAATGGCATGCGCATAGACGTCTTCAAGCAGCGTTTTGTATTCAAAAGAGATAAGAATTCCACACTGGTACTGGACATTCAAAAGAGGTCGGACATCTGTGGTTCACAAAAACCTGAGTGAGCTTTAGCAAAATTTCGAAATGCAGTTTATATGTTGAATAAATTAGCAAACACAGCTGATGCGACACGCTCGATGGGTGTTAGGAGTTAAGAAGTTGTCGATAGAAAAATTGGAATAATAAGTGAGAGTGGTTCTTGTGAAGGAAAGGGTGGGGATTGTGAAAGACAGTGTGAACAAACAACATGAATATACAGTTAAAACATGTTCTAATGATTAAACGAAGAACGATTAAATCATTCTTAATTAAAAAGGGGGGTCTCTAGATAAGCTCATAATGGAATGTAAGAATTTAAAACATATTTTTTTCAGTACATTCAAAGCTGACTGGAGAAAAAAAAAAGCCAGTGATTGAATGACAGGGCAAGCATCGATTAACTTTGAATGAGGATTGGACAACACAATCATGCAGACAAGATCAAAGCGAACCCAAAGATGAACCAGATGTTTCACGAGGAATATCGAACACGGTCAACCAACATTATTTTCAGACATTAAAACATATGAATTTGGAATCACCGAAAGTGGCCTGTTGGTTGATTTGGCGGGGTACTGTCGTAAATCAACCTATTTAAAAGTGGATATTTATAAATCTTTCTTTACATATAAAACTAGTCATGTTATATGCGTATATCATGATGGCCAGCATTCCACTCGTCCGCCACCCTTATGCAAAATCTTTCCTAAGTCCCATTGTTACGAGATTTTTACATGATCTGTTAGATTCAGAGCCATCTCCACCTCTTCCCAATTGATACCACATGCCCATGTGCTGACCTCAATAGCGTCTGCCTTCACCCTACGCCTCTCCAGGGAATACAGACCGAGTTTCCTCAACCTCACCACGTATGGAACGTCCCTGACACAGAAATGAGTTACGTTTGGTTCTGTTTCTCTCTGTCTCTCTCTGTCTGTCTGTCTCTCTCTCTCTCTCTCTCTCTCTCTCTCTCTCTCTCTCTCTCTCTCTCTCTCTCTCTCTCTCTCTCTCTCTCTCTCTCTCTCTCTCTCTCTCTCTCTCTCTCTCTCTCTCTCTCTCTCTCTCTCTCTCTCTCTCTCTCTCTCTCTCTCTCTCTCTCTCTCTCTCTCTCTCTCTCTCTGTAGGGAATCAATATCTACGCTAATACGGCGAAAAGAATTTGAATACGTAGATCAAGGGAGGAATCACATGGAGAGCCAAATGTAACTGTGGGAGTATAGTTTATCCAGTAAACAGTCTTATTTCCAATTTTTACAAGGTTGGTAATCACTCTTCCGTTCTTTGTTGTTGTGGGGTCTTTCAGAAGTTCTGTCAAGTCTTCCACCTAGTTTACCTAGTTAACTATTCGATGCATTTTTGTGCTTTAAGCAAATTTGAAATTATTCGTTTACCACATCACGTTGCTAGATGATATATATTATGATCACATACTGGCCCAAAAAGACCCTTGGGGTATACAGCTGTAACATTGATCACATCCGACTGGATCCCCTTAACGCTAACTCTTTGCCATCAATTCTTCAACCTGGTCCTGAGTCAGTTAAGAACCCTCCCTCAAATACAGCCATGCCAACTCTTTCTGATTAGCTTTTAAGTCGAGACTCATTAAGGAAAACAAGATAAGAGTGGAGGGAAAGTTGCTTAAAATATTATGAGATTTTACAAAGTAAAAAAAGTGTAATAGGGGGAAGAAAAACGGCAATGTAACAGGAAGCGAAATGTCTTAAAATACCCAAGAAGATTTGCCACTGCCGAGCTTTCAACTCCACCACCTCAACCAGTCTTCAACCCCCAGCCCCACAACTAATCTTCAACCCCAGAAACACAACCAATCTTCAACCCTCGAAAGCACCACAACCAATCTTCAACCCTCAGTACCACAACTAATCTTCAACCCGTCTTTCAACCCCCTGCACCACAACCAATTTTCAACCCTCCAGCACCATTACCAATCTTCAATCCCAGCAACACAACTAATCTTCAACCCTTCAGCACCATAACCAATCTTCAGCCCCCCATCACCACAACCAATCTTCAACCCCCATCACCACCCTCAATCTTTAACCTCCGCACCACAACCTCTCTTCAACCCCCAACACCACAACTATTTTTCAACCTCCAGCACCACAAGCATTTTTTTACTCTCAACACCACAACCAATCTTCAATTCCCAGCATCACAACCAATCCTCAACTCCCAGCATCACAACCAATCTCCAACACCCAGCACCACAACCAACCATCAACACCTAGCATCACCCTAGTCTTCAAACCCCAGCACCACCCCCAGCCACCAGCACTCAGCACCATCTTCCACACATACTCCAGAGTTTTCACTGAGTATCGGGAAAACCAGAGACCCTGAATGGAAGCAAGAAGCAAAAATAGGACCCTTAGGAATGTAAACAAATACCACTCAGAATAGTGTAAAGAAACTCGAATGACTAAAAATCAGAGTCGTAGTACAAACCAATCCGCTAATCCACCATGAAAAATATATTAATGGAGCATCCCATCTTCTCAATTAATCTGTCGTTATGAATACGTTATGGTAACAAACGTACTATTTGCAACGTGCTTATTCATCGGAAAGATGGGTTAGGCGGGTGGCTACATATTGTGATTAGTTAGGACGTTGGATTTTGCACGTTGTTTCGAATCGAGGGCGTGGGACCATGGAAATGTGTTCGTTGGGAGTCATTGTATTAGAGAACCGACAGCTTGAAAGGAGGAGCAACAAAGCTGAAGTTTAGTCACAGACAAACAGCTGGTTTTTACGAAGAGTCACGTAAAACATGTAGTGTACAAACTCAAAATCATACTCAAAATATTGGTGTTCATTAGCTCCAAACAAACGTCAATAAGGCTTGTAATTCTGATGCACCAGAAATGCACTCTCTCGCAACGAGAGAGAGAGAGAGAGAGAGAGAGAGAGAGAGAGAGAGAGAGAGAGAGAGAGAGAGAGAGAGAGAGAGAGAGAGAGAGAGAGAGAGAGAGAGAGAGAGAGAGAGAGAGAGAGAGACAGACAGACAGACAGACAGACAGACAGACAGACAGAGAGAAAGACAGACAGACAGAAAGACAGACAGACAGACAGACTGACAGACAGACAGACAGACAGACAGACAGGCAGACAGACAGACAGACAGACAGACAGACAGACAGACAGACAGATAGACACACAAACAGACAGACAGACATACAGACAGACAGACAGACAGACAGACAGACAGACAGACAGACAGACAGACAGACAGACAGACAGACAGACAGACAGACAGACAGACAGACAGACAGACAGACAGACAGACAGACAGACAGACAGACAGACAGACAGAATGTCATTGAGACCAACTTTACATGTAATGTGAGTGGAAATAACAATAAACATCTGATATATGCAACAACAAAGTAAAAAAGAACTGCTTGCCTAAACTCACTTCTAGAGAATAATAAAGGAAGTTTACAGTAACTCTGCTTATTTCAACGTCATTAAAATAGATCACTAAGTAAAGCGCTCCATCATTCCTTTTACATGTACAGCAGGCTGCTCTGTTCATAGCTTTACTAGACATATTATTCCTTCTTAAACCTTTATTCCATTAAAGGCAACTAAAGTAGTTCTAAGAACTTAAACGTAACACTACTTACAACATCCTTAAAATATCCTATCACATTTGAATCATCTATTTCAACATAGACACCACTTGCAATCCTCTTGTAAACAGGCAATACCACCTGCATCCCAGACAAGCCCCATTCACTCTGTCCTGAAGCAACATTGCACTTACAATGGACATTAAGTTGCACTGAATCCGATATGGCACTCCCTGGCACTGAAGGGTTGCTGGCCTGGCACTTGAGGACTCTCCCATGGTCGGTCTGAGAGGGGACCAACGTCAAGGACCCCGTGGTGATCTCCCCAGGGCTCGACCTCTATAGGGGAGAGAAACAAGAGAGAATGAGAGCTGGGGAGAATGGGGAGAAGGGATGGAGGAGATGAGGGGTGAAGGAGAGGAAACAGAAGTGAATAATATAACAGAAATTGAGAGTCAAAAATCGTATTGTGTTATTCTATAGGGAAAGAGAGGAAAACAAGAAAGAAGAGAAAGGAAGAGAGGAACAGAAGAGGGGAGTAGAGAAGAATGGAAGAGGGAAGTGGGATTTAGGGAGAGGGAGGGTTAAGAGATAAATGAAGAAAGAAAGAGATAATAAGAGTAGCATAGGGTGAATACTGACTTGCTAATACAAATCAAGACAAAAGTATCTGTGTTTTCATAAGTATCTTCAGATATAAACAAACCTGCTGATCAACCAGCAGGTCCGAGGTTGGAATTTTTGCCACTCAGCCTCTGAAGGGTCATTAAGACCAACACAATAGCTCACTGACCAACCAGTAATATACTTTAGTTCTGAACATTGTCTAGAACGAAAGTAAACTCTCATTACATATGTACACGTTGGATATGTTTCTGTTTCCTGTGTTTTAATCTATGTTTAAGGATTACATATGTTTGTAATATGTTTTCACCTGTTGGTGTATATATATATATATATATATATATATATATATATTCGTCCATCGAATAATAATTAATACAAATTATGTACAGTTGGAGCAAGAAAACGGGAAAATGTAGTTCAATAAATCGAGAAAGAAACAAAGTGAAATAAATAACTGATAAAATTTCCTTGATGTAAACAAGGAGAAACGAACCTAAAGATTGGCGATAAATTTGGTAAACAGAGATAAACAATATGCAAAAAACAGATCAAATAAAATCATTAAAGTTTATAAAGTATATTTAAATTTAGTTCAAAACTAGTAGAAACCTTGGAGAGGGAGAGAGGGAGATTAAATGAATATTTCGCGATAAACCCAACATATTTTACAGAGAAAGGACATAACATATTACAGTAAACGAGGTAGCTATGGATAAAAGAAAAACTTAACAGTAAAAAATAGATTAAAAAATGGATTATATTTTTCTATATAGAGAAAGAGAGAGAGAGAGAGAAAGAGAGAGAGAGAGAGAGAGAGAGAGAGAGAGAGAGAGAGAGAGAGAGAGAGAGAGAGAGAGAGAGAGAGAGAGAGAGAGAGAGAGAGAGAGAGAGAGAGAGAGTGCAAATGAGAGAGATAATGAGAGAGAGAAGGAGAGATAGAAAAAGAGTGAGTGAGAAAGCAAGTGAGGGAGAGAGAGAGAGAGAGTGCAAATGAGAGAGAGAATGAGAGAGAGAAGGAGAGATAGAAAAAGAGTGAGTGAGAAAGCAAGTGAGGGAGATAGAGAAAACGGGAATGAGAGAGTTAGAGGAAGAAGAAAAAGAAGTAAGTGAGAAAGAGAGATAAAAGAAGAGTTTGAGTTTCATCCACGAAAAAATCTTTTCAACTTCAGAATCGCCAAAACTTAAAATATTGCCAGGTGTCTGCGTCAGGAGGGGAGAGAGAAAGAGACAAAAAAAAAAAACAGAGTACAAAATCTCTGTTACAGACATAAATACATTCACGACCAAAATGATACAAGGAATCATGGGTGCTTTATTACAGTAAAATAGATAGCTATGGGTAAAAGAAAAACTGAACAGTAAAACATATTAAAAAAAGGATTAAATTTATGGAAGAGAACGTGGGGGAGAGAGAACGAGAGAGAGAGAGAGAGAGAGAGAGAGAGAGAGAGAGAGAGAGAGAGAGAGAGAGAGAGAGAGAGAGAGAGAGAGAGAGAGAGAGAGAGAGAGAGAGAGATAGAGAGAGAGAGAGAGAGATAGACAGACAGAGAGAGAGAGAGGGAGAGAGACAGAGAGAAAGAGAGAGAGAGAGAGATATGGTAGATCGTACCGTATGGGTTCTCGCTCCCTCTACTTCTCCTGTCTCCTCGATCCACTTGATGACGGCTGGGGGCTTGGATCCCAAACTCTCGCAGGTGAAGGTGTAGTGGCGGCCTGATATAAGGGGATCCTCGGGGATTTTGATCCTGACACTCAGTGGTCGTACTGGAAAAGAAGACAGGGTGAGAGAGAATTGAATGAAGTCTAATGAGCTGTGTGGTTGGTGGTAGTGGGGGTGGAGGGAGAGACTTGTTAGATGAGAGGATGAAACGTGAGTGAGTCAGAAATGTGGGGGGAGTCGGGTGAATGGGATTTAAATAGAGTGGTGGGTGACGTGGGAGTGACGGCAAAGAGTAAGGGATGTATTCTGAAGGACAGTCGTGTATGTGAAGAGAGGCGTAGACATGAGTTGGGGAATAAACAAATTAGTAATAAAAGAGAAGGGGAGAAGAATACCGGATGACTGGATGTAGAGTCTGATGTGATTAGTTTATAAAATACGAAGGATAATTGATGCTGAATGAATCGGGCTAAAATGAATGATATAGCTGAATCATCATTACCTCTCATTCTTGTGGGATCCCAGATATTTTAGCTTAAAAACGCTTCTCGTTGTCACATCAAATAGTTTACCTCTCCAAGTATCTGTTTCTTCGTGTGGTTCTCAGTTCTCCCAGTCTAGCTTTCATGATTCAAGTCTCGTAGGATTACGAGTCGTGATCCATTTTTATCAGCGACTGTGGTTGTGTTTTCTTCTAAAGCTATGAATGCCACGTTGTGTCTGTCTTAATCCTGTCTGTTAGTGAAGGTAGTAATTATCTTAAGTCTTCTTTAGATGATTTCAGGACTTAGCGTCCCCGTGGCCCGGTCCACGACCAGACCTCCAAATATTGACTTAAAATGGCTGTTTTTATGGGAAATGACCTGAAGACCGTCGGGACCTCAGCAGGTGACCCCACACGGTGACCATGACTAGGATAGTCAGTAGTGATATATATCAATACTAGCGTTGGTTCTTATATTATCATTATGCTCATTAAGTTGTCTGTAAACTCTCTTCGAAGCTACATTCCTATTTTATAAGCTGAATTACTTCTTCCCCACCCCTTCCTTCCTTGTCTCGCGTTACTCTAAAGTTGTCGTGAAGAAACACAACATTCACCATGGCTCCTGACATTATAGTTTATGTGAGTGAGATTATATATGAGTTTTGTTCATGTGATCCTTCCTGAAATTCACTCGCATTATTTACACTCCCGTCTGTATTTGGTTCACTACTTTGAGGCTCACTTTCTTCCATCAATAATCGCTTACTCTCATCCATGACGTCTATGCCAATAGTGTTGGGGGGTGGTTCCTTGAGCAGGAATATATATATCTATATATATATATATATATATATATATATATATATATATATATATATATATATATATATATATATATATATATATATATATATATATATATATATATATATATATATATACATACATATATATATATATATATATATATATATATATATATATATATGTATATATATATATATATATATATATATATATATATATATATATATATATATATATATATTGTGAATATTGCATGGGGAGTATCAAAAGAAGGACAAGTGGAGTTGGGAAGCGGGAAGGGATCCTTGAGGTTGTTGGGGTGGGGATTGATTGATTGATGAAGATTAAGCCACCCAAGAGGTAGTATGGGCATGAATATCCCGTAATGGGGTGGGAAGTGGAGAGGTTTAAATGTTATGTAGAGTTACAGGGCAGCAAGTTACAGTCCCACTCTGTGGCAGGTAAGTCCACTACGGGCTCACCATAGCCCGTGCTACTTGGAACATATTGTTCCAAGTAGCTGAATCTAAAACAACAACATACATGACAGCGAGGATAAGAAATTTAAAACAAAGGCATCGGATGGGGGTTAGGTTTGGCATGGGATGCACAAGGTCTGTGGAATACGAGAGGGTGATTAGGGGACGACGATTGCAGGATGGTTGGGAGGGAAAGGGATGGATGAAATGGAAGCGATGGATGAAGAGTGACGTAATTGGGGGGAGGGGGAGGAAGGGAACTATGAGGAGAAAGCGCCAAGCCATTACGACAATATAGCACTGGGAAGGCTATATAGGAAAAGGAAGAAATGGGGAAATACAATGGTGGGAGTGGGGGTATGAGATCATTTTGAGTCGGGAAGAACTTGTGCAAGATTGACATGATTTTGGAGGATGATGAGTGGGAGAGGTATTGATGATGCATAATAAGAGAATGGGGGGATGAAGGTTATGGGTGATAGAGTAAGTGGTGGGCGTATGATGAGTATGAGATAAGTACGTGAATAGTTAGGAATGATTGCAGTTGAATTGAAATTCATATTCATCATACCCTTCATCCATCTCATACCTCTTAATCAACGTCTTTCTTCCCGACATTAACTTCAAGGTATCCTTCATAAACATAATTGTATCATTTATCCATACCATTATGCCCTACATCCACTTCAGTTCCATACTTTATCCACCTCATGGCATCCTTCACCCACCTCATTGTATTCTTCATGCACTTCATTGTACCTACCATTCCCTTCCTTATATCTTTCATAAGCCTCATTATACCCTGCGTCCACATCATCATACCGTCAATCAGCACCTCCTCCATCAACCACAGCATGATTGATTCCTAAACACTCCAGTGCTCTAAACTCTTGGTTTTTCAGGTCATAACCTCGACCATTATAACCCCTGCCAGCAACTCACAGCATGAGAGTGCTTAGCCTCATCGTCCGTTCCTGCATGAATGTGTCACAGGTGAATCATATGATCCCCAAGAATAGACCTAAAGTGACCTTTTCACCACCAAGCTTTCGACTCAACAACTGTTTTCACTATTCTACTATCATGTTACCTATTAGACTTATACCTCATTAACTCTCCCATCTAACCATCAACTCACAATTCATGTCTATGGTGATCTCCTCCATCAACTTCTGTTGATTATTATTTTGTGCCTGGCAGGTGTAGGACTTGAGGTGATGGGCGCGGGTTACTTCCGCTATTTTGAGGTCAGAGCGAACGTGACCTTCTCTTGTGACCTCGAAGTTTCGTTCCTCAAGCACTCTTTCAGACCACCAGGTCACAGAGGGGGGCGGCCGACCTGAGGGGAGAGAGAGGGAGGCACGGATTAGAAGGGGAGACCTGAGGAAAAGTAACGGTAGCTTGAATTAGAGGCCAGGAAGGGGAGAGATTATATTCATAGTCTGGGTTACTCTGTGAGGTTAAATTGTGGGGTTAGTAAGGGCAACCTAATGGGGTAACCTAATGGAATGTAGCTAGAATGGGTGACATGAGTGGGTAATGGGAGGGAATAATCTCATTCACTAGTAATGGTACATTGCAGTGGTGTGGTGGAGGCAGACTTTCAGTTTCATATGTAGATGTGATAGAGACCAATTGGCTCATGAACCTTTACAGCAGTTGATTGGCGGTTGAGAGGCGAGACTAACGTGCCGAAGCTCAGCCCCCGCGAGCACAATTAGATGAGCATAATTAGGTGAATCACCAGTATTAGTACTTTGAAATCACTACCACCGGCACCATCACACGCATTAACACAAGTTCCCATAACAAAATCACAACCTAAACCACCATCAACGCAACCTCCATTACCAGCACAACCACCTACAATTCAATACAATAATATAAAGGATAAGATGCCCATTAGGGCGAGCCTTAAAGTTGGGACAGCTGAAGAGAAGTCAGTGAGAGGAAACGCAGAAGTAGTAGAGAAAGGAACCAGGGCTTGACCCAGCTGCGTGTCTTTATTCGATGTTGAAACAACCCCACAACTATCAACTCCCTGAGTTGTGCAGAAAAGACGGCAGTAGCAGTGCATCTTCATTCTATGTGGTCTCCAGAACCACCACCACCACCACCCTCACCATCATCACAACCACCATTACCACCTCATTTCCCCACCCCATTTCACGACAGGAGCTACCCTTCAGGGTCTATCAGTATCGTATATTGGCAGGGTGAGTCGTCAAATGAAATTAGTGGAAGCCATGTTTATCCAGTGTACGGGTTATATCACCAGAGTTTCGTAAACATCACCTAGGAGTGAGAGACAAAAAGGATATGACAACCAATCCTCCTGTTTAGATTATAATTTTTGTATCTATGTGGGCCATAGTGAATACATAGACTTCATGGACAATTAGATGCTGGAATTTGTAACTATTCACTTTATAGACTCCGAAAAAATAAAGCTAAAATCCAAACTTATATAATATAAATACACACACACACACACTTACAC
This sequence comes from Procambarus clarkii, assembly GCF_040958095.1. Lineage (NCBI taxonomy): Eukaryota > Metazoa > Arthropoda > Malacostraca > Decapoda > Cambaridae > Procambarus > Procambarus clarkii. The sequence continues at coordinate 31,967,758 of NC_091159.1, read as the reverse complement.
ACACACACACACACACACACACACACACACACACACACACACACACACACACACACACACACACTTACACACACACACACACACACACACAAACACACACACACACACACACACACACACACACACACACACACACACACACACACACACACACACACACACACACACACACACACACACACACACACACATATATATATATATAAATATGTATATATATATATAAATATATATATATATATATATATAAATATATATATATATATATATATATATATATATATATATATATATATATATATATATATTATATATATATATATATATATATATATATATATATATATATATATATATATATATATATATATATATATATATATATATATATATATATATAAAAGTTTGTGAGGGTACCACCTCTGGTGCCAATGTGGGGACCCATAGCCTCGGAGAAGAGGATATATATATATATATATATATATATATATATATATATATATATATATATATATATATATATATATATATATATATGTCGTACCTAGTAGCCAGAACGCACTTCTCAGCCTACTATGCAAGGCCCGTTTTGCCTAATAAGCCAAGTTTTCCTGAATTAATATATTTTCTCTAATTTTTTTCTTATGAAATGATAAATCTACCCATTTCATTATATCTGAGGGCATTTTTTTTATTGGAGTTAAAATTAACGTAGATATATGACCGAACCTAACCAACCCTACCTAACCTAACCTAACCTATCATTATAGGTTAGGTTGGGTTAGGTAGCCGAAAAAGTTAGGTTAGGTTAGGTTAGGTAGGTTAGGTAGTCGAAAAACAATTAATTCATGAAAACTTGGCTTATTAGGCAAATCGGGCCTTGCATAGTAGGCTGAGAAGTGAGTTCTGGCTACTAGGTACGACATATATATATATATAAATATATATAAGAGTGTGTCTCAACCATCAATCAACAGGTGTACAAGTTCCTGAGCCTATTGGGCTCTGGAACTGGTATGTGTGTGTGTGTGTGTGTGTGTGTGTGTGTGTGTGTGTGTGTGTGTGTGTGTGTGTGTGTGTGTGTGTGTGTGTGTGTGTGTGTGTGTGTGTGTGTGTATGCACTATATTTGACCTCAGATCAATGCGTTCTCTTAAAATAATGTCGTTTTTCAGTCGTATGCTCGCTGTGGCTAAAAATGGACGTAATTTGAAATTAAATCATCTCACTAAAATACCTATCCTTTTACAAATTACGTCTGAATTTGGCGGTATGCCCGTATGGCCGAATATGGACGTAATTTCAGAAAAAAATTAAAATAATTTTTGGATAATTTTTTCTTAACAGTAAGTTAAGGGTCCTCTGGTAGGTTAGGAGGGCAAGAAATTCTCCTAAAGTTTCAAAACGTCATGAAAAGCGAAAGAGCGAAAAGCATACGAGCGAAAAGCGACGTTATCTTTAAGAGGACGGGTTGGTATTAGGCCTAGGAAGGTTAATTATTGGTTACGTTAAGTTTTCTATGCAACAGCAATACAAAAACTTTTCCGGTCTGTCCAAATTGAATAGTACCAATGTTTACTCTCTTAAAGTCTTTTACGTTAATATATGTTCGATGGACCTCGTCGTTACTATAAGTACTGCCTAAACATTAGGATGGGCTGGGATATGGAAAGTCCTCAGTAAATAACCCAGTCATAAAGAAAACGTTAATGACCTTAGAGGATCGTATGAATGAGGAGCAAACACTGGCAGTTACCATAGAAGAACCTAATGAAAGCATCGATGAACTAGTGAGAGGCAATGCAAACATACAAAAATATGTGGAAGAAAGAGAGAGAAAAGGGGGGAAGTGATAAGAAAACTTAAAGAAGTGGTACCTTTTCTTGAAAGGCAATTTCAATAAATGCAGGACAAAGAAGAAAAAAAGAATGAGATCATTGAAAACCTAGAGGTGTAACTTGATCTCTAGGACTGTTGCATTTGGGAGTCTTAAACTCCCCATTGCAATTAGAAGAGCTGGTGGAAAGAAATCTTAAAAGGGATTCAAGTATGAATAGGTTATAGAGACGAATACAAATGATGGAAAGGGAATTCAACAAAGGAAATGAGTACGATAACAGAGGAGAGAATTCAACGTGGATAATGTAACAGATTTTTGGAGTAAGGTCAGTTAAAACCTTTGCTGAAGCAGGAAAATAGTCAGAGGAAAAGAAAATAAGGCAACAGTGTTACTCTGTAAAAACTCCTCATATTGAGAAGTACAAAGAAAGAGTTTGAGAGGGAAGAGTTATTGTAATATACAACCAATCAGAGCCAGAGAGAGACACGTGGTAAATAAGAAGAGAGAAAGACCAATCTGAAATAACAGAAACTCAGGCTGGAGAAGCAACAATGTAAGTGGAATATTTCTATATATAAATGCTGGGGATCCTAGGTACATTTCAGAGTTAAAGAAAGAGACCAGTCAAGTAATTTTTCTTAAAAGCAATCCATTTAAATATTTACTGATAGAAAATAATTATTTGAGGGATGAGGAAATGTACCTTGCAGTATTTATTAGACAGAAAATATTTAAGGAGGATAGGGAGATAGCAAAGCGAATCAGGAAAAAAAATAAGAAATGCAAGGAGCCCAGAAAATAGCATTGACATTATACAGGAGGAAGCAAATCTTATGGCAGAGAGCATTTTATTGTAAAAAATAGGGGGACTAACCAGCTTAATATAGCAACGGAGTGACATTTCCTATAGAGGGAAATAGTAAAACTGCCTTGCTTAATGAGGTACCCAAACAAGTGAGCTCGCACGAGTGACTAGATCATCAAACTCCGTCTTCCCCTATCAGACACAGCAACGCAATCACATGAACAAATACGCTTTGGGGGACGCAAATGCAGCCCAGTTATAATGAGCAGCATAAACGTATTGTGCACAAATGTAGATGAAGTTATCAATAACAAAGTAGAGTTATATTTTAATGGAACAGGCACAACAAGTCAAATAGCCGGGGCATTAATAGCTCGACCTCAGTCCTCCGTTGATGGTGACAGGTACGTAAGACCCCCACCACCATCACCACAACCATCACCACTACAAACACCAACAACCACACCATCACCTACACCATCCAGCACACGCGAGCCGTCACCATGACCTGCCTTGTGTGACATGATTTGGGTGGGCAAAATTAGCTTCAATATTAACCCTACTCACCCCTCCCCCCTCTGTCCTTTGACTCTGTTCCACCCTATCAACCCCCCCTTTCACATTTATCCCCATCCTTCTCCCTCCCTATCTCTTTATACCCCTCCCAATTCCTTGAAGACACGGGACCTGTGGGAAGTAATGAGGCTGAAGGTGGAGATGTTCCTCGCCGGAAAATGAGGTCCCAATCAAGGAGAAATGACGTTAGAAGTTAAGAGTGCCCTGTGATGGGTGGTGATGGTGATGGTGGTGGTGCTCTTGGTGGTGGTGGTGGTGGTGCTGGTAGTGGTGATGGTGGAGGTGGAGATGATGGTAGTGGTGCTGGTAGTTGTATTGAAAATGCTGGTTACTGTAGTGGTAGTGATGAAGTTTGTGATGATGGCAGTGGAGGTGGAAGTGGTTGTTGTGATGCCAGCGGTGGTGGAATTGGCTTTGGTGATGGTGACAGAGGTGGCAGAGGTGATGCCAAAGTCGTGGGGAGGATAGTGGCGGTGGTAATCATGACGGTGAAAGAGAAAGAGAGATACCACCAGCACTAGTGGTGGTAGTGCTGGTGCTTGTTATGCTGGTAAAGTGATAGTGGTGGTAGAATTGGTGGTAGTTGTGAAGGTGTCACTCTTCATTAATGACACAGCTGTGTCACTAATCATGATTGTGGATGTGGGTATGAGGATTATATTGATTCTTGTAGTAATCTACTGAATAGATATTGATGCTGGTAGTAATATGTTGAATATATGTTGATGCTGGTAGTAATATGTTGATTATTCCCAGGAACGTCGAAGTAAACTCTCGTAGAGGAATTGTCAGACACAAATTTTTTGTTTATCTCTAAGGTAGGACACAGATGTCATTGTTTGGTCAATATGTAAGGTAAACAAAGCGGCATTTTCATTAATTAAGGAGTTACTAAGAGGTGAGTGTTCGGTTATGAAGTAAGAAGTGGTATTGATTGTTCTGTTGTTAATTAAGGGTAGTGGAAATATTTGTTCTGTGCCAGCAGGATTGGGAAAGTGATTGTTCTGAGGATATAGGAACGAAAGTGGAATAATTATAGTTTGGGAAAGGTTTTGCATGCTGACTGTTGTGTGGGAAGGGTTATGGGTGCTTAACTGGTCTTTAGGAAGGGTCTTGGGTGAAGATCGTTCAGTGGGGAAGTTGTTTTAGTGCGCTGATTGTTGTGTGTGAGTCGTCTTGGGCCAATGGCTGTGGCGGAGAGGGTATGGGTGGCGGATTGCTTGTTACCAAACGAAGCTAATAGTGTAAATTATTCCAAGCGTCGGGAAGCTGAGAATGCTGTTGTGTATCTCGTTGGAGAGAAAGATTGGAGTGACAAATATTCTATACAGGAGAGATACATAAAACTGTGTTTCGTAATTAATGGAATAGAAGCTCAGTCTATTCTATACTGAGAAAGGAGAATGAAGGGATAGACTAACTAATTGGTGACGGGATGGACTTGTTTATGATATATGTATATTACAACAAATAGCTTTGAATGTGATAATTATTCATACGAATTGGAGATACATATCTGCTGATTGTTCAAAGGGGAAATTGAAAGTTTGGATTGCAACAAAAGGCAGAAGGAGGACAACGACGTCTCCTCGTTGATCCGTTAAGGGTGCTTAGATGTGCTGAATGTACCGTGAGGCGAGATGGAAGGGTAGACGGAGGAAGCTCATTGTTCTTGGAAGTTATGGAATGGTTTGTAAGCTTTCGAGGAAATCTAAGAACCTGTGACGTTGCCGAGGAGGAAATATGAATATTCGTGTTCCACCACACACACACACACACACAAACACACACACACACACACACACACACACACACACACACACACACACACACACACACACACACACACACACACACACACACACACACAGTGGCAGGAGTAACTGGTAAGGTGCTCAAGTGAATAAGGGAGTATCTAAGCAAAAGGAAGTAGAGAGTTACAGTGAGGGATGAGACCTCATATTGGCGTGAAGTCACCAGTGGAGTCCCACAGGGCTCAGTACTCGGTCCTATCCTGTTCCTGATATACCTAAATGATCTTCCGGAGGGTATTGACTCATTTCTCTCAATGTTTACTGATGATGACAAAATTATGAGACGGATTAAGACAGAGGAAGACTACGTGAGGTTTAAAGAAGACCTAAACAAACTGAAGGAATGGTCGAACAAATGGTTGTTAGGATTTAACCCAAGATACTAGACTGCCAGGAATGAATATGTCAGGTTGAGAAAAGAGGAAGAAGGGCAATACAAAAATGACATCGTAAGCAAGGCAAAGACTCAACCTAAATTGCTGCATAGCCACATCAAGAGAAAAACAACAGTAAAGGAACAGGTAATGAAATTGAGGATAAGGGCAAACAGATTCACTACAAACGACAAGGAAGTGTGTGAGGAATTGAATAAGAACTTCCAGGGGTTTTCACGTTAGAGCAAGGGGAAGTTCCAGAGATAAGAGAGAGAATAGTTAACCAGGAACCACTAGAAGAGTTTGGGATTACCAGTGACGATGTAAGCTCTTGCTTGAGTTGGATGTGACAAAGGTTACAAGCCCGGACTGAATCTCTCCTTGGATACTAAAGGAAAGAGCAGAAGCAATGTGCCTGCCACTCTCCATAGTGTATAACAAATCACTAGTAACAGGGGAATTACCAAAAATTTGGAAGACGGCTAATGTAGTCCCGATATACAAGAAGGGGGATAGACAGGAAGCACCGAACTACAGGCCAGTGTCCCTAACCTGCATACCTTGCAAGCTGATGGAGAAGATTGTGCGAAAAAATGCCAGGGGAAAATCTGGAGCGAACGAACTTTGTAACACAGCATCTACAAGGGTTCAGGGATGGCAAGTCCTGCCTCACGGGATTAATTGAATTCTACGATCAAGCAACACAAATCAGGCAAGAAAAAGAGGGGTGAGCAGACTGCATATTTTTGGATTGCCAGAAAGCCTTTGACACAGTACTACACAAGATGCTAGTGAAAAAGCTGGAGATGCAGGCAGGAGTGAAAGGGAAGGTACTCCATTGGAAAAGGGAGTATCGAAACAACAGGAGACAGCAAGTCACTGTGAGGGGTGAGGGCTCAAATTAACGAGACGTCACCAGTGGTGTCCCGCCGGGTTTAGTCCTTGGACCTGTACTGTTTCTGATATACGTAAATAGTCTCCCAAAGGGTATATAGTCGTTCCTCTCATTGTTTGTTCATGGTGCAAAAATTATGAAGAGGATTAAAACAGAGGATGATAGAAGGAGGCTACAAGATGACCTAGACAGACTGAATGAATGGTCCAACAAATGGCTACTAAAGTTCAAACAAGTAAATGCATAGTCATGAAACTAGGTCATGGAAACAGGAAGTCAGACACAGGATACCGAGTGGGAGATGACGTACTTCATGAAAATGACAAAGAGAAAGATCTAGAAGTTGATATCACACCAAACCTGTCTCCTGAAGCCCACATAAATACACGAGGCTGGCTGAAAACAGAACAGCCTTCAGTAACCTGTGTAAAGAATCATTCAAAACCTTGTACACCGCATATGTAAGACCAATCCTGGAGTATGCGGCCCCAGCATGTAGCCCATACCTTGTCAAGCACAAGAAAAAGATGGAAAAAGTTCAGAGGTATGCCACTAGTCTAGTCCCAGAACGAAGTGGTATTAGTTACGAGGAAAAGCTGCGTGAGATGCACCTCACGACACCGGAAGACAGAAGAAAAAGGGAATACATGATCACTACCTATAAATTCTCAGAGGAATTAACAGGGTAGATAAGGATAAACGTTTTAACACGGGTGGTATGCGAACAAGGGGACACAGGTGGAAACTGAGTACCCAAATGAGCCACAGGGACGTTAGAAAGAACTTTTTCAGTGTCAGAGTAGTTAACAAGTGGAATGCATTAGGCAGTGATGTGGTGGAGGCTGACTTCATACTTAGTTTCAAATGTAGATATGATAGAGCCCAGTAGGCTTAGGAATCTGTACATCAGTTAATTGACGGGTGAGAAGCGGGGCCAAAGAGCCAGAGCTCAACCCCCGCAAGCACAACTAAGTGACTAAGTGAGTACAACTAAGTGACTAAGTGAGTTCTGTGTGAGTGTGTGTGTGAGTACACACACACACTCACACTCAAAGCGTATGCCATTGGTGCACCACCAACACACTACCAACACACCAACAGCACACCATCAAATCACCACCAATATACCACCAACACCAAAACTCACCAGCAACACGCTTGCAACACACCGCCAACACATCGCCAACACGCCACGAACACACCACTAACATGCCATAATCAAAACACTAACACACTAAAACACCGCCAACACACAACACACACACTACAAACACACGCCTCACCAACACAACAGCAACATACCACAACATCACAACTTAAGCTGTGATGATAAACTAGTAGAATAAAACCTCACTCCCATAGAGGTTAGAAAAAACAGTGGGGATATGATCACATTTTACAAGATACTATGAGAAATAGACAAGGTGGACACGGACAGCCTCTTCAAATTGCAGAAAAAGTAAGACACGCGAAAGCAGATAGAACTTGGAAACGCATATTGTTAAAGAAATGTATGGAAACACAGGTACTCTGTACGGATGGTTAGTAAGTCGAATGCACTGAAAGAAGAAATTCTGGATGGTGTTTCTAGTGACAAACTTTAGGCCAGATTCGACAAAGAATTCGAACGTCAGAATAGTTCAACTGTAACGCAACAGGTATAACAAGGCTAGTAGGCGGGGCATGAAGCTAGACACTGTAGACTCAACACACAAAAACATACAAGTACACCACCAACACTCAAAACACTACCGACACACCCCCAACACACACCACCATCACACCATCGACACACCACCAACACACTCACACACCGCCAACACAGTACTCACAACACTCACACACCACCAACACAACTCGAACATTCCATCAATTCACAACAATCAACATCCCACCAACAAACTCCACCATTCCCGCCGCAGAGCCCACCAACTGTTCCCAAACACTGTTGGGTCTGAACACGCCTCTAAAGCTTCATACAAGTCAACCGCCTCAAGCCAGATTGGTAAGTCTAGCGTCCCAATGGAACCAAATCTTGGATTGTTCCAGTGTGACTGAGTCTGGCGCACCAGTTAGTCATAACGGGAATTGTCCCAGAATGACTGAGTCCGTGGTATTAATTACCAAAGAGAAGACATGGGAAAGCAGGAGGCACAGAGGACAATCAGATGAGGAGGAAGATTATGGAGAGGAAGAGGAAGAAAATCAGATGGAGGCGGAAGATCAGGTGGAATACAAAGATGATGATCAGGAGAAGGAGAATGAGGAGGAGGAAGAATTGATACATGAGAGAAAAAAAATCAGGTAAAGAATGGATATGAAAAGGAAGAAGGAAAGAAGGTGGAGAAAATTGTGTTAGTTGAAAGGAGGAACATAAATATAGAAAGAGAAAACATTAGAGAAAATAGAGATGGGTTAGTAAATAGAAAAGGAGATAGAAAAAGAGAAAGAAATCTCGAAAATTTTAATTAATGTTAACAGAATAAATGAGAAATGCTGAGAGAAAGAATTACGGAATAGAGAACTTAAAGAAAGATTTGAAAATACAAAATTAAATTAGTTTGCCGTTCCAAATACTAGATGAAAGAAGACATGTAATTGGCTCCCTTAAATGAACAAATTATTTTCAAGATGGCGGCAGAGCTGCTCAAAGACTTATTCATAATTAAGTATTTTCTCTCAGCTTCACGTATATTCCCAAATTTCTCTCAAACTTGCATTTATATTACAAAATTTTGTACTATTACTTCGAACGAAACAAAAGTTATGAGGTATAAATGCATTTGACGTCCTTAGAGTAAATAGATTTTTTCAACTTGATAGTATTAGGAAAGTGCAGTCAACTGTAACATTAATGTGTCATACTCACCGACAACAAACATAATTCCGGGTAATATATGATTTATGCATGGATACATAATGAGGTTAATATTAGGTTGTTAATATATTTTTGCATGTCATTTTGGGCAAATATGTTTGCGATCGATTGAGCTCAGCTGTCATATCCGCCGTCAACACTGTATTAGTCATATGACCTAGTGTAGATAATGGGAGGCGACTTGTGTAATTACACACATTAGCTGTCCTATTCGTGATGAAGCTGGAGGTCGTCACTTGCATGTTGGGCGTCACGAAATGAGGATGTTTGACCTCTAGAACTATACTCTCATTATCAGTCTTCGTCGTTTTGAGTACGACTAAGCCATAGTTCTTAGCAAGGGCGAACTTGATACAAAGATGAGTTACCTTTCATATGCAGTATTTCTTGACTGAGTGCTGTGCAAATCCTATAAGTCAAAGGTGATGATTCTGAAGAAAAAACTAGGTCACTTGAAGCCCATTCATTCTTCATTGCACACACTGCTCATTACATTGGTGTTGGTGTTAATTATAAAAATTTGGTAAAGTTTTATCACGACGCAGATCTTCGCACTAGAACTGATGGTGGTATACACAGGGAGGTATACCCCATCAGTGCATGTACACCGAAGGTGTACTTTAATACTGGACGAAGTTCGTGAATTCGTATACATACCGTCTGGTTATTAAGGTATTGTAGGGCTAAAATACCCCCTCAACCCCCCCCCTTGGTTCATAGATCTTATACTCCCAACTAACCCCAACTATTTATATCTTAATACGAATACAAAAACACTGTAAACAAACTTTGCAATAACCTAGTTTCCGATAACTTAATTGTCTGACGCCTGAACGCGTTTCGTAATTCTTATTTCAGTTTTCAAAGACTTAATTTACACTCAGATTCATCGAACTTATACTCATTTTGGGTGAGGTGATATCGTACAAAAGTTTTGAGTGAGGTGAACAAACTTATGACAAACACAAGACAGAACACGAAACAATGGGTGTAAATATGATATGAGAACTGCAGAAGGCCTATTGGCCCATACTACCTGGTGTTGCTTCCATACTGGTTCGGGGCCTTGAACAATATAGTATATAGGTAGAATATAGTTGCGTATTAATTGACTGTTAATTGCAATTAATGCACAATTATATTCTACTAGTAATTCGCAATATAACTAGTAATATAACGAATTTAGTAATTCGTTATATTACTAGTATTATAACAAATTTAGTAATTCGTTATATTCTATAACGAATTACTAAAAATGAATGATGCACTACAATAATAAACTTTGGGTTACAATTTTTTTTATGACAATTATAACTAACGATATGAATATTTCAATGCAACCAACTTTCCTCTAATCAAACCTAAACAACTTCACGACAACAAACTTCATAACGAAACCAAGTTTATGATATCACAAACTTTACCATCACCCAAACACTACGACCAAAGAGACAGAAGAAAGCGTAAATTTCGGTTCGACAAGAGCGAGATATTGTCGCCGGGAGAACGATGTGGCTGAGTGGGTGAGGAATGACGCTCGCAAATTGAAGATCACAGGTTCGAGGTGAAGTGTCTAACGGCGGAGAGGGAACGAGAGAGAGAGAGAGAAAGAGAAGAGGGAAGAACATTTCTGAATTCTCTGCCGAAAGATTGGCTCGAGAGGGAAGGAATAGTCTGTTTGTTGCTCTGTGATATCTTGAAGATCACAGATAACGATAACACCTTCACATGAGGAAACCGGGTGAGAATATATACAGAACACATATTACGTCTTTTTTTCAGAATCAATCTGGTAAAAATGCGAAAAATATAAAAATACAGCACTGAAATATTGACGTTTCCTGTGCATCGGTCTTGATAGAGTAAGTGGATTTCATATGAGACAATCTTTGGAGGAGAACAGGAATGGAATTGGCCACCTTTGTAACCCAAGACGCGCGTCTAAACCTGAAGACCACAATATGGTAAAGATAGATAGAAGGGAGAAGAATAGAGTGACAACGGAAGGGAGAGACAGAGACAGAGAGACAGAGAGAGAGACAGAGAGAGAGACAGAGAGAGAGACAGAGAGAGAGACAGAGAGAGAGACAGAGAGAGAGACAGAGAGAGAGAGAGAGAGAGAGATAGAGAGATAGAGAGAGAGAGAGAGAGAGATAGAGAGAGAGATAGAGAGAGAGAGAGAGAGAAAGAGAGAGAGAGAGAGAGAGAGAGAGAGAGAGAGAGAGAGAGAGAGAGAGAGAGAGAGAGAGAGAGAGAGAGAGAGAGAGAGAGAGAGAGAGAGAGAGAGAGAGAGAGAGAGAGAGAGAGAGAGAGAGAGAGAGAGAGAGAGAGAGAGAGAGAGAGAGAGAGAGAGAGAGAGAGAGAGAGAGAGAGAGACAAAGTCAAAGTCTAAAGTCTTAATGATTGTTCCATTTCAGAAACATCATTAAGGCCTATGTAAGTGACAGACTATTGTGTTGGTATTGAGCTTAAGGCGTCTATAAGCCTCTAGAGGATCATCACGGGCACCACAATACCTTACTGACAAGGCAGAACGTACAGAGTGCGCTAGTCCTATCCGTAATTCAGAACTGAACTAAAGTCTTATACCAAATGAAGCCAAAATAAATATAAAAAGTATCAAAATAAAATAAAGGCAGTACCAATATAATAAAATTTTAGCAAAACTCAATTGAAAAATTAAAAATCCCGTTGAAAACTGGAACGAAAATCTTAGAATAAAAGTAGTAAAATTCGCATAGAAAATGTAGTAAAGTCCTATAGAAAAAGAGTAACATTACAAACTGCATTGTAATTAAGAGAACTGTAATGATTTTTTTTTTTCAAAATTCAATAAAAAAGTTAGAAGCCATAAATTCTGTATATGTCATTAACCAAGGTATTACAAACAACAATAAAAATGCGGCTCTTTTTGGCTGGGAGGTTGCGATGAGGGATGACATTTAGATACCGTTACATGCACTTTAACTCTTTATGATACTTATAAATTATATACGCTCTAACACTAAATATTTATCGCCTCAGACAGCGCTCACTTAAGTGCTCTTGCAGTCTTGGAAGTCGGAATGTGCTGACTTAAGTGCCCCACTTACACTTACACCCAGGCTACTCTAATAATCCTTACCATGCTACTTTGGAGCTTAGATGACCTGAATATCCCAGTTTCTGCTACTTAGGTAAGCAGACTATTCTAATATAACTGCTACTGCTACTTAGTGACGTAGAAATACTCTAACATCAATGTTCTTGCTAATTAGTACCTCAGACTACTGTGTTATCACAGGTCGTGCTTCAGAATACTCTAATATCCTTGTTCCTGTTACTTAGTATCTATGACTGTGTAATACCACTGCTCCTGATACTTAGTAACTCAGACGACCATAATATCTCTGCTGCTGCTGCTACTTATTACCTACGACTACTGTAATACCCCTGCTCCTTATAATTAGTACCTGTGACATTCAACCGTATACCTGCTTCTGCTACTGGGGACCTCAGACTACAGTAATATCTCTCCTCCTGCTACTTAGTACCACAGATTATCGCAGTATCTCTGCTCCCGCTACTTAGTTCCTCAAAGTACCGTAATATCGCTGCTCCTGCTACTTTTGGCCAGAGACTACCGTAATACCCGTGTTCCTGCTACTTAGTGACTTCGCTAACAAAGTTTGATTCAATGAACCAGAATTTTCTTCGTTTGTGAATGAAGGAAATGAAAGGAAACCAGAATGTGCAGCTCCTTCCCTTCAAAACTTTGGTTTCCCTGGCAACGCTGATAAAGTTCTGAATGTCTATTCCTCACGTATCTCCATATGCGCGCCGGGCACATTCCATCTATCCACCAAATTTAGTTAATAGACTGCAAACTATTTGTAATATACTGATTCCCAAACAGGCTGAAAATCAAATCCTCGACTATGTATTTTATGATTTATGCATAAATATTGCGCATAACTAATACTAAATAATTATTTAAATAATTATGTCTGGGGAGAGAAAGGTAGCCTTTTATACATACAATACATGTTAGGCATATATCGAGGTCCTCCTACCCTCCCTCACCTGGAGTCGAAATACTGACCCTCTCCGGGATGCAACCCCACAGCAAGCTGACTAACCTATTTACTGCTAGATGGCATTTGGTATTAGGAAACACGGCCAACTATTTCTGTCCCGCCCGGGATCCGAGCCCAGAATTCTCGACTGTGAGTCGAGAACGAAGACGATTGTACAGCCGGTGCTTAGGAGCACCCAGTGTACATGTTTGAATCCTCCTCTTCATGGACTCTACTGATTTTCTCCTTGATACATAAGTTAATGTGATTTCTTTGTGAAATAATAATAATAATAATAATAATTATAATAATGATAATAGTAGTAGTAGTAGTAGCCTTAGCAGCAGCAGAGGGAGTGGTGGTAGTGGTAGTTGTAGAAGACGTGGCAGAAAGTAAAAATAATTATATATATAACAGTACTGGATGTGGTACCAGGCAGTGCCAGGGTCCACCCTGTGACGAGGCATCTCCCACACGCCCTCCGAGGTCTCACCCCTTCTACCCACCACCCCCATCTTCCCCCATACACCTTCCCCTACTCTTCTAAAATGCACCTTTACCGTCATTTCCCTCACACTCTCTCCTCGTCTCATCACTGTAACCATATTTGTAAAAAATTGTCATCATCACTGAACCTTGACTCATTATATCCAACTTCACTTACACATACCCTCACAGTCTCCACCCATATGTTCTTTCCCTGTATCTCCTATCACAGTAAGCATTTTCCCTACCCACTATTTACATCACTGTAATCATAAGGCTGTGCCCAGAAAGCATGTCAGTCATATGAACATTAATTGTTTGTATTAATATGTGACGACACAAGTGCTCGTTGGATAATAAAGTCTAAGGATATTCAGTTTCACATTTCATTTAGACGGACTTCGTAACGACGGTGCGGAGACTGAGTTCCCTTCATGGTTGGAAAGAGGCAGACCCCGACCACCCTATGAGACCAAAACTCACTAATCACTATACGACATTGCGTGAGGATAGTCTCAAGAGTCTGGCTTCAGTCCTTAGACAGGCAGACATACTTAATTTCTTATAGATGGATAGAGTTGCAGAAAGTGCCCGTGTTTCTGTCTGTCTCGATGTCTCTGTCTCTCTCTAACTCCTGCCCTACTATTCTCCAATTCATCTTCCATCTCTACCTTTCTCCCTCCCTCCTTCCTCCCACTCCCTCCTTCCTCTCACTCCCTCCCTCCATCCTTACCTCCCTTCTTCCCTCCCTAACCCTCTCATTCTCCATCTCTCCCACAGTCCCTCCCTTCCCATTTCCCCTGGCTATTAATTCTCCCATCATCCAATTATCGCTGCTTCCTTCCCTCTCATTCTATCTCCCTCCCGCCCATTCTCCCACACATTCTTTCACCCTTCTCTCATTCTTTCTCCATTCCTTGCAGTCTCCCTCCCTCCCTCCAATTCTCACACCCTCCCACTCTTCCTCCCTCCCTTATTTTATCCCTTCCATTTACTCTCCTTCCTTCCCATCTATTCTCTTTCATTCCCGCCAATTTTCCTCCCATCTCTCTCATTCTCCTTCACTCCCATTCTCGCTCCCCTTTTTTCTACCTCCCTCCCTTCTGTTTTTCCATCCTTTCTTCATCCAGTTCTCTCTCCCTCCCACCCTGCCTCTATCCTTCCCGTTTTCTTTACCGTCTTCTCGATCTTTCTCGCCATATCCAAAATATGCTCGAGTAATTTTGAATCGACGTTGAATCCCCGTTATCTACATTGAATCAACACTATCGACGTGGATTCATCGTCGATATCACCTGAAAAATCAGTTTATAGACGCTATGGACAATCAAACACAATATATGGACAATCTTTTGTTGTCAGAATAGGAGCCAGTCCTACTGAAGGAGAGGCATTGGGTTCAAACCTAACAACCCTGTATGAATTCCAATTGCATTGCGAATATGACACCCGCTATACAATCAGAATTATTCGTGAATTATTGCGTGAGGATACCTCTTACCATATGGTTTCTCCTCGGACAGACAGACAGACAGATAAATTGCGACTTTCTTTCATTCAGAGGGAGATACTGACATTCAGAAGTTATATACGTTTAGAAAAACTGCTTCAACTACTACAGCTATCTACTACTACTCCTACTGGTATTAATGCCTCTTCTACTACTACAACCAGTACTACTATTGTAACTCTTCTACTACTACAACCAGTACTACTATTGTAACTCTTCTACTACTACAACCAGTACTACTATTGTAACAACAGCAACAATTTCTCCTAACTTAGTATTATAGATCACGGTCTTATCTGACACCTTTAAAATGCTTCAAGATAGGGCCATGTATCTGGAGAACCCAACATACATAACCCAGCGACATATATCTAAACTCTCCAAATCAGCGTGGAGGGTCACTGGACAGTTTCAAGCAAAGGTTTAACACATGTGAATGAGCTTGGGTTGATAGGCGAGACTTCATATGGGAGAAGAGGCCTTATATGCATTTTTTTTATTTATATTTTTCTATGTCTTCAAGAACTCCCTCGGCCGAGAAAAAAACCTATTAGAGAATAGTTACGAAATGTGACAATCATCTAGGTGATATAAGATAATTATCATCAGAAAGCACTAGGTCATTATGGCAATATAGCACATAGATGAGATATGAGGATACGAACTTGCTATAGAACGAGGGTAAGGAATGGGGCCCAACTACTTGGACAGTCGAGAATTGAACGCTGTCTTGCAAGAAGCGAGACCGTTGCTCTCCCGTCCAGTCCAAGTGTTTTGACGACAATGAGAAAGTTGTTCCATTTACATCGAAACACATCTGTTTCGATGGTCTCATTACCAGAAATAATAACACTTATGCAAAAGGTATTGAGAACACAAAGGTTAACTGAAACATACCGACACTTCAACAATGGCTTTTGGAGGCAATGTACGGCAAATAATAGACAATAGTATTCAATAAAAGTACAGAATCCCCGCAATGCTACAGATAACAGCACATAAAAGAGTGCAGTTATGGCTTGCAAACTACAAAGTTCACAAGTGACGTATATATTATTATTATATATTATTATTATTATTATTTTTATTATTATTATTATTATTATTATTATTATTATTATTATTATTATTATTATTATTATTATTATTATTATTATTGTTAATGCTACAAGAGTGCTACAACTGCACTCTTTTATGTGCTTTTTATCTGTAGTATTGCCGGGATTTTATACTTTTATTGAATACTATTGTACTGTATATATTGAATACTATTATCAATATTATTGTATTGTTTTTATTATTATTTAAATAATGTCAAGGCCTTCACACAGACATATTGACATAGGATAAAAACTCACATATACGGACGATTATCCAGTCGATTGTCTTCTAGTGTGTGGTCTAATCTTCATATCTTCAGCCACGTTATTGTGATACATCGTATATTTATGTAAAGATTTACACCAAGTCTTTCTCACTCTCCTGAGTGCTTTGTCAAGGTCTGAGTATGTGGTTTGGAGCCACATTAATCTTTGAGACGTTAGTCTCGTCCTGACCACATACTCAGGCCTGAACAAAGCACTCACAAGAGTGCGAAAGATTGGTGTAAATCTTTACGTAAATTTTGTCATAAATTTCATAAAAATATTTGAGTGGGTTTTTATCCATTGTTGGTATTATTATTATAATTGTCATTGGTATTATTATTTTATAATTTATTATTATTGTTATTGTTATTATTATTATTTTTATTACCATTATTACCATTATTATTATTATTATTATTATTATTATTATTATTAAATTACTATTACTCTGTTTACTATTTTTGAGTTCCTGCCATTGAAATGGAAAAACTGCCAATGAAAATTTTCTCATAAATTCCTCTAGACATCCAACAAATATACATAAAATGTTCTTAGAGTCAGGCTAGCATCACTGACGAAGCATCCGGGAGATCATGTTTGCAGGACAGAAAATGGAAAGCTTCTCTAAAAGGGGAAGAATTGTGTTGAGTAGGGGGAAAGAAACATAAAATAAACACAAATAAAATACGTAATAATAGGCGAAGTGACAATTTTTATGAATTTTGTTTACATTAACAAAATGCATTGTGTGATTGTGTGTGTGTGTCTATATGTGTCTACAAGATATGCCTGCAAGAGCTAGCTGTTAGCTCTTCGAACAAGCCATTCTACCTATTTGTTTTCTAATGTAGAGACTAAAAACCTAATATTCTCTATCATATCTACTTCCAATATTTCTCTCACTCAAACACACACAAACCCAGGATGCAACCCGTAGTAGCTGTGTAACTCCCACGTACCTATTTACTGGAAGGTGAATGGAATCATCAAATGAAAGAGGCTGCCCATTTGTTTCTGCCTCAACCTGGAATCGAACCCAGGCAAAACAGACTACGACATTCGAGCGTTATCCGCTCGGCTGAGACGATATGTATGTGAGTGTATTGAATTTTTGGGCAGCAGAATAGAGCTATTAGCTCTTGGACCTTGGCTTTCATGAGTGTGTGTGTGTGTGTGTGTGTGTGTGTGTGTGTGTGTGTGTGTGTGTGTGTGTGTGTGTGTGTGTGTGTGTGTGTACTCACCTAGTTGTGTTTGCGGGGGTTGAGCTCTGGCTCTTTGGTCCCGCCTCTCAACCGTCAATCAACAGGTGTACAGATTCCTGAGCCTATCGGGCTCTGTCATATCTACACTTGAAACTGTGTATGGAGTCAGCCTCCACCACATCACTTCCTAATGCATTCCATTTGTCAACCACTCTGACACTAAAAAAGTTCTTTCTAATATCTCTGTGGCTCATTTGGGCACTCAGTTTCCACCTGTGTCCCCTAGTACGTGTGCCCCTTGGGTTAAATAGACTGTCTTTATCTACCCTATCAATCCCCTTCAGAATCTTGAATGTGGTGATCATGTCCCCCCTAACTCTTCTGTCTTCCAGCGAAGTGAGGTTTAATTCCCGTAGTCTCTCCTCGTAGCTCATACCTCTCAGCTCGGGTACTAGTCTGGTGGCAAACCTTTGAACCTTTTCCAGTTTAGTCTTATCCTTGACTAGATATGGACTCCATGCTGGGGCTGCATACTCCAGGATTGGCCTGACATATGTGGTATACAAAGTTCTGAATGATTCTTTACACAAGTTTCTGAATGCCGTTCGTATGTTGGCCAGCCTGGCATATGCCGCTGATGTTATCCGCTTGATATGTGCTGCAGGAGACAGGTCTGGCGTGATATCAACCCCCAAGTCTTTTTCCTTCTCTGACTCCTGAAGAATTTCCTCTCCCAGATGATACCTTGTATCTGGCCTCCTGCTCCCTACACCTATCTTCATTACATTACATTTGGTTGGGTTAAACTCTAACAACCATTTGTTCGACCATTCCTTCAGCTTGTCTAGGTCTTCTTGAAGCCTCAAACAGTCCTCTTCTGTTTTAATCCTTCTCATAATTTTAGCATCGTCCGCAAACATTGAGAGAAATGAATCGATACCCTCCGGGAGATCATTTACATATATCAGAAACAAGATAGGACCGAGTACAGAGCCCTGTGGGACTCCACTGGTGACTTCACGCTAATCGGAGGTCTCACCCCTCACCGTAACTCTCTGCTTCCTATTGCTTAGATACTCCCTTATCCACTGGAGCACCTTACCAGCTACACCTGCCTGTCTCTCCAGCTTATGTACCAGCCTCTTATGCGGTACTGTGTCAAAGGCTTTCCGACAATCCAAGAAAATGCAGTCCGCCCAGCCCTCTCTTTCTTGCTTAATCTGTGTCTGTAATCTGGCAAGATTTACCCTCCCTGAATCCATGTTGGCGATTTGTCACGAAGTCCCTTCTCTCCAGATGTGTTACCAGGTTTTTTCTCACGATCTTCTCCATCACCTTGCATGGTATACAAGTCAAGGACACTGGCCTGTAGTTCAGTGCCTCCTGTCTGTCGCCCTTTTTGTATATTGGGACCACATTCGCCGTCTTCCATATTTCTGGTAGGTCTCCCGTCTCTAGTGACTTACTATACACTATGGAGAGTGGCAGGCAAAGTGCCTCTGCACACTCTTTCAGTACCCATGGTGAGATCCCATCTGGACCAACAGCCTTTCTAACATCCAGATCCAGCAGGTGTCTCTTGACCTCCTCTCTCGTAATTTCGAACTCCTCCAAGGCCGCCTGGTTTACCTCCCTTTCTCCTAACACAGTGACTTCACCCTGTTCTATTGTGAAGACCTCCTGGAACCTCTTGTTGAGTTCCTCACACACCTCTCTGTCACTCTCTGTATACCTGTCCTCGCCTGTTCTAAGTTTCAATACCTGTTCTTTCACTGTTGTTTTCCTTCTGATGTGACTGTGGAGTAGCTTTGGTTCGGTCTTGGCTTTGTTTGCTATATCATTTTCAAAATTTTTCTCTGCTTCTCTTCTCACCCTGACGTACTCATTCCTGGTTCTCTGGTATCTCTCTCTGCTTTCTGGTGTTCTGTTATTCCGGAAGTTCCTCCACGCCTTTTTGTTCAGTTTCTTCGCTTCCATACATGCCCTATTATACCATGGATTCTTCTGTTGCTTCTCGGATTTTTCCCTTTGGGCCGGGATGAACCTGTTTACTGCCTCCTGACACTTTTGGGTAACATAGTCCATCATACCCTGTACAGACTTGTCTCTGAGGTCTGTGTCCCAAGGTATTTCACTTAGGAAACTTCTCATCTGTTCATAATTCCCCTTTCGGTATGCCAGCCTTTTGATTCCTAGTTCTTTTTGGGGGGAGATAAGTCCTAGCTCTACCAGGTACTCAAAATTCAATACACTGTGGTCACTCATTCCCAAGGGCGCTTCCATCTTAACTTCCCTTATATCCCATTCATTTAGGGTAAGTATCAAATCAAGCATTGCTGGTTCATCTTCTCCTCTCATTCTTGTTGGTTCTTTGGTGTGCTGGCTTAGAAAGTTTCTTGTTGCCACGTCCAGCAGCTTAGCTCTCCATGTTTCTGGTCCTCCATGCGGGTCTGTGTGTGTGTGTGTGTGTGTGTGTGTGTGTGTTTGTGTGTGTGTGTGTGTGTGTGTGTGTGTGTGTGTGTGTGTGTGTGTGTGTGTGTGTGTGTGTGTGTGTGTGTGTGTGTGTGTGTGTGTGTGTGTGTGTGTGTGTGTGTGTGTGTGTGTGTGTGTTTTGTGTGGGTGTGTGTGTGTGTGTGTGTGTGTGTGTGTGTGTGTGTGTGTGTGTGTGTGTGTGTGTGTGTGTGTGTGTGTACTCACCTAATTGTACTCACCTAATTGTGCTTGCGGGGGTTGAGCTCTGGCTCTTTGGTCCTGCCTCTCAACCGTCAATCAACTGGTGTACAGATTCCTGAGCCTATTGGGCTCTATCATATCTACATTTGAAACTGTGAATGGAGTCAGCCTCCACCACATCACTTCCTAATGCATTCCATTTGCTAACTACTCTGACACTGAAAAAGTTCTTTCTAACGTCTCTGTGGCTCATTTGGGTACTCAGCTTCCACCTGTGTCCCCTTGTTCGCGTCCCACCAGTGTTGAAAAGTTCATCCTTGTTTACCCGGTCGATTCCCCTGAGGATTTTGTAGGTTGTGATCATGTCCCCCCTTACTCTTCTGTCTTCCAGTGTCGTGAGGTGCATTTCCCGCAGCCTTTCCTCATAACTCATGCCTCTTAGTTCTGGGACTAGTCTAGTAGCATACCTTTGGACTTTTTCCAGCTTCGTCTTGTGCTTGACAAGGTACGGGCTCCATGCTGGGGCCGCATACTCCAGGATTGGTCTTACATATGTGGTGTACAAGATTCTGAATGATTCCTTACACAGGTTCCTGAACGCCGTTCTGATGTTAGCCAGCCTCGCATATGCCGCAGACGTTATTCTCTTTATGTGGGCTTCAGGAGACAGGTTTGGTGTGATATCAACTCCTAGATCTTTCTCTCTGTCTGTTTCATTAAGTACTTCATCTCCTATTCTGTATTCTGTGCCTGGTCTCCTGTTTCCACTGCCTAGTTTCATTACTTTGCATTTACTCGGGTTGAACTTCAACAGCCATTTGTTGGACCATTCACTCAGTCTGTCCAGGTCATCTTGTAGCCTCCTACTATCATCCTCTGTTTCAATCCTCCTCATAATTTTTGCATCGTCGGCAAACATTGAGAGGAACGAATCTATACCCTCTGGGAGATCATTTACATATACCAGAAACAGTATAGGTCCAAGGACTGACCCCTGCGGGACTCCACTTGTGACGTCTCGCCAATCTGAGACCTCACCCCTCACACAGACTCGTTGTCTCCTGTTGCTTAGGTATTCCTCTATCCACCGGAGTACCTTCCCTCTCACTCCAGCCTGCATCTCCAAATTTCGCACTAGCCTCTTGTGTGGCACTGTATCAAAGGCTTTCTGACAATCCAAAAATATGCAGTCTGCCCACCCTTCTCTTTCTTGCCTTATTTTTGTTGCCTGGTCGTAGAATTCAAGTAACCCTGTGAGGCAGGACCTGCCATCCCTGAACCCATGTTGATGCTGTGTTACAAAGTTCCTTCGCTCCAGATGCTCCACTAGTTTTTTTCGCACAATCTTCTCCATCAGCTTGCATGGTATGCAGGTTAGGGACACTGGCCTGTAGTTCAGTGCCTCCTGTCTATCCCCTTTCTTGTATATCGGGACTACGTTAGCTGCTTTCCAAGTATCTGGCAGTTCCCCTGTTGCCAGTGATTTGTTATACACTATGGAGAGTGGTAGGCTCAGTTCTCTTGCTCCCTCCTTTAGAACCCAAGGGGAGATTCCATCTGGGCCTATAGCCTTCGTCACGTCCAACTCTAGTAAACACTTCCTTACTTCCCCACTGGTAATCTCAAACTCTTCCAGTGGTTCCTGGTTAGCTATTCCCTCACTTACCTCTGGAATTTCTCCTTGTTCTAAGGTGAAGACCTCCTGGAATTTCTTATTCAATTCCTCACACACTTCCTTGTCATTTGTAGTGAATCCTTCCGCCCCTATCGTTAATCTCATAACCTGTTCCTTTACTGTTGTTTTTCTCCTAATGTGGCTATGCAACAATTTAGGCTGAGTCTTTGCCTTGCTTGCGATGTCATTCTCGTATTGTCTTTCTGCCTCTCTTCTCATCCTGACATATTCATTCCTGGCATTCTGGTATCTTTCTCTGCTCTCCAGTGTCCTGTTATTCCTATAGTTTCTCCATGCCCTTTTACTTTGCTGCTTAGCTAGCCTACATCTTTGATTAAACCATGGGTTTCTCATCTTCATTTCTCTGTTTTCCTTTTGGACTGGGACAAACTTGTTTGCTGCGTCCTTGCACTTCTGCGTGATGTAATCCATCATATCTTGGGCCGTCTTTCCCCTGAGCTCTGTTTCCCATGCTATATCTGTTAGGAATTTTCTTATCCCCTCATAGTTTCCCTTTCGGTATGCTAACCTTTTGGTTTCGGTATCCCTCCTCGAGTTCAATAACCCTTCTTCAATCAAGTACTCAAACACCAGTACACTGTGGTCGCTCATTCCTACTGGGTCCTCAAAACCGATTTCTCTTATGTCGGAGTCGTTCAGAGTGAAGACTAGGTCGAGTCTCGCTGGTTCGTCATTGCCTCTCATCCTTGTGGGTTCTCCGACATGCTGCGTTAAAAAGTTGCTTGTCACCACCTCCAATAGTTTGGCTCTCCACGTATCCTCGCCTCCATGCGGTTCCTTGTTCACCCAGTCAATCTTTCCGTGATTGAAGTCGCCCATGATGAGCAGGTGGGATCTATTTCTACAGGCAGCAGAGGCTGCCCTCTCAATTATAGTGTTAACTGCCTTGTTGTTGTTTTCATACTCTTGACTGGGTCTCCTGTCATTTGGTGGAGGGTTGTATATTACTGCTACTACTATTCTTGGTCCTCCCATTGTTATGGTGCCTGCTATGTAGTCTCTGAACTCCTCACAGCCCGGGATGGCCATCTCCTTAAAACTCCATTCCCTTCTCATGAGTAGGGCCACTCCGCCTCCTCCTCTACCTTCCCTCTCTTTCCTTATTACTGTATACTCCTGGGGAAACACGGCATTCGTTATGATTCCAGAGAGTTTTGTTTCAGTGAGTCCGATTACATCTGGATTAACTTCTTGTGCTTCTTAGTTCCTTAGTTCCTTAGTTTCTGTGCTTCCCTTAGTTCACTTGTCTTGCTTTTGATCCCATCTATGTTCGAGTACATCACCCTGAAACTGACTCTCTTCTACTTCTTTTCTGGGGGGGACCTTTGGGATCTGGGGTGAGTGGGAGCTGGGGGGACCTGGCACGGGGGGATTGGTGGAGGAGGGAGGGCTTGGGGTGGTGGGGGAGAGGGGGAGGGTACAGGGGGTAGATAAGAGGGGGAGGGTACAGGGGGTGGATAAGAGGGGGAGGGTACAGGGGGTGGATAAGAGGGGGAGGGTACAGGGGGTGGGTAAGAGAGGGAGGGTTGGGGAAGCATGGGGGGAGGAGAGGCTGTGGGGGATAGGGGAGATGGGGGGGCTTGGGGGGAGAGAAAAGGGTGGAGGGCTTGGGGGGCGTGGGGGAAAAGGGAGGGCTGAGGTGGGTGAGGAAGAGGGGAGGGTTTAGGGGAGTGGGGGAGATGGGAAGACTTAGGTGGGGGGGGGAGAGTGGGGGGCTTAGGGGGGAGGGGGAGAAGGGAGGGCATGGGGGTGGGAGAGACGGGAAGGCATGTGGGAGAAGGGAGGTGTGTGTGTGTGTGTGTGTGTGTGTGTGTGTGTGTGTGTGTGTGTGTGTGTGTGCGCGCATGTGTGCGCGCGTGAGTGTGTGTGTGTGTGTGTGTGTGTGTGTGTGTGTGTATGTGTGTGTGTGTGTGTGTGTGTGTGTGTGTGTGTGTGTGTGTGTGTGTGTGTGTGTGAGTGTGTGTGTGTGTGTGTGTGTGTGTGTGTGTGTGTGTGTGTGTGTGTGTGTGTGTGTGTGTGTGTGTGTGTACTCATCTAATTGTACTCACCTAATTGTGCTTTCTAGGGTTGAGCTCTTGTTCTTTGGTCCCGCCTTTCAACCGTCAATCAAGTGATGTACAGATTCCTGAGTCTACTGGGCTCTGTCACATCAACATTTGCAACTGTTTATGAAGTCAGCCTATACCACATCACTGCCTAACGCATTCCATCTATTAGCTACTCAGACACAGAAAAAGTTCTTTCTAATGTCCCTGTGGCCCATTAGGGTATTCACGGTCCACCTGTGTAGTCGATTGTTCGCGTACCACCCGTTTTAAACAGTTTATCTTTATCTACCCTGTTAATTCCTCTGAGAATTTTGTAAGTGGTGAACATGTCTCCCCTTACTCTTCTGTCTTCTAGTGTCGTGAAGTGCATTTGCCGCAGCCTTTCTTCGTACCTCATGCTTCTTAGTTCTGGGACTAGTCTAGTGGCATATCTCTGAACTTTTTCCAGCTTCGTCTTGTGCTTGACAAGGTGGCCGCATTCTCCAGGATTAGTCTTACATATGCGGTATATAAGGTTCTGAATGATTCCTTACTGACAGGTTCATGAAGGCAGTTCTGATGTTAGCCAGCCTCGCGTATGCCGCAGATGTAATTCTTTTATGTGGGCTTCAGGAGACAGGTTTGGTGTAATATCAACTCCTAGATCTTTCTCTCTGTCCGTTTCATTAAGTGCTTCATCTCGTATTCTGTAACCTGTGTCTGGCCTCCTGTTTCCACTGCCTAGTTTCATTACCTTGCATTTACTCGGGTTGAACTTTAGTAGCAATTTGTTACCATTTTTCAGTCGGTCTTGGTCATCTTGTAGCCTCCTACAATCTTCATCTGTTTTAATCTTCCTCATATTTGTGATATGTTGGTGATATGTTCCAACAGTTGTAACTGTTGCAACATATCACCTCACCCAAATGCTAGTATATAAGACAAGCTGTTCAGTGTTAGCATTAAGTAAAACTCTGTTTTGTGTTTTCAGGTTACAGTTGTGTGTGTGTGTAATCTAAAGTGTTTGAAAATGTAATAAGTTATTACGAAACGCCTTCAAGCGTCGCGTCAGATTAGAAATAAAAATGAATTATCGATAATTGATTTTTTAATTACCATATTACAGTAAAATGAAACATAAGAAATATTGAGAAAATTCGTGTTAGAATTATTAATCTTACTTTTTCGGTCATATTTAACAACGTATGTTAACAAGAAAGACTGCTACCAAAATATACTAATATATATAAATAAATAAATAAATATATATATATATATATATATATATATATATATATATATATATATATATATTTATATATATATATATATATATATATATATATATATATATATATATATATATATATATATATATATATATATATATATATATATATATATATTTCATTGAATATGACCGCATATTCTGTATTTATTATTTTCTGGTTTAGGGCTTCTATCCCTCTAACTATTTTCTTAGCATCAGGGCTTAATTGAAATAGGAGTTCTCCAAAACTCATTTTCGTACTTTTAAGGTGAAGAAAAGAAGTGATTTACTATAGAGTGTATTACACTTATTTGTATAATTTGCACGACGTTTCGAACCTCCATGGTTCATTCTCAAGTGAACAGATCTTACAATACTAGTTGATATAAGGACTCGCGACGAGTTTACCGCAAAATCTTACAGGTGCACGCAACTGGTTTATCGCGAAGCTATAAAAGCATACGCGTGATCAGGACTACGCACTGTCCCAGCAAGGGAAATATTCATTTTCTCGAAATAGACCAAAAAAGGGAAAATTACTCTGCCCATAAAACTGGATCACGTCACGCAATATTCAGAATATGGTGTACACTAATTCTCTGTAACATATAGTAAGCGAAATTCACCAATTTCCGTTTAACGACAAACAATAAGGACATGAGCGGATTGAATGCGCCCAAAATCAAAAACCCGAAATGCAATAAACAAAAGCAAAGATGACCAAACCAAGAGGTATTGTGACTCATCGCCTGCAAACATCAGAAAATAAAGAAACAAATAAGTTTGTCCCATTTTCTAATGCGTGGTTTGGTCGCAAATTCTTCAGCCACGTTACTGTGACTAATTGTCTACAAGCAGAGGCAAACACATGACCCGCAAAAGGGGGGCCCGAGCACACGCACTATTCCACAATGCGAAATGAACCGTGCACCCGCGAAGCTATGACCCGCAAAACGAACCGAACACACGTAATATCCGGACCGCGAACTAGAAACAGACTCAACAGCGGCTCCGCAACAAGACATGGAATTGCTTATTGAGACACCATTCGGGCAGGCACATCGATCCAGCTCCGGTAACTGCTTCAATTTGCAATTCAGAATATTACCGTTCGTATTTACGGCTGCCGTTAGGAACGCGCTGTAAAAGAAAACGGAACAGTAGGTGCGAAGAACTAAGCGATTTCTCCCTACATTTTTTTGAACAACCACGCCATCTATATCTTCCTAATCACACTAAAATGTTTACCGCTGTCGTCGTCAGTTTCAAACGCATCATAGCGAAACTATGAGGGATAGCGAGTGTTTGATTAGTGGGGTTCAGCGTGTTGGGAAGGATGGATATATGTTATCCATGCATGTGAACCTCTGCGATGGAACGAGGATCGTACAGGAATGCAATTATGTTAATTGAAGTAGCTACACATATTACATGCAATGAATATAACCAGAGGTGCGAATTGATATAACCAGAGATGCATTGAAATATAATCAGAGGAACATTTAAACAAACAAGCTTGCATGTATATATAAACAGAGGTTCATATAAACATAACAACAGTCGCATATAAACAGGGTAAATATTGATGTGATTTATAGAACTATTGAATTTAAGAACACATGTTGTCCCGACCACTTTGACTGGTCCGAACAGGACCAGCGTCGCTTCATGTAGGTCAGGTGGTGGTTCGATTCCGCTGGTCCATGTGTTTAACAACCATTTCATCATCCCATCCCAGATCCTTATCCTAAGATCCTCTAAATGTGCTATATAGTCTTACTGGCTTAGTACTACGTCCCGATAATTTCTCCTCCACACCTCCTACAAGTTGAAGCAAGGATTACTCAGAGCGCTGCTCACTATCTTCGTAAGACCAGAGTAAAGGTTGGCAGCACCACTGTAAAACCATCGCATCATGATATATATATCATACCCCAAAGATAGACTAAGATATCTCAACCGCTAGACTAGCGATTAAGGTACCAGGTACGCCAAAGCTTTCAAATTTTCACACAATGTTCCATTCGCATCAGAGCAGGTTTTTATATACATATTATATTGATGTCACGTCTGTGACGGAAAAAAAACATTTTTTTTTAATCTGTGTTTTTCATTTGTTTTTCATGTGAGAGAAATCTTCGAAACCTCTTTACCGATTGCTTTGAAATTTTGACACGACGTTGCATTCGAATAGGCGCATGTTTCTATATACCTACTATATACATGCCTTACCTGTGACCGGAGAAAACATGCTTTTTGAAAAAAACAACGCCATCTGTTGGATGTAACAGCAACACACGCTGTAATCTCTCAAAGTTCTTCACCGATTGCTTTGAAACTCTGACACAATGTTCCATTCGAATATGTGCGTCTTTTTATTTACCTACTATCTAGATGTAACCTCTGTGACAGGTAAAAACATGCGTTATGGAAAAACTGCGCCATCTGTTGCACATAATACAACATGCACGCTATACTAAATATGTCACGAATTCCATTTGAATGTTTCCGATTGCATTGCATTGATAAATTTTAATTTCATAGCTTTCGATTTATTATTGGGGAATAATAAATCGATTAATTTATTGGGGAGTGGGGAAGGGTGGGAAGGAAGAGGGGAAATATTTATTTATGCTCCTAATATAATATAATAATAATAATTCAAACAAACCAATTAGAAAACTTTTGTGGAAAATAAAGAAATTCACTCGGTCCGTTAGGCAAATCCGACCTTGCATAGTAAGCCGAGAAGTGTTTTCTGTCTACTAGGTACGACATATTATATATATATATATACATATATATATATATATATATATATATATATATATATATATATATATATATATATATATATATATATATATATATATATATATATATATATATATGTATGTATATACATATATCACAAGCGATCATACATACAAAACCGCTTTCACACACACACACACACGAAAAAAAAACATCCATACATCCACCCATACACAAAAACACCTTGCGAACACCCACTGATGCACAACTACACCTTTAACATCAAAATACACATTGCCCGAGTTGTTGATAAGAGAAGTATAGCGTGAGGCAGCTCCCGGCGGGAGGGTGTGCCTGCCACGCTGTACACACGACGCAATCTTCGGCATTCATGTGAGGTGACAGCTGCTGTTACTGCTGTCCTTGGCCGTGCTGATGTGATGTTGCTGAGGCTCTTATTGGTTCTGTTGGTGGCGCTGATGGTGGAGTTACTGGTGGTGTTGTTGGTGGCGCTGATGGTGGTGCTGCTGGTGGTGTTGCTGGTGGTGTTGCTGGTGGTGTTGCTGGTGGTGTTGCTGGTGGTGTTACTGGTGGTGTTACTGGTGGTAGTGTTGCTGGTGGTGTTATTGGTGGTGTTGCTGGTGGTGTTGCTGGTGGTGTTGCTGGTGGTGTTGCTGGTGGTAGTGTTGCTGGTGGTGTTATTGGTGGTGTTGCTGGTGGTGTTGCTGGTGGTGTTGCTGGTGGTGTTGCTGGTGGTGTTGCTGGTGGTGTTGCTGGTGGTGTTGCTGGTGGTGTTACTGGTGGTAGTGTTGCTGGTGGTAGTGTTGCTGGTGGTGTTATTGGTAGTAGTGTTGCTGGTGGTGTTGCTGGTGGTGTTGCTGGTGGTGTTGCTGGTGGTGTTGCTGGTGGTGTTACTGGTGGTGTTGCTGGTGGTGTTGCTGGTGGTGTTGCTGGTGGTGTTGCTGGTGGTGTTACTGGTGGTAGTGTTGCTGGTGGTGTTACTGGTGGTGTTGCTGGTGGTGTTACTGGTGGTGTTGCTGGTGGTGTTACTGGTGGTAGTGTTGCTGGTGGTGTTGCTGGTGGTAGTGTTGCTGGTGGTGTTGCTGGTGGTAGTGTTGCTGGTGGTGTTATTGGTGGTAGTGTTGCTGGTGGTGTTGCTGGTGGTGTTGCTGGTGGTGTTGCTGGTGGTGTTGCTTGTGGTGTTATTGGTGGTGTTGCTGGTGGTGTTGCTGGTGGTGTTGCTGGTGGTGTTACTGGTGGTGTTGTTGGTGGTGTTGGTGGTGGTGCTGTTGGTGGTGGTGCTGGTGGTGTTGTTGGTTGTGTTACTGGTGGTGTTGCTGGTGGTGTTGCTGGTGGTGTTGCTGGTGGTGCTGCTGGTGGTGTTGCTGGTGGTGATGCTGGTGGTGTTACAGGTGGAGTTACTGGGGTGTTGCTGGTGGTATTGTTGCTTGTGTTACTGGTGATGTTGCTGGTGGTGTTGCTGGTGGTGTTGTTGCTTCTGTTGCTGGTGGTGTTGCTGGTGGTGTTGCTGGTGGTGTTGCTGATGGTGTTGTTGGTTGTGTTACTGGTGGTTTTGCTGGTGGTGTTGCTGGTGGTGTTGTTGGTGGTGTTGCTGGTGGTGTTGCTGGTGGTGTTGTTGCTTGTGTTACTGGTGGTGTTGCTGGTGGTGTTGCTGGTGGTGTTGTTGGTTGTGTTACTGGTGGTGTTGCTGGTGGTGTTGCTGGTGGTGTTACTGGTGGTGTTGTTGGTGGTGTTGGTGGTGGTGCTGTTGGTGGTGGTGCTGGTGGTGTTGTTGGTTGTGTTACTGGTGGTGTTGCTGGTGGTGTTGCTGGTGGTGTTGTTGTTGCTGATGTTGCTGCTTTTGTTAGTGTCGGCCTTTACTGCAGGTTATTCGTGAAATTTTTATCTTCTTTAGTTCTGTAACTTTACTTATTTTTTTCTGATGATATTAGTGCAGTTATTACTTCTGTCGATAGTGTAGTTCTTACTGCTGTCAGTGGTACAGTTCATACTGCTGTCAGTGGTACAGTTCTTACTGCTGTCAGTAGTGTATTTCTTGTTGCTGTCAGTAGTGTAGATTTTACTGCTGTCATTAATGCTGTTCGTACCTAACGTCATTTTCATATTGACTACATTTCTTTCTCTTCTACTTGGCAGAAATGCAAAATTAAGAACAATTATGGAGAAGACAAGGAAGACATCAGCTAAGTTAGAAAACAAGGTAACGATTGGTCTGAGAACAATATTTACAGCAGGGTGGGGAGGCTATCAGTAGTGTCCGAGTGGTGTTCGAGTAGGAGGCTCGAACAAGCGTCCCGGGTAACCTCACACGCCCGCCTTGACCCTTGGCTCTCGACATTGATTAAGTCGTGCGTCTGGGGTTACCCAGGAAGCTAGTTCGATGTCCTTTCTCTTCCAAAGATTTTATCATAGTTATTTAACGTTATTGTGTAATGATGACACTTTGTGTTGGATAGGATTCGACACTAATACGTACATAAATTAGCAAATAATATAGTAACGCTACGAGGCTAATATGCCAGTGGTAGAACGTTACCAGCGACTAATGTAATTTGTTACGGTAATATAACAAGAACTCTACTGTGGTATGTTAGATGACAGCTGTACCAAGTGCACTTCATAATGATGCTGTTATTCAATTAATATAACGTTAATATATGATATGGAGACACACACCTGCTAAATACTTGTGACATGATATTGTTATCACAGAAACTATAAAGTGCCTGAAAGTTTGTTTGTAACGTTTTGGTTAACTCTGAAGTGAAGTTAGAACATCTCTTATGCCTCGAAGGGAAGGTAAGGTGAAGCAAAAGTTGAGTTTGGATTTGGGATAGCGTGCGGTAATGAAGCCAGCGGCTTAACTGCCTTGTTTATGGAGTACTGGGGGTAACCCTTTGCGATAGTAGTTTACTTTTAAAACTTGTTGGAACACGCAACACATGCACACATAAGCAAACTCACGTACTCTGTGTGTGTGTGTGTGTGTGTGTGTGTGTGTGTGTGTGTGTGTGTGTGTGTGTGTGTGTGTGTGTGTGTGTGTGTGTGTGTGTGTGTGTGTGTGTGTGTGTGTGTGTGTGTGTGTGTGTGTGTGTGTGTGTGTGTGTGTGTGTGTGTGTGTGTGTGTGTGTGTGTGTGTGTGTGTGTGTGTGTGTGTTTGTGTGTACTCACCTAGTTGTGTTTGCGGGGTTTGAGCTTTGGCTCTTTGGTCCCGCCCCTCAACTGTCCATCACCTGTGTGTGTGTGTGCTAGTGTGAAATGTATGTAGTAGATACAATAGGGAAGACAGGTCAAGACTTAATACATTAGACAACCGAAGTTTAGAAAGGCGGGGTCCAAATGCTAACAGCCTGCTCCTGCAGGCACAAATAGTATATGCATAGAGTAAATAAACACACACGCACACAAATAGCTATAAATATATAAATATTAAGAGAGAGAGAGAGAGAGAGAGAGAGAGAGAGAGAGAGAGAGAGAGAGAGAGAGAGAGAGAGAGAGAGAGAGAGAGAGAGAGAGAGAGAGAGAG
Organism: Procambarus clarkii; assembly: GCF_040958095.1. NCBI lineage: Eukaryota > Metazoa > Arthropoda > Malacostraca > Decapoda > Cambaridae > Procambarus > Procambarus clarkii. The sequence goes on along the minus strand of NC_091159.1, from coordinate 31,935,991 downwards.
AGAGAGAGAGAGAGAGAGAGAGAGAGAGAGAGAGAGAGAGAGAGAGAGAGAGAGAGAGACAGACAGACAGACAGACAGACAGACAGACAGACAGAGAAAGGGCGGAATGAGAGAGTATGACAAAGGGAGAGAGAGAAAGGGAGTAAAAGAATAATAAAAAGGCAGAGAGAAAGAGAGGTAAAGAATAGGAGAAAGGGGAGAAATGAGAGAGATAAAAAGGAAGAGAATCACAGAGGATATAAGGAAGAGAACCAGAGCTGCGGCCCATGTTACCCTGTCTTAACAGGTAAGGTATGGAGGAGAAAGGCGAGAGTGGCTTGATTACTCCTCAAGCGGAATGAGGCTCCGTCCATGCCAAGGTACTCTCAGTAGAGACTCCTCGCCTCTTACTGCCACTACAACAATATTACCACAGTACTTACACACTCTACAAATGCCTGAACAATGGAAGCATCTGTAAGGAAATAAGAACTTACAAGGCAGCAGACGCTGCCTGATTTTGAATTTCGTTTGTTATTTGAACATTGATTTTGGAGGTTCTGATGATATATATAAAATTATTTTAAGACAGGCATCCGTAGCGTTCCAGTCAGCAGAAAAATATACGCAGATATAGCTGTGAAAGAGAGGAGTAATGAGATTTTCTATGCATTCAAGGAAACGCTCAGAGAATTTCTTGGGACACCTGTATCACCAGGCAAGTGGATGCCAGCCGCCCCTTCGAGGCGGCCGCAATCTGCCAGAGGAATGGAACAAATACCAAAGCTCTGAGATATGATAGAAGAAAAGAAGGCAGATTGAAGAAAAATTTATCTTTCATGCAGCAATCGGAAGAGAGATGCTGGTACTTCCATAAGGTGGTCCTGCCATCCGACGACGAGGTCCCGGATGACGATGTCTGGCCCGTCAATGTTACGAACAAGAGAAGAGGTGGCAACAAGAGTCGATGGAAAAAAGAAACATTTGGATGTATCGCAGAAAATATGCATCATCAGCCGCCCATCAGGCAGGCTGTGGGAAGACCTTAGCAGATAAGATACAGGGCCAGGATTTATCAAATATTTACGCCACTACTTACGATCCCAGGAAGCAGCCCCTAACAGTTTTCTAACTCCCAGGTACCTATTTAATGCTAGGTAACAGGGGCATCAGGGTTAAAGAAACTCTGCCCATTTTTGTTTCCGCAGGCGCCGGGAAACGAACCCTGGACCACTGGGCTACGTATCCAGCGTGCTGTTCACTCAGCCACCAGTGCCCTGTGTGTGTGTGTGTGTGTGTGTGTGTGTGTGTGTGTGTGTGTGTGTGTGTGTGTGTGTGTGTGTGTGTGTGTGTGTGTGTGTGTGTGTGTGTGTGTGTGTTTACTAGTTGTGTTTTTACGGGGGTTGAGCTTTTTTGCTCTTTCGGCCCGCCTCTCAACTGTCAATCAACTGTTTACTAACTACTTTTTTTTTTTTTTTTTTTTTTTCCCACACCACACACACACACACACACACACACACAACCCAGGAAGCAGCTCGTGACAGCTGACTAACTCCCAGGTACCTATTTACTGCTAGGTAACAGGGGCATTCAGGGTGAAAGAAACTTTGCCCATTTGTTTCTGCCTCGTGCGGGAATCGAACCCGCGCCACAGAATTACGAATCCTGCGCGCTATCCACCAGGCTACGAGGCCCCGGTCACCAGGCTACGAGGCCCCGGTGTGTGTGTGTGTGTGTGTGTGTGTGTTTGTGTGTGTGTGTGTGTGTGTGTGTTTGTGTGTGTGTATGTGTGTGTGTGTGTGTGTGTGTGTGTGTGTGTGTGTGTGTGTGTGTGTGTGTGTGTGTGTGTGTGTATGTGTGTGTGTGTGTGTGTGTGTGTGTGTGTGTGTGTGTGTGTGTGTGTGTGTGTGTGTGTGTGTGTGTGTGTGTGTGTGTGTGTGTGTGTACTCATCTATTTGTGCTTGCGGGAGTTGAGCTTTGACTCTTTGGTCCCGCCTCAAGTGTGTGTGTGTGTGTGTGTGTGTGTGTGTGTAGAACCGACGGTTGGAAGGGTAGGATCTTTGTGCTTATAGCTAGTGATCCTTCAGGATAAAATAATTGAATACAACTAGGTCAATAAGACTCCGCAAATACTCATCACATATTCGCATGACCATCGTCAGCCTAACCCGTTCTTGTACCTAGCCCAAGAACTAAGTCCCAACTTAAAATGACATAACATACACCTCAACGGTAAATGTATTACGCGAAAAGACTGGTTCAAACACGCATTTTACTACGAATGTGGTAATTGTTCGAAATAAGTTTTCAAATCCTGGCATATATGCATTTGCTAAATATTTTTCAATATCGCAAATAGAACAATGTTGGCTGCCTTGCAGCTAATGTAGGATTCCCTTTCTACAGTTTCATTTAACTCCAGCATGGTAAAACACAAAACCTTTTTAGGCAACTAGTGAGAGATAAACCTAAAGCACTCGATTTAATTTCATACAGACATTCTAACACACACAGAGGTGGTAGGAATGTATTTACATTATGTAAACATAATTCATTCCACTATTTAGCTTCACAAAAGATCCTATCATCTTTAGGTACTAAGAGGGAGAGAGACAGAAAATATATAGGAGAGAGAGAGAGATAGAAGAACCTTTTATAAGAGAAGAGTAATGCAGTCGTAAGTATTATTCTATATACACAGATTATCGAAGTCGCTTCAATAGCAATATGAAAACCGAGGTTTACAAATACCTTAGAAATAAAAACGTCTTAAGAACAATTCATTAAAGGCACAAGAAACTGCATTAAATAAATATCAAATACTCAGACACATCTTAATGAAAATAATAATGTGCAATCGAAATAAGATAATTTAAACATGATAATAATAATCAGATATAGTGAATAGAATCAATTATTATACTTATATATTTGAAATAATTATAAATTTAACTATCAATTCAAATAGTAATTAAACATAATAAAAACCCGGACACAGATGTCACATTATGGTCCCAGGTCGTACCATCCGGCCACACGTCGTACCATCCGGCCACACGTCGCACCATCCGGCCACACGTCGCACCATCCGGCCATAGGTCGTGCCTTCTAGTTACTGGTAGTGTCACTCGGTCAAAGGTCATGCCAGTCAGTCATGGGGTATTGTTCATCCGGTCAGAAAGTCGTGGTAATCATTCACCGGATCCGATGTGTAATCCATTCTGTGTTTTCTAATTTAGCTCAGATTTCAGCTTGGAGCTAATTCCGACTAAATATAGATTCCATTTTAGAATAAAATTCTACTGGATTAGATTTACCAATCTAGTGAAAGTCTAATCAATTTACAAATTCTTAATTTGCTTGACACAAATTTGCCACGGATTTCCATCAGGCATAATTACTTTATGTCATAATAACTATAGACTGAGTTAACTGACTGAGTCTACTTCATAAGTGAAGTACTTTTTTTGTCATGATAACTATAGTCTGAGTTAAATGACTTTATAAGTTAAGTAGTCATGGGTCATTTAGACATACGAATTAGTGACACAAATGTTTGAACATTTATATGCAGATATATTTGGAAACCAGTCTAGCTGACCTAGAAAACTATCTCAAAATAACCCAACAGAAGGCTCTATTTCCTTAAGAGCCGTCTGTAGCGCACAGTTGGCCTCAACATTTCTAGGCTATAGTGGAAAAAAGTTATTTAGATAGATGTACTAATAATAATAACAATAATAATAAAAGAAACTATCATCATACTATATGATCAATGATCTCTATTTACTTCCAATATAGCTGCGACCAGGAGTGTTGGTGGACACCGTTTGGCCTTTTGACGGTCCATTTAGTCATAGGATTCGATATTCGGTCTCTGAGCGCAATTCTGTGTACATACTTTCACGATTGATTGATGATTAAGGAAGAATATGCCACCCATGAGGTGGCGCGGGCTTGAATAGCCCGTAAGTGGCAGATCACTTTCACGAACTTTCATTATAAATTCCACTTATTCCTGCAGCGAGATACTGGATGTAAAGTGCTCTTCTTTATATGTAGCATTAAAAACCATGCCAAATCACTCACATATAGTGAAATATTTCCCAGCTAGCCCTATTCCTTTTAATTTTCAATTCGTTGTTAATGCTAATTTTGCGTTTCGTTAACATCCTTCTCATATTGCAAGACTATCTTTTGGCTATTTTATCCTACAACCCTGAAATGTTCCTATGAACTTTCATGATTATTTTCATGAGTTCATTCGCACAACATTACGTGAACATCTTATTTAATTTTCTTTCCTTGAAAACTCACGCATCATTACGTTTCTCTAATCCATCATATATATATTTTTCTTAGCCCCAAGAAAAAAAATGCCCAAGTTTTCTGGTAACCGGGTAGGCGCGATTCCTAGATCACATTTCCCCATTATGTGGAGGAATCTGGGGAGAATCTCTTCCCAACACTTCTCACCTTATCTGTTGCAAGAATATTTGCACATTAAAAATAATTTTTTTAAAATAAATCTGATTTATTTAATATATATATATATATATATATATATATATATATATATATATATATATATATATATATATATATATATATATATATATATATATATATATATATATTAATAAATATGACCGAAAAAGTAAGATTAATAATTCTAACACAAATTTTCTCAATCTTTCGTACATTACGCTTCACTGTTGGAGGTAAATCAAAAATCAATTCTCCAAAATTCATTTTTATTTCTAGTCTGACGCGACACGGGCGCGTTTCGTAAAACTTATTACATTTTCAAAGACTTTAGTTCACAAATACACAACTGAATAGAACTTACGTATCCCCGATTTTATATCTACATTTGAGTGAGGTGGAAGGGGTGATGTGGCATTAACACAAGACAGAACAAAATGTGGTATTAATAGGGTATTAATTTCATCAACACAAGACAGAACAAGAGTATTAATAGGGTATTAATTTCATCAACACAAGACAGAACACGAAACAATGGATATTGAATAGAAGTGTTTGTAGAAAGCCTATTGGTCCATATTTCTTGATGCTTCTATATTGGAGCGGAGTCTTGAGGTGGGTAGAATATAGTTGTGCAATAATTGGCTGTTGATTGCTGGTGTTGACTTCTTGATGTGTAGTGCCTCGCAAACGTCAAGCCGCCTGCTATCGCTGTATCTATCGATGATTTCTGTGTTGTTTACTAGGATTTCTCTGGCGATGGTTTGGTTGTGGGAAGAGATTATATGTTCCTTAATGGAGCCCTGTTGCTTATGCATCGTTAAACGCCTAGAAAGAGATGTTGTTGTCTTGCCTATATACTGGGTTTTTTGGAGCTTACAGTCCCCAAGTGGGCATTTGAAGGCATAGACGACGTTAGTCTCTTTTAAAGCGTTCTGGTTTGTGTCTGGAGAGTTTCTCATGAGTAGGCTGGCCGTTTTTCTGGTTTTATAGTAAATCGTCAGTTGTATCCTCTGATTTTTGTCTGTAGGGATAACGTTTTCTATTAACAATATCTTTCAGGACCCTTTCCTCCGTTTTTCTGAGCTGTGGAAAAGAAGTTCCTGTAAAATAGTCTAATAGGGGGTATAGGTGTTGTGTTAGTTGTCTCTTCAGAGGTTGCATGGCTTTTCACTTTCCTTCTTATGATGTCTTCGACGAAACCATTGGAGAAGCCGTTATTGACTAGGACCTGCCTTACCCTACAGAGTTCTTCAACTCTGAAGTTGAAGAACTTCAACTTCAAGTTCTTCAACTTGAAGAACTCTGTAGGGTAAGTTGTGTTACAAAGTTCTTTCACTCCAGATCTTCCACTAGCTTTCTCCGCACAATCTGTGTGTGTGTGCAGTTCTGGTCAGTTGTAGGGGGGTGGACTGGGAGTGTGGAGGAGTATTTTGGTAGAGTGAAATGGGGGAGCGAGCGTGCAAGCGTGCATGCGTGCGTGCGTTAGTGCGTGCATGCGTTAGTGCGCGTGCGTACATGGGTGCGTGTGCGTGCGGAGTATGTGTATAGGGAGGTTAGGGGGAGAGATATTGGGAGAAAGGGGGAGAGGCACAGAGGACATCGATTTGTGTATGATTAGGGAGAAGGAGGGGGAGGAGGAGGAGGAGGGTGAGAGATTGGAGTTATGGTCAGGTGTCCAACAGTTGTGAACTAAGTGTCAAAAGCCCCTATCTAGACGCTTCCCATGCAAGGAGAGGAAGGGGAGTGTTTTGGGAAAGATGGGGTGGGAAGAGGGGGTTGGGGGAGGGATTATCCGGTCCCTGGAGTGATTCACATAAGTAAAAACTTTTCGTATTTTGATTTATTCCATCCCTTTACTGTGTGTGTGTGTGTGTGTGTGTGTGTGTGTGTGTGTGTGTGTGTGTGTGTGTGTGTGTGTGTGTGTGTGTGTTTGTGTATGTGTTTGCTTGTGCGTGTGCGTGTCACGAGGGTCCCCTATGTGTCACACTTCTACCCGGAATGAGCCACTTCTAGAGTCTAAATGAATATGAAAAACTGAATAAGATTTCTCGTGTGTGTGTGTGTGTGTGTGTGTGTGTGTGTGTGTGTGTGTGTGTGTGTGTGTGTGTGTGTGTGTGTGTGTGTGTGTGTGTGTGTGTGTGAGAGTGTGTGTGTGTGTGTGTGAGAGTGTGTGTGTGTGTGTGTGTGTGTGTGTGTGTGTGTGTGTGTGTGTGTGTGTGTGTGTGTGTGTGTGTGTGTGTGTGTGTGTGTGTGTGTGTGTGTGTGTGTGTGTGTGTGTGTACTCATCTATTTGTGCTTGCGGGAGTTGAGCTTTGACTCTTTGGTCCCGCCTCAAGTGTGTGTGTGTGTGTGTGTGTGTGTGTGTGTAGAACCGACGGTTGGAAGGGTAGGATCTTTGTGCTTATAGCTAGTGATCCTTCAGGATAAAATAATTGAATACAACTAGGTCAATAAGACTCCGCAAATACTCATCACATATTCGCATGACCATCGTCAGCCTAACCCGTTCTTGTACCTAGCCCAAGAACTAAGTCCCAACTTAAAATGACATAACATACACCTCAACGGTAAATGTATTACGCGAAAAGACTGGTTCAAACACGCATTTTACTACGAATGTGGTAATTGTTCGAAATAAGTTTTCAAATCCTGGCATATATGCATTTGCTAAATATTTTTCAATATCGCAAATAGAACAATGTTGGCTGCCTTGCAGCTAATGTAGGATTCCCTTTCTACAGTTTCATTTAACTCCAGCATGGTAAAACACAAAACCTTTTTAGGCAACTAGTGAGAGATAAACCTAAAGCACTCGATTTAATTTCATACAGACATTCTAACACACACAGAGGTGGTAGGAATGTATTTACATTATGTAAACATAATTCATTCCACTATTTAGCTTCACAAAAGATCCTATCATCTTTAGGTACTAAGAGGGAGAGAGAGAGACAGAAAATATATAGGAGAGAGAGAGAGATAGAAGAACCTTTTATAAGAGAAGAGTAATGCAGTCGTAAGTATTATTCTATATACACAGATTATCGAAGTCGCTTCAATAGCAATATGAAAACCGAGGTTTACAAATACCTTAGAAATAAAAACGTCTTAAGAACAATTCATTAAAGGCACAAGAAACTGCATTAAATAAATATCAAATACTCAGACACATCTTAATGAAAATAATAATGTGCAATCGAAATAAGATAATTTAAACATGATAATAATAATCAGATATAGTGAATAGAATCAATTATTATACTTATATATTTGAAATAATTATAAATTTAACTATCAATTCAAATAGTAATTAAACATAATAAAAACCCGGACACAGATGTCACATTATGGTCCCAGGTCGTACCATCCGGCCACACGTCGTACCATCCGGCCACACGTCGCACCATCCGGCCACACGTCGCACCATCCGGCCATAGGTCGTGCCTTCTAGTTACTGGTAGTGTCACTCGGTCAAAGGTCATGCCAGTCAGTCATGGGGTATTGTTCATCCGGTCAGAAAGTCGTGGTAATCATTCACCGGATCCGATGTGTAATCCATTCTGTGTTTTCTAATTTAGCTCAGATTTCAGCTTGGAGCTAATTCCGACTAAATATAGATTCCATTTTAGAATAAAATTCTACTGGATTAGATTTACCAATCTAGTGAAAGTCTAATCAATTTACAAATTCTTAATTTGCTTGACACAAATTTGCCACGGATTTCCATCAGGCATAATTACTTTATGTCATAATAACTATAGACTGAGTTAACTGACTGAGTCTACTTCATAAGTGAAGTACTTTTTTTGTCATGATAACTATAGTCTGAGTTAAATGACTTTATAAGTTAAGTAGTCATGGGGTCATTTAGACATACGAATTAGTGACACAAATGTTTTGAACATTTATATGCAGATATATTTGGAAACCAGTCTAGCTGACCTAGAAAACTATCTCAAAATAACCCAACAGAAGGCTCTATTTCCTTAAGAGCCGTCTGTAGCGCACAGTTGGCCTCAACATTTCTAGGCTATAGTGGAAAAAAGTTATTTAGATAGATGTACTAATAATAATAACAATAATAATAAAGAAACTATCATCATACTATATGATCAATGATCTCTATTTACTTCCAATATAGCTGCGACCAGGAGTGTTGGTGGACACCGTTTGGCCTTTTGACGGTCCATTTAGTCATAGGATTCGATATTCGGTCTCTGAGCGCAATTCTGTGTACATACTTTCACGATTGATTGATGATTAAGGAAGAATATGCCACCCATGAGGTGGCGCGGGCTTGAATAGCCCGTAAGTGGCAGATCACTTTCACGAACTTTCATTATAAATTCCACTTATTCCTGCAGCGAGATACTGGATGTAAAGTGCTCTTCTTTATATGTAGCATTAAAAACCATGCCAAATCACTCACATATAGTGAAATATTTCCCAGCTAGCCCTATTCCTTTTAATTTTCAATTCGTTGTTAATGCTAATTTTGCGTTTCGTTAACATCCTTCTCATATTGCAAGACTATCTTTTTGGCTATTTTATCCTACAACCCTGAAATGGTCCTATGAACTTTCATGATTATTTTCATGAGTTCATTCGCACAACATTACGTGAACATCTTATTTAATTTTCTTTCCTTGAAAACTCACGCATCATTACGTTTCTCTAATCCATCATATATATATTTTTCTTAGCCCCAAGAAAAAAAATGCCCAAGTTTTTCTGGTAACCGGGTAGGCGCGATTCCTAGATCACATTTCCCCATTATGTGGAGGAATCTGGGGAGAATCTCTTCCCAACACTTCTCACCTTATCTGTTGCAAGAATATTTGCACATTAAAAATAATTTTTTTAAAATAAATCTGATTTATTTAATATATATATATATTATATATAATATATATATATTATATATATATATATATATATATATATATATATAATATATATATTAATAAATATGACCGAAAAAGTAAGATTAATAATTCTAACACAAATTTCTCAATCTTTCGTACATTACGCTTCACTGTTGGAGGTAAATCAAAAATCAATTCTCCAAAAATTCATTTTTATTTCTAGTCTGACGCGACACGGGCGCGTTTCGTAAAACTTATTACATTTTCAAAGACTTTAGTTCACAAATACACAACTGAATAGAACTTACGTATCCCCGATTTTATATCTACATTTGAGTGAGGTGGAAGGGGTGATGTGGCATTAACACAAGACAGAACAAAATGTGGTATTAATAGGGTATTAATTTCATCAACACAAGACAGAACAAAGAGTATTAATAGGGTATTAATTTCATCAACACAAGACAGAACACGAAACAATGGATATTGAATAGAAGTGTTTGTAGAAAGCCTATTGGTCCATATTCTTGATGCTTCTATATTGGAGCGGAGTCTTGAGGTGGGTAGAATATAGTTGTGGCAATAATTGGCTGTTGATTGCTGGTGTTGGACTTCTTGATGTGTAGTGCCTCGCAAACGTCAAGCCGCCTGCTATCGCTGTATCTATCGATGCTTTCTGTGTTGTTTTCTAGGATTTCTCTGGCGATGGTTTGGTTGTGGGAAGAGATTATATGTTCCTTAATGGAGCCCTGTTGCTTATGCATCGTTAAACGCCTAGAAAGAGATGTTGTTGTCTTGCCTATATACTGGGTTTTTTTGGAGCTTACAGTCCCCAAGTGGGCATTTGAAGGCATAGACGACGTTAGTCTCTTTTAAAGCGTTCTGGTTTGTGTCTGGAGAGTTTCTCATGAGTAGGCTGGCCGTTTTTCTGGTTTATAGTAAATCGTCAGTTGTATCCTCTGATTTTTGTCTGTAGGGATAACGTTTCTATTAACAATATCTTTCAGGACCCTTTCCTCCGTTTTTCTGAGCTGTGGAAAAGAAGTTCCTGTAAAATAGTCTAATAGGGGGTATAGGTGTTGTGTTAGTTGTCTCTTCAGAGGTTGCATGGCTTTTCACTTTCCTTCTTATGATTCTTCGACGAAACCATTGGAGAAGCCGTTATTGACTAGGACCTGCCTTACCCTACAGAGTTCTTCAACTCTGAAGTTGAAGAACTTCAACTTCAAGTTCTTCAACTTGAAGAACTCTGTAGGGTAAGTTGTGTTACAAAGTTCTTTCACTCCAGATCTTCCACTAGCTTTCTCCGCACAATCTGTGTGTGTGTGCAGTTCTGGTCAGTTGTAGGGGGGTGGACTGGGAGTGTGGAGGAGTATTTTGGTAGAGTGAAATGGGGGAGCGAGCGTGCAAGCGTGCATGCGTGCGTGCGTTAGTGCGTGCATGCGTTAGTGCGCGTGCGTACATGGGTGCGTGTGCGTGCGGAGTATGTGTATAGGGAGGTTAGGGGGAGAGATATTGGGAGAAAGGGGGAGAGGCACAGAGGACATCGATTTGTGTATGATTAGGGAGAAGGAGGGGGAGGAGGAGGAGGAGGGTGAGAGATTGGAGTTATGGTCAGGTGTCCAACAGTTGTGAACTAAGTGTCAAAAGCCCCTATCTAGACGCTTCCCATGCAAGGAGAGGAAGGGGAGTGTTTTGGGAAAGATGGGGTGGGAAGAGGGGGTTGGGGGAGGGATTATCCGGTCCCTGGAGTGATTCACATAAGTAAAAACTTTTCGTATTTTGATTTATTCCATCCCTTTACTGTGTGTGTGTGTGTGTGTGTGTGTGTGTGTGTGTGTGTGTGTGTGTGTGTGTGTGTGTGTGTGTGTGTGTGTGTGTGTTGTGTATGTGTTTGCTTGTGCGTGTGCGTGTCACGAGGGTCCCCTATGTGTCACACTTCTACCCGGAATGAGCCACTTCTAGAGTCTAAATGAATATGAAAAACTGAATAAGATTTCTCGTGTGTGTGTTGTGTGTGTGTGTGTGTGTGTGTGTTTGTGTGTGTGTGTGTGTGTGTGTTTGTGTGTGTGTATGTGTGTGTGTGTGTGTGTGTGTGTGTGTGTGTGTGTGTGTGTGTGTGTGTGTGTGTGTGTGTGTGTGTGTGTATGTGTGTGTGTGTGTGTGTGTGTGTGTGTGTGTGTGTGTGTGTGTGTGTGTGTGTGTGTGTGTGTGTGTGTGTGTGTGTGTGTGTGTGTGTGTGTGTGTGTGTGTACTCATCTATTTGTGCTTGCGGGGGTTGAGCTTTGACTCTTTGGTCCCGCCTCAAGTGTGTGTGTGTGTGTGTGTGTGTGTGTGTAGAACCGACGGTTGGAAGGGTAGGATCTTTGTGCTTATAGCTAGTGATCCTTCAGGATAAAATAATTGAATACAACTAGGTCAATAAGACTCCGCAAATACTCATCACATATTCGCATGACCATCGTCAGCCTAACCCGTTCTTGTACCTAGCCCAAGAACTAAGTCCCAACTTAATATGACATAACATACACCTCAACGGTAAATGTATTACGCGAAAAGACTGGTTCAAACACGCTTTTTACTACGAATGTGGTAATTGTTCGAAATAAGTTTTCAAATCCTGGCATATGTGCATTTGCTAAATATTTTTCAATATCGCAAATAGAACAATGTTGGCTGCCTTGCAGCTAATGTAGGATTCCCTTTCCACAGTTTCATTGAACTCCAGTTTGATAAAACACAAAACCTTTTTAGGCAACTAGTGAGAGATAAACCTAAAGCACTCGATTTAATTTCATACAGACATTCTAACACACACAGAGGTGGTAGGAATGTATTTACATTATGTAAACATAATTCATTCCACTATTTAGCTTCACAAAAGATCCTATCATCTTTAAGTACTAAGAGGGAGAGAGAGAGACAGAAAATAGATAGGAGAGAGAGAGAGATAGAAGAACCTTTTATAAGAGAAGAGTAATGCAGTCGTAAGTATTATTCTATATACACAGATTATCGAAGTCGCTTCAATAGCAATATGAAAACCGAGGTTTACAAATACCTTAGAAATAAAAACGTCTTAAGAACAATTCATTAAAGGCACAAGAAACTGCATTAAATAAATATCAAATACTCAGACACATCTTAATGAAAATAATAATGTGCAATCGAAATAAGATAATTTAAACATGATAATAATAATCAGATATAGTGAATAGAATCAATTATTATACTTATATATTTGAAATAATTATAAATTTAACTATCAATTCAAATAATAATTAAACATAATAAAAACCCGGACACAGATGTCACATTATGGTCCCAGGTCGTACCATCCGGCCACACGTCGTACCATCCGGCCACACGTCGCACCATCCGGCCACACGTCGCACCATCCGGCCATAGGTCGTGCCTTCTAGTTACTGGTAGTGTCACTCGGTCAAAGGTCATGCCAGTCAGTCATGGGGTATTGTTCATCCGGTCAGAAAGTCGTGGTAATCATTCACCGGATCCGATGTGTAATCCATTCTGTGTTTTCTAATTTAGCTCAGATTTCAGCTTGGAGCTAATTCCGACTAAATATAGATTCCATTTTAGAATAAAATTCTACTGGATTAGATTTACCAATCTAGTGAAAGTCTAATCAATTTACAAATTCTTAATTTGCTTGACACAAATTTGCCACGGATTTCCATCAGGCATAATTACTTTATGTCATAATAACTATAGACTGAGTTAACTGACTGAGTCTACTTCATAAGTGAAGTACTTTTTTTGTCATGATAACTATAGTCTGAGTTAAATGACTTTATAAGTTAAGTAGTCATGGGTCATTTAGACATACGAATTAGTGACACAAATGTTTGAACATTTATATGCAAATATATTTGGATACCAGTCTAGCTGACCTAGAAAACTATCTCAAAATAACCCAACAGAAGGCTCTATTTCTTAAGAGCAGTCTGTAGCGCACAGTTGGCCTCAACATTTCTAGGCTATAGTGGAAAAAAGTTATTTAGATAGATGTACTAATAATAATAACAATAATAATAAAAGAAACTATCATCATACTATATGATCAATGATCTCTATTTACTTCCAATATAGCTGCGACCAGGAGTGTTGGTGGACACCGTTTGGCCTTTTGACGGTCCATTTAGTCATAGGATTCGATATTCGGTCTCTGAGCGCAATTCTGTGTACATACTTTCACGATTGATTGATGATTAAGGAAAAATATGCCACCCATGAGGTGGCGCGGGCTTGAATAGCCCGTAAGTGGCAGATCACTTTCACGAACTTTCATTATAAATTCCACTTATTCCTGCAGCGAGATACTGGATGTAAAGTGCTCTTCTTTATATGTAGCATTAAAAACCATGCCAAATCACTCACATATAGTGAAATATTTCCCAGCTAGCCCTATTCCTTTTAATTTTCAATTCGTTGTTAATGCTAATTTTGCGTTTCGTTAACATCCTTCTCATATTGCAAGACTATCTTTTTGGCTATTTTATCCTACAACCCTGAAATGTTCCTATGAACTTTCATGATTATTTTCATGAGTTCATTCGCACAACATTACGTGAACATCTTATTTAATTTTCTTTCCTTGAAAACTCACGCATCATTACGTTTCTCTAATCCATCATATATATATTTTTCTTAGCCCCAAGAAAAAAAATGCCCAAGTTTTCTGGTAACCGGGTAGGCGCGATTCCTAGATCACATTTCCCCATTATGTGGAGGAATCTGGGGAGTTTGTTCCCAACACTTCTCACCTTATCTGTTGCAAGAATATTTGCACATTAAAAATAATTTTTTTTAAATAAATCTGATTTAAATAATATATATATATATATATATATATATATATATATATATATATATATATATATATATATATATATATATATATATATATATATATATATATATATATATTAATAAATATGACCGAAAAAGTAAGATTAATAATTCTAACACAAATTTTCTCAATCTTTCGTACATTACGCTTCACTGTTGGAGGTAAATCAAAAATCAATTCTCCAAAATTCATTTTTATTTCTAGTCTGACGCGACACGGGCGCGTTTCGTAAAACTTATTACATTTTCAAAGACTTTAGTTCACAAATACACAACTGAATAGAACTTACGTATCTCCGATTTTATATCTACATTTGAGTGAGGTGGAAGGGGTGATGTGGCATTAACACAAGACAGAACAAAATGTGGTATTAATAGGGTATTAATTTCATCAACACAAGACAGAACAAGAGTATTAATAGGGTATTAATTTCATCAACACAAGACAGAACACGAAACAATGGATATTGAATAGAAGTGTTTGTAGAAAGCCTATTGGTCCATATTTCTTGATGCTTCTATATTGGAGCGGAGTCTTGAGGTGGGTAGAATATAGTTGTGCAATAATTGGCTGTTGATTGCTGGTGTTGACTTCTTGATGTGTAGTGCCTCGCAAACGTCAAGCCGCCTGCTATCGATGTATCTATCGATGATTTCTGTGTTGTTTACTAGGATTTCTCTGGCGATGGTTTGGTTGTGGGAAGAGATTATATGTTCCTTAATGGAGCCCTGTTGCTTATGCATCGTTAAACGCCTAGAAAGAGATGTTGTTGTCTTGCCTATATACTGGGTTTTTTGGAGCTTACAGTCCCCAAGTGGGCATTTGAAGGCATAGACGACGTTAGTCTCTTTTAAAGCGTTCTGTTTTGTGTCTGGAGAGTTTCTCATGAGTAGGCTGGCCGTTTTTCTGGTTTTATAGTAAATCGTCAATTGTATCCTCTGATTTTTGTCTGTAGGGATAACGTTTCTATTAACAATATCTTTCAGGACCCTTTCCTCCGTTTTATGAGCTGTGGAAAAGAAGTTCCTGTAAAATAGTCTAATAGGGGGTATAGGTGTTGTGTTAGTTGTCTCTTCAGAGGTTGCATGGCTTTTCACTTTCCTTCTTATGATGTCTTCGACGAAACCATTGGAGAAGCCGTTATTGACTAGGACCTGCCTTACCCTACAGAGTTCTTCAACTCTGAAGTTGAAGAACTTCAACTTCAAGTTCTTCAACTTGAAGAACTCTGTAGGGTAAGGTGTGTTACAAAGTTCTTTCACTCCAGATCTTCCACTAGCTTTCTTCGCACAATCTTCTCCGCACAATCTGTGTGTGTGTGCAGTTCTGGTCAGTTGTAGGGGGGTGGACTGGGAGTGTGGAGGAGTATTTTGGTAGAGTGAAATGGGGGAGCGAGCGTGCAAGCGTGCATGCGTGCGTGCGTTAGTGCGTGCATGCGTTAGTGCGCGTGCGTACATGGGTGCGTGTGCGTGCGGAGTATGTGTATAGGGAGGTTAGGGGGAGAGATATTGGGAGAAAGGGGGAGAGGCACAGAGGAAATCGATTTGTGTATGATTAGGGAGAAGGAGGGGGAGGAGGAGGAGGAGGGTGAGAGATTGGAGTTATGGTCAGGTGTCCAACAGTTGTCAACTAAGTGTCAAAAGCCCCTATCTAGACGCTTCCCATGCAAGGAGAGGAAGGGGAGTGTTTCGGGAAAGATGGGGTGGGAAGAGGGGGTTGGGGGAGGGATTATCCGGTCCCTGGAGTGATGTTTCACATAAGTAAAAACTTTTCGTATTTTGATTTATTCCATCCCTTTACTGTGTGTGTGTGTGTGTGTGTGTGTGTGTGTGTGTGTGTTTGTGTATGTGTTTGCTTGTGCGTGTCACGAGGGTCCCCTATGTGTCACACTTCTACCCGGAATGAGCCACTTCTAGAGTCTAAATGAATATGAAAAACTGAATAAGATTTCTCGTGTGTGTGTGTGTGTGTGTGTGTGTGTGTGTGTGTGTGTGTGTGTGTGTGTGAGAGAGTGTGTGTGTGTGTGTGTGTATGTGTGTGTGTGTGTGTGTGTGTGTGTGTGTGTGTGTGTGTGTGTGTGTGTGTGTGTGTGTGTGTGTGTGTGTGTGTGTGTGTGTGTGTGTGTGTGTGTGTGTGTGTGTGTGTGTGTGTGTGTGTGTGTGTGTGTGTGTGTGTGTGTGGCGTGTGTGTGTGTGTGTGTTGAACGTTGTAATTAGCCTAGTACCCGCTTATCCTCTTTTAGTTTTGCATGGTTTATTGCCTGGGGCCTTATGTGCAAGTTGGATTGGACAATAGTGCGACGGTCTCGCTTCTTGCAGGTCGGCGTGCCATCCCCGACCGTCCAAGGGGTTGGACTGTATTCCTTTCCTCCGTCCTATCCTAGATAGTTATCCTCATATTCCCCTTTAAAGTGCAATATAGTCGTAATAGCTTTTGTGTTTTCTCCAAATATTTCCCTTTCGTGCATGTGGTCTTATATACTTAAAAGGAACAAAATAATAATTTAAATAGTACGGACGAAATTAATATGAATATTGTCAGGTAAAATATCTTCATCCTTAATTTGATTTCATTTCTTTGCGCTCTAAAAATATGAAATTCACGGTTCGATTACCGAGAGGTACAGAAATGATTAGGCAAGCTTTTCCTTTCACTTACTGCCACTGTTTACCAACAAGCAAATAGATACCCGATAGGCAACAGTTGAGAGGCTGCATCCTGGGAAAGGGCAGTACTTCGACCTATGGGGGGAAAACTTGATATAACTCTGTATAAATACATATACAGCCTTTCAGTCCTCAACAAAACGAATTATCAGTTCATAACATGGCTGGATAGGGATCAGTATTATCCATGAAGAAAGAAAATTAATCGCATAAACTTTCTTCGGTTGAAATTTAACACCTTGAATTAATCCTTATCTCGTTTCCCTCAATTAATCACACTTCCTGTTGTCGTGGACAACTCCCTACCTACCCCAGAATGCAAGCCACAACAGCTGTCTAATGCCTAGGTTCCTATTTATCTACTAGTCGGAGAATAGGCGTGAAAAATGCCTAATTGATTATGTATTGCACGGGGATTGTCTCTCAGTGGTGAGACGTTGACTACTAATCATAATATTCGAGGAATCCTAAACGAATACTTTCATATCAGCCTATCCTCCTACAGTCATAGTACTTATAGCAACTATTTTATATAAGTTTTGAATTCTAAAAGTTAATTTTTTTATTACTTAATTTTCCCAAATTGCATTCTATTAAATAGGAAATGCAATTCAAATTCTAACCAAACCTGTCTAAGTAATCCTAGACCAGATATACGGTTTCTTAGGCCTTAATATACTACATACATGTGCAATACTAGATCTGAAAATGTTTCAGTTTGGTTTAAGTTTTTTTTCTCGGAGTATATAAAGTGATAGTGCAAAATGTAAACTTTTTCGTCCAAACTGTGCAAAACGGGAACTTTTGGGCTCAAATAGTGGAACAGAGGAACTTTATGGGAACAGCAGTAAACATTTGTACGTTCGAGCAAATACGTACTGTGAGTACCGTCATCTTAAGAGAATGAGCTGTTGTATATACAAAAGTGTCATGACGTCAGTACGTCAGAGGCCTCTAGTGTTATGGAATTACTAAAATGTTTTTAATGGAACAATTACCAATGGGAGCTATTATAATCATATTGACATTAATATTTTTATCCCACAGACTAATGTTTTTTTGTCTAAGAGATTGTAAAGGTTTTGTATAACAGATTGTAATGTTTTCTCTAACAGATTGTAATGTTTTCTCTAACAGTTTGTAAATGTTTAAGTGAGATATGTCATTTGAGATCTGTGGCTGTTAATAACTTTTAGTGAGAAAGGACCAAACAAGCATGCCGAATTTGTTAACCTTCCTGCAACAGGATGGAACACACTGTCTCTTTAACAATTGATTCGTCTTGCAATTGAACGGCTGATAACACAAAAAACTTTTTCCACTAAAGATATTGATACTGACAGAAAAGATGCAATTACAACATTCAATAATCAAGTAACTGACTATTGATAAGTAATAATTTTTTTAGTAAAAATATTTATAATAATATTGATTCCTGATATAGATATGTTAATATTTGGTTCACTTCTTTTTCTCTCTTTCTCGTCCAGTCCACTTCTGTTACTGCAAAACCCTCGTTCATGTACGCCTATCCCTCACCTTCGTTAACACCCACCATCTCCTCCCACTCCATCAATTGTCCCTAACCCTTACAAATTCCACCTCTCCCCATTCTCTTCCAACAGATTACCCCCTTTTCCCTTCCCCGTCTCACTACTCTTCCCCGTGAACTCTTCCTCCACAACCTCATCCTATCCAACTCACTACTTCGTCTCCACCACCCCTCTTCCACCACTTCCCCCCACTCACCATTCCTCCTCCTTCAACAACTTACTCACTCACAACTCCCCTTCCCACAACTCACCCTCCCTCAACTCCCCTTCCCACAACTCACCCTCCTACCTCTCCCTCAGTCTTCCACATTCCCTCCATTGCGTCAGTGAGGTCAACAACTAGGGGTCATAACTCACACTCAATTCCGTATTTCCATAAATTTTCCTTCAGCTGAACCTCTCCATGCTCATTACTTTCCCCCTTCCCAATACAAAATGAATCCTTAGCTTCACTTCAACCACCAAACCACTTCAGCCCTTGCAATCACTGCACCCCTCCTACCACGGCTCCTCACCCTCATTTTCACATCCTCCCTCCCATCTCACATCCAGCATCCTGCCCCACCTCTCCATCCACCTTCTTATTCTATCTTCTCACGACATGAAGGATCAGGCTGTCTAAACGTACCTAGCGATACAAATACAGCGAACGACAGCGACAGGCAGGATAATAGACCAATCAACTGGTGCGCTCCGCCTTATATACATTACCCTGAGGAAGAGACTACCTCTTCGCTCTAAATTTAAATATATTCATGAAAGCTGGCTCGCCCCCAAAAAACTGGGACTTCTGATTTTTCCTGTTTTTGGGGCGGGGCGTATGTGTCGTTCTGGGAGGAGATAGAGACTTGTGATGGGGAAGGTGGTGTAGAAGAAATGGGAGGAGGTTTTCCAGTGGTGGATGTGGAAAAGTGATGGAAGGGAATGGGGTAAGCTTCTGAGGGATGAATGGCGAGAAGGAGTGATGTCTAGCTGATTGAATGATGTGGGAGTAGGTAGGGAATAGGGAGAGATCTTTGATTATATGTTGGTGAAAGAACCAGGAATAAAAGATGTGTTTTGGTAAAGGGGATGAGGAAGGTGTCTGAAGGAAGAGGATTAATGATGAATGGCTTAAGGAATAAAAGACGTTGGAATAGAGCTGCGAGAAAATGGGGGTAACAGACGAAGGGAGACGAGAGGGAATGGGGAAAAACGGGAGAGGGGGAAAGAACAGGAAGGGGGAAGCCTCTCCCCCTTCAAACTCACTCTCACCCCTCGCTCACAAACCGCAAATCGCCTCACCTCTCTCACTCCCCCTCACTCTCTCCCCTCTTTCATACTACACCCAATTATCACATACAACTTCACCCACAAACACACCCATGACACCCGCCAAACTCTTCTACATTCACCAGCAAAGCATCTAAATTACGAACCTTATTACATAATTTTTTTATCACTTAGGTTCTCTCATATTTCGCTACCATTTCCACCATATAACCCGTGTTGTTATCTTATTTAGAGAGAAGATAGTCGACCAAATCTCACGGTTATAGTAGAGGATCAAAGTACATGTTGGACCTAGAATTTAACTTTAATCGATAACTTTAACATCCACCACAGAATATTGACCAGTACTCCAGGATTACTAGTTCCTCTCAGATGCAAGTATCTCTAGCAGCTAGGCTTGTATAGCGATTTATATTAAGTAAAGTTTAGGGTGAGTTGGCCACTACACATTATAGTCTTATATCTTATACAGTTAATATTTTGAGTTAGAGATAAATTTAAACTCACGCTGCATGAAATGGCAAAACATCTTATTACAAAGGATACACTATCTGCAATCCGTGCGCTGTATCCATATTTCGCTTCTTGTTGATAAATGACATAAGAGATTAAGGAACAATCAGTGTAATGGGAAGACTAATAATACTAAGCTTTTCTGTGACCCTATAATTCTTCCACGACTAAAACAGTTAAGTATTGGAGGAAAAACCAACAATTAATGTGTAGTGATTAATTACAAATTCATAGCTGTTGAAATTAAATAACTCTATAATTAGGTGACATTTTAAATATGAGGTGTTCAAGATAAATTTAACTGTTTATGTAATAATCTCCATTAAGGCCAGTTAAAGTCCTTTGGTGCTTTCTGTAATCCTCTCTTAATCCTCTCTGCGCTACCACTGACAGCTTGAGTATACGGCACTGTAAGTGGCAACAATCAAAGTTGAGTTGTATTACCTACCTACAGTAACCATATGGCTCTAGAGACAAATTTACATATTCCCTTATACTACTGCACACAATCAATGAAATCTGTGGCTTATTCAACAAGACAAAAGATGTTCCGATGAAGGAAAATCTTCAAACCCACTGCTGGTTGACACCACCGATCTGACCATGTTTTATCCCCCGATGCGATTATTAAATGTTAACCTCTACAAGGTCAGTCCATATATAATGGTTTGTCTGTTTCATTGGAGAACCATTCATTTCAAGGCATTCTCCCTTTACTAAAGTATCGCGGATATCAACTCGAAAAACCAAGAGATAAACACATCAAATTATAAAATTATTTATATTACATTATCTCTAGACTTACTAGATATAACTTTGCATTCCCCAAAACAGTCCAACGAGGCCTACAGTGGAATATAAATCTTCCCTGATCAGATTGCAGAATCTGGATTAAATTTCACTTGACGAGGTTTCAAAAGTTTCAGATTTGAACAATATCCTACAAAATGCTTATCGTTAGATGCATTTCTTTTTTTCGATGGTAACTATCATTACATAAAAACTTATTAATACATTATTCCCCTGAGTCTTCCCCCTGTACTAAGCCCCACAATTCATGCTCCCCTCCTACTTTGTAACGAAAAAACGAGTATAATAAACATAATGGATTGAAGGATTATCAGCTACTGGATGTCATTCCTCTCTTTCGGTAACCAACGCCTGGTATGATCCCTAACTAGGCTGTAAACACAGAAGAACAAATCATACCACAACTACCAACATTGACCAGCCCTTTCTCAGAAGAAGCAGAATCACCGTGTATGCATGTCGTGGTCTTGTGATTTGGTAAAAATGGCCACTTTTTGACATGATTTTTAATAAATATGGAGACTAGTAGCTGCGGAATGGTAAATAAAGGCAAACAAGTTGTAGCTAATAGCAATTGTATGGAAGCTCGTGACATGGGTAGGGTAGAAATATAGCAGGAAAAAATAACCTAGTGACAGGAGTTGATTATATATTAGCTGGGGTAAAAATGATAGTTTCAAGGAAAAGGTACCTAGTGGATTGGGCAGGAAAGCTAGTGAAAGGTAGCAAGGAGCTGGGAGCTGGTAAAAGAGATAGGAACACAAAGTAACATACATACTGACCGGCAGGTTGACAAACAGACAAAGTGACAGATTGATAACGAACTGTGATGTATACATATATGCAGCTACCATTATTATAAACATTTCCTTGATAAAACCACAAAGATAAATTGAGAAATATTTCCTCAAGTACGTTAGCAGTCAATTTATTTTGAAGAACTCATTGGCTGCTGGAGGATGGCCATTCTGGGGTTCCCGGGTTTAAATCCCTACAATTTAATGTCAATCTTATAGTTTTATAAGGCCTAAGCAAAACTGCTTTATGAACTATGCGGATTTAATGTTTCAACTTCCTTTTCAAATGAATTAGAACAGATCAATATTAAGAAGAATAATGCTTGAATCACTGACGCCACCCTTTCAGTCAAATTTAGTAACATAGGTCTACAAGACTTCTGCTAAAATATACTAATAATAGATCAAATGACCAGCAGCAAGACCTGACGACTTCACGTAAAATATCGATAAGATCTGATCCGATTATTATTAGATTATTATCAGAAAGTTCAACATGAGATTAGTATTTCCAAAACGCAGCTGCAGCATGATATAGCTGAATCGATACATACAAACATTAACGAGGACTTCCGGCCCAGCATCGATCAATCCATTGACTAACTTGTAGACTGATATCGCCCAAGCAGCGAGACATAGACCAGACGGAAAACTAAAACGTTTGTTCTGAGGGTCACGTTTTCATTGCCCGACCCAGAAATTGCTTCCTAAATCTGCAGGAATCAACCTCTTTGAGGACCAAGTCACTCTTCAAAATCTGGGCATAAACTGTCACGTTATGACCAGACCAAGTGAGATGACCCTGAAGGTGGAGTTGGAAAGTCATCTGGACGACATATTCGATCTTGAGATACAAAGAAAGGCTACTACAAAGGATTCTTTACAAATAAGTTCACAAGTATACATCTGGCGTAAAGAGGAAAGACTGGAGGTAACTAAAGAAGCGCCATAATGTCTCCTGAGCTCAAAATAGCAGTTAAGCCCCATTGAGGGAACAACAAAAGAGTTGCCTGAAGCGGTGATATGTCGTCAATAGAAGTCATCCTCAAAAAAGATGAATATATTGAAAATATAAACCTCATCCCCTCTCTGACCAAAATAAATTATAAAGGACCGTTAATAATACTTTCGCCGAATTGAAAACGAAGGTAAATAAGCAGGTAGAAACTATTAATTCCTAAATACTTCGACTTTCTTTACCGAGAAGTATTGGAAAGTAAAACCTTGGATATGCGCGAGATACAAATAAGACCCATAAATCTGGAAACTCATTTCAACCGATCAGCAGCTATACACCTACACCCATGTACAAACTGCCAAAGCAATTCAACACTGCTGACTATATACATACCACGCGTTTGCTGCCTTAAGTTTCCAAAAGACTATGTCGACGTTTAGGAAGGGGGGCAGGTGTGAGATCATCTCTAGATATTGAGTCCCTGTTTACCATCGTGTTGTTGACGAGACTATTGAAATGATGTTAAACAGAGTTTTCGGGATCCAGTATGTATTCCTCATGACATCCACGAATGTAAACTTAGAAAGCTACTCGAAGCATGTACTAAAGAGGCATGTTTCCAGAACCCTGTTGGTCGCATGAGCGAATAAACTCATGATATCTCCATGGTGTTCAGTTTGGGAATTTTTACGCGTGTGAACTATTGAACAGAAAGTCATTCTTGACATGGACATATAACTTGAAGTTTACTGAAGCATGTTAATAGTATATTTTTTCAAATACCTCATCTAAAAGCTTGTTACCGTTTAAAGAGGCAACAGAGCAACGTCCAATGCAAAATTTCAATTACGGGATGGAGATTGAAGGAAAGATGCATTTCCTAGATGAAACAGCCTCGGACATGATTATCTGGTGGCACTTACACTACAGTCTACACTGAAGGGATTAATATAAGAAAGTGCACCATAAAGTAAAAGCAAAGTGTAGCCGACGCCAAAGACAACTGAGGCCTAACACACTGCACAACTGGATGCAAATTGACGAGGAACGCAGTAAAGAAGGTTCTGGTCAGTAATTGATACTATAACAGATATGTCGAAGAGATCATATATATATATATATATATATATATATATATATATATATATATATATATATATATATATATATATATATATATATATATATATATATATATATATATATTATTCATATATTCATATATATATATATATTCAGAGTTAAATGTCAAGTTTTTCCCTGAGTGCTCTGTGTTCCCTTCTCTGAGGCTGTGGGTCCCTATAATTACACCAGTGGTGGTACCCCCCTATATATATATATATATATATATATATATATATATATACTCAACCTTTCTCTTATAAACGTCTCGCTTACAATTTACATTTTCGATCTACGGCAACAACTGGTTTTCCCCTCTTAACATTTTTCACTTTTCTTATAAAGCACGCACGAAGTCTCCAAGGGAAGAACGTATTGGTGGAATTTAACAATGTAGATTTTCCTTCCGCAGAGCGAGAGAGTGGGGATCGAAAAACAATATCTGGCTTGGCCAGCAGAGAGGACGGTAATGCCGAGACGCAGCCTGCCTGAGAGTGACAGTGCCTTGCTCCTAGGACTTTGTCGTAGCCTGTGCTGGAATGAAGGAGCTGGGATGCATGTAGCCTGTGTGTTTGAATGTTCGCATTTTTTAATTCTTGAGTTTAGTATTTATGTATGCATGTATTGCATATGGGGAGAGAGAGAGAGAGAGAGAGAGAGAGAGAGAGAGAGAGAGAGAGAGAGAGAGAGAGAGAGAGAGAGAGAGAGAGAGAGAGAGAGAGAGAGAGAGAGAGAGAGAGAGAGAGAGAGAGAGAGAGAGAGAGACTTATTTAAAAAAGAAAATGAGAAAGAAATCCAAGTAAATCTTGTTTTGATATTCTGTAAAAATAAATAAAAAAATTATAAAAGAATGAAAATATGCTGTTAAAAAATGAAATTATTCTTAACAATCGTGTCCCTTCAGAAGAAGTTGTGGATATTGAATTAAAACAAAGCCTCAAAGGCCTATTTGATGGAAGTCAAAAGATTCTTGACACCAGTCGATTGATGATTAAAAGGCAGGACCTAATAATACAATCACTATAAGCTCAACTGGCAGGAATAAGTTGAGGAGGAAGATGAAGAAGATCATTCATATATTTCGTTTAATCTAAATTTCTTCTTACCTAAAAGAATGTAAACAAATATCCTTTCAACAATATCCTTTTCCACTTTACATCATTCTCCCCCTTTCCTCCTTCAAGGAAAAGGACTTGGACTCCTTTCCTAGTGCCTCTCTTGGGAACTATCCCTGACGCGAGACAAAACTTTCTGATCCTCCTGCCTATCCCAGCTTGGAAAAGTGAGGAGTTGTAAGATGAAAAGAATGGGTGAAATTATATTCTGTTGAGAAAAGTTTAGAACGGTGTTTCTCGTTGCTGGGGATGGGCTGGTGAGTTTGTGGTTTGGATGGTCGAGGCGACGATGCGTACATGGCTGAGTGGTGGGTGAGAGTTTGAGTGGATGAAAGATTGGTTAGTGACTATCTCGGTCACCCATCTCGCTGAGTACAGACACGGCTAGCTGAATGTTTAGCATTCAGCTGGTGTGATTGGTTGACTTTCTCTTGTACAACACTCATGGTTGACTTAACGTTTCGCTTACACCTGACGTGGGTGCATGCAACCAGTCATCTCAACTAATATGACGTTATGTTAACAAACGTACCAAATGTAACATACTATGAAAAATAGTGGTTCTCAAAAAAGAACGTTCTCTATCGTTTGGTTTGGTTAAGCATGTTGCTTGGACTCCGTCCGTTTTTAAGTATCTTAGGATTGAGGATATTGTACGTGTGGGCAAGTCGAGAAACCGGGCTGATGTATGATAGCCTTACCTACATCTGGTTTGCATAGCAGAAAGCTTCCGAACTTAAGTAAATGAAATACAATGCGCGACTACCGTAGACTGTACCTTGAGTCACCAACAGCCGAATTGGCTGTTTTTCCTAAGCTAGTTTTGCTTCTCCTTTTCGTGCTTGTGGTGCTACGGCTTTACCACCTGCTGCGTCTCTTTGTTTTCAGGTAAATTCCTCTTCGCAAACTCTTCTAGGAATCAAGAAAACTTGTGGAAGGTGGACATGATAGCATTTTATCCGTCGAACAATGCTCTACAAATGCAGCTGAAGTGGGTGCTCTGGCCGAAGTTTTTTAATCAGTTGTGTATGCCGGTCTTCCGAGGGAGAGGGAAGAGAAGAGGAAGAATCCGAAGAAGTGATACAGGAGGAGGAAAGAGGGAAGCGAGAAGTAAAAAAAGGAGGAAAAGGAGAAACATAGGTGGAAAGAGAAAACACGAAATCAGGCGCTTGTCTCATATTAGAAGAAATAGAAATGCTGAGGGAGGAGACTTTCGAGTATTGTTGTTTTGGAAAGGTAATTTGAACATATGGATGGAAACTGCAGAAAAAGACTTATATGCCACTGGGAGACATACACCAAATTCATATTTTCAATCAAGTAATTTTTCAGGATTTTTACGAACCTAAGCTTTCGTATATATTATTACGTGCATAATATTTTACGATATATTTATCACATTTAAAACTCGACTTATTTTCTCCATTCATTCACTTGCATACTTCGATCAAATCCCTCTATACTCTTCACCTTTCCAGAATATATAAATTTAGCTATCTAACCTTTCTTCTATACAAAGGTTTCCAATTACCAGGATCAGATTTTCAACTTTCTCTATTCATTTTCTAAGGATTTTGATCCGTTGTAAAGAATGGTGCCAAGATTGATCAGAAATATCTAAATGTTATCTAAGAAGGATGAGTTAATGCTTAAGAATATTTATGGAAGTTTTGGTACAATACTTCAATTCAAAAGTTATAGTAAACAGTTGCTTCTATTTCGAACATTTATTCACCGTTTTTCTGGGTTAAGAGCCTTATTGATGCTGTTAGCCAGACAGCTCTCGCCAACTCATCCTCCTGTTTAGATGGTACTTTTTAAAATGGACTCTATTGACTCTAATGTATTGACCATGTACGATGGTCAATACATGGACTTGTGGACCATCGTACATGTATTGACGTAATGGACAATTAGACAGTATAATTTGATACTATTCACTTTAAATTTGATACTATTCCGGAAAAATTTAAGCTAAAAAACTTATAAATTCCTGGGTATATAATTACATATATATGTACTATATTAGGCCTTGAACAGCTTGTATCAGGCCTACGATGGTTATCTTAGGTTTTATTCGCAATACAAATACAAAACTGTTTCCTGTTTATCCAAAACAGAATAAAATCAAGTTCTTCTCTCTCTCTCTATTTGTGCATTACGTCAAAAATGTGTACGATGGTCCACATCGTTACTCTAAGTCCTATATATGCAGGAATACGGGCTGTAATATCGTATGATCTAGATATTGTATATATTTGCAAAAATCCTACGGTCAGTGTATAATTCTTCAGCAAATACATGTACATAGAAATAGTAATAGTTTTTGTAACTGGCTGGCATTATCATTATAAGGTGTGCTGGTAAGATGAAATTGTTAGTGTGAAGATCTCCGCTGAGGTCTCATTAAGACCGTCTGTGGCCTCTGTAATCCTTTTTGCACTGCCTCTCATGGGATGAGAATGGGGCGCACAATAAACTAGCGGCCTCCAAGGGCAACAGATAAGTCAAAAGTCGTGCGGCAGATATTTACTAACACAGTCATCATTTCCTAGGATATGAATCTTGTAACTACCACCCGTAAATTGCCTCTCCAAATATGTATTGGATTTAAAGTGTATCTGAGTAGTTTACAGATGCATTTAATCTTCAGAATATATTTCCCGCCTTATTTTTAATAATCTGTTATTTGCTAATGCTTGGGAAAGTATGATTGGTGAGAGGGATGCTTACGGGAGAAAGATTAGGGAGAGGGTTGCTTGGAGTATGGAAGATTGATGGGGGGATGCTGGAGTAAGGGAGATTGATGATAGAATGCTGGAGATGAGGGGGTTTGACAAGAAGGATCCCATGGTCAGAAGGAAATAATGTGAGGGATGCTTGAAATGAGAAAGAGTGATCAGAGATATGCCAGGAATAAGGAAGAATGATGAGAGGAATGTTCAGGGTGAAGAAGATTCATATAAACGATGCTAGAGTGAGGAATATAGAAGATAGGGATGCTTAGGGTGAAGAGAATTGATGACGGTGATGCTCGGAATGAAGCCGATTGGTGAAGGTGATGATGGAGATGAGAACTGATGAAAGAGATACTGGGGTATAAAGCTTGAGGATAAGGATGTTGAGGTGATGATGAATGATGATGGATGCTGGGGGTGAAGAAGATTGATGAGTGGAATGCTGAGGGGGTGAGAGAGGTTGATGAGATAGATGTTGAAGAGAGAAATATTAATAATCCGGATTATAGGGATGATAAAGATTGAAGAGAGGGAATATTTTGATAATAAAAATCAATGAGTGTGATGCTGGGTTGAGGACGATTGATGATTAGAGGCTGTGGTGAAGAAGATTCATAAGAGGGATGCTTGGGTTAGGGAATAATGATGAAAGAGATGCTGAGGCTAAGGACGATTGATGAGAAAGATGCTGGATTGAGGAAGATTGATAAGAGCGATGCTGGAAGCAAAGATGAACGATTAGAGGGATGCAAGAGGTTAAGAATCTTGATGAGAACGATGCTGGACGTGACGAATATTGCTGAAAGATATTCTGGGAAGGAGGATGAACAATGAGAGCGATGCTAGGGGCTAAGAGGATTGATGAGAGGAATACTGGGGGTGAGGAAGCTTGGTGAGAAATGTTCTAAGATTGAAGAAGATTGATGAAAGAGATGCTAAGGGGGATTGATTGGAGAGAGAGCATTTGAGGGGGGGGGGGGGGAAGGTTGATGAAAGAGCTGCTTGAGGAAAATAAATATTGTGAAGAGTAATCCTTGGCAAGAAAAATTGGTGTAAATGTTGCTGGAGATCGAGGAAGGAAAAATGAAACTTAGAAAAAAGTAGATGTGGGAAAGATAGAGTTGGATGTAAAGATCCTGAGGAAAAGGGAGATTGGGATATATGGTTGTTGGTGATTGATTTGCTGCGGGACAGACTTGTTTATTTTTCCCGTCACATGACTGAGCAATATCCCGGGATCCATTTTGTTTGTTTTTATTGTGGTGGTTGCAGTACTGAGAGAGAGAGAGAGAGAGAGAGAGAGAGAGAGAGAGAGAGAGAGAGAGAGAGAGAGAGAGAGAGAGAGAGAGAGAGAGAGAGAGAGAGAGAGAGAGAGAGAGAGAGAGAGAGAGAGAGAGAGAGAGAGAGAGAGAGAGAGAGAGAGAGAGAGAGAGAGAGAGAGAGAGAGAGAGAGAGAGAGAGAGAGAGAGAGAGAGAGAGAGAGAGAGAGAGAGAGAGAGAGAGAGAGAGAGAGAGAGAGAGAGAGAGAGAGAGAGAGAGAGAGAGAGAGAGAGAGAGAGAGAGAGAGAGAGAGAGAGAGAGAGAGAGAGAGAGAGAGAGAGAGAGAGAGAGAGAGAGAGAGAGAGAGAGAGAGAGAGAGAGAGAGAGGAGAGAGAGAGAGAGAGAGAGAGAGAGAGAGAGAGAGAGAGAGAGAGAGAGAGAGAGAGAGAGAGAGAGAGAGAGAGAGAGAGAGAGAGAGAGAGAGAGAGAGAGAGAGAGAGAGAGACAGAGTCAAAGAGAGAGAAAACCAGAGATTAAACATTAATTAGTAACATAATTACACACAGTTATGGACTCGGAATGATAAACTCGAATAATCATCATTATTATCATTATCAGTAGGAATGATAAACCTACTCGAAATCAAAAAGGAGAAATGCAAACTTTGCTAAACGCGGCAAATAAGTGAAATAATGAGAATTATCAGACGTTCAAATCAACGACCAAGAATCTAAAGACAGAATTACAAATTTAAAAATAGAACAAATAGGACCTCAAGGGTAGATCTACCAAGAGTTAAAGGCCAGAACTTCCAGACGCTTAAAGATGGAAATACAACGATTTTGAAGACAGAACTACCAGTAATATTTCACTGGTAGTTGCGAACTTCAGGAGTTGCGTAACGCAATTGGTTATAGATTTATGATTCTAGTGATCACTGCACCACTACATTCCGTGGTATTACAACTAAATAGGAGTTGCACCTGAGGTGCCCTGAGGCAAGGAAATAGTTAGCGTGTGACGAACGTGGCGCGAAACGGATGATGCGTGACACAAACGTAGAGTCACATGCATGTGACGTGACACGAACGACATACAGGTTTCGTGACATGAATGCGAATTGAGACAAACATGGTTTGGCTTAATAGTTCGTGGGGCCACGCACTTTGAGAGTACAGCTCGAGTGCGTTGCAGGGCAGGTCTTAATCTCGACACTCCGCCTCGCCTGCACGCTGGGGGCGCAGCAGGAAATTGCCTTAATAACCAAAGGCACCGGTTGAGGCAACTTCTCAAAAAATTAAGCCATTTGCTGAAACAATCAAAACCTAAAACACACACACACACACACACACACACACACACACATGTTGGCCAGCCGGGCATATGCCGCTGATGTTATCCGCTTGATATGTGCTGCAGGAGACAGGTCTGGCGTGATATCAACCCCCAAGTCTTTTTCCTTCTCTGACTCCTGAAGAATTTCCTCTCCCAGATGATACCTTGTATCTGGCCTCCTGCTCCCTACACCTATCTTCATTACATTACATTTGGTTGGGTTAAACTCTAACAACCATTTGTTCGACCATTCCTTCAGCTTGTCTAGGTCTTCTTGAAGCCTCAAACAGTCCTCTTCTGTTTTAATCCTTCTCATAATTTTAGCATCGTCCGCAAACATTGAGAGAAATGAATCGATACCCTCCGGGAGATCATTTACATATATCCTATCTTGTTTCTGATATATGTAAATGATCTCCCGGAGGGCATCGATTCATTTCTCTCAATGTTTGCGGACGATGCTAAAATTATGAGAAGGATTAAAACAGAAGAGGACTGTTTGAGGCTTCAAGAAGACCTAGACAAGCTGAAGGAATGGTCGAACAAATGGTTGTTAGAGTTTAACCCAACCAAATGTAATGTAATGAAGATAGGTGTAAGGAGCAGGAGGCCAGATACAAGGTATCATCTGGGAGAGGAAATTCTTCAGGAGTCAGAGAAGGAAAAAGACTTGGGGGTTGATATCACGCCAGACCTGTCTCCTGCAGCACATATCAAGCGGATAACATCAGCGGCATATGCCAGGCTGGCCAACATACGAACGGCATTCAGAAACTTGTGTAAAGAATCATTCAGAACTTTGTATACCACATATGTCAGGCCAATCCTGGAGTATGCAGCCCCAGCATGGAGTCCATATCTAGTCAAGGATAAGACTAAACTGGAAAAGGTTCAAAGGTTTGCCACCAGACTAGTACCCGAGCTGAGAGGTATGAGCTACGAGGAGAGACTACGGGAATTAAACCTCACTTCGCTGGAAGACAGAAGAGTTAGGGGGGACATGATCACCACATTCAAGATTCTGAAGGGGATTGATAGGGTAGATAAAGACAGTCTATTTAACACAAGGGGAACACGCACAAGGGGACACAGGTGGAAACTGAGTGCCCAAATGAGCCACAGAGATATTAGAAAGAACTTTTTTAGTGTCAGAGTGGTTGACAAATGGAATGCATTAGGAAGTGATGTGGTGGAGGCTGACTCCATACACAGTTTCAAGTGTAGATATGACAGAGCCCGATAGGCTCATGAATCTGTACACCTGTTGATTGACGGTTGAGAGGCGGGACCAAAGAGCCAGAGCTTAACCCCCGCAAACACAACTAGGTGAGTACAACTAGGTGAGTACACACACACACACACACACACACACACACACACACACACACACACACACACACACACACACACACACACACACACACACACACACACACACACACACACACACACACACACCAGTTGATTGACGGTTGAGAGGCGGGACCAAAGAGCCAAAGCTCAACCCCGACAAGCACAGATAGGTGAGTACAAATAGTAAGTACTGCCTAAACTGCCTGTAAGTACGTACACACACACACGGGAACTAAACTACGGGAATTAAACCTTACTTTGCTGGAAGACAGAAGAGTTTGGGGGGACATGATCACCACATTCAAGATTCTGAAGGGAATTGATAGGATAGATCAAGACAGGCTATTTAACACATGGGGCACACGCACAAGGGGACACAGGTGGAAACTGAGTGCCCAAATGAGCCACAGAGATATTAGAAAGAACTTTTTTAGTGTCAGAGTGGTTGACAAATGGAATGCATTAGGAAGTGATGTGGTGGAGGCTGACTCCATACACAGTTTCAAGTGTAGATATGACAGAGCCCGATAGGCTCATGAATCTGTACACCTGTTGATTGACGGTTGAGAGGCGGGACCAAAGAGCCAGAGCTCAACCCCCGCAAACACAACTAGGTGAGTACAACTAGGTGAGTACACACACACACACACACACACACACACACACACACACACACACACACACACACACACACACACACACACACACAGAAGTATTGAAGTATATATAATAATATATATATAATATATAATATTATATATATATATAATAATATATATAATAATATATATATAATATATATAATAATAATATATAATCTAATCTTGAAGTATATATAATCTATACTTCAAGATATGATAGAGCCCAATAGGCTCAGGAATCTGTACACCAGTTGATTGACGGTTGAGAGGCGGGACCAAAGAGCCAGAGCTCAACCCCCGCAAGCACAATTAGGGGAGTACAATTAGGTGAGTACACACACACCAGTTGATTGACGGTTGAGAGGCGGGACCAAAGAGCCAAAGCTCAACCCCGACAAGCACAGATAGGTGAGTACAAATAGTAAGTACTGCCTAAACTGCCTGTAAGTACGTACACACACACACGGGAACTAAACTACGGGAATTAAACCTTACTTTGCTGGAAGACAGAAGAGTTTGGGGGGACATGATCACCACATTCAAGATTCTGAAGGGAATTGATAGGATAGATCAAGACAGGCTATTTAACACATGGGGCACACGCACAAGGGGACACAGGTGGAAACTGAGTGCCCAAATGAGCCACAGAGATATTAGAAAGAACTTTTTTAGTGTCAGAGTGGTTGACAAATGGAATGCATTAGGAAGTGATGTGGTGGAGGCTGACTCCATACACAGTTTCAAGTGTAGATATGATAGAGCCCAATAGGCTCAGGAATCTGTACACCTGTTGATTGACGGTTGAGAGGCGGGACCAGAGAGCCAGAGCTCAACCCCCGCAAAGACAACTAGGTGAGTACACACACACACACACACACACACACACACACACACACACACACACACACACACACACACACACACACACACACACACACACACACACACACACACACACACTGGACACTAATTTCTGTTATGAATATAGTCACTATGGCCAGTCTTTATATTCGCTAAATTTTGTATTTTGTTAAGATACATTGGCACAATTATTGCTCTCTTCCAAGTCCTCTGACATGGCATGACTAGTATATGTTTTAAGGAACATTCCCTCATCTTAACTCGTATATGTTTTTCTAAGATGTAATTAATTATTTCTCAAGGTGCTTTTCCAACACCGGCAGTTTTCAACACAGGCAGCTTTAAACACCGGCAGTTTTGACAAACGGCAGGTTTCATAAAAGGAGGTTATCTTGAGGTCATCTTTTGATTATTTCGGGGCTTAGCGTTCCCGTGGCCCGGTCCTCGACCAGGCCTCCTCTTCATTACACTTGCCCAGGAAGCAGCCCGTAGCAGCTGTCTAACTCCCAGGTAGCTATTTACTGCTACTTGAACAGGTTCATCATTGTGAAAGAAATTCTGCCAATTTGTTTCCGCCTCCACCGGGGTTCGAACCCTGAACCTCAGGACCACGAACCCGAAGCGCCACACAGGAAGGTTTCAACACCTGCAGCTTTCACACATTTCGAATATATATATATATATATATATATATATATATATATATATATATATATATATATATATATATATATATATATATATATATATATATATATATATATATATATATATATATATATATATATATATATATATATATATATATATATATATATATATATATATATATATATATATATATATATATATATATATATATATATATGCGAACAAGCCTGAATGGTCCCCAGGACAATATATATATATATATATATATATATATATATATATATATATATATATATATATATATATATATATATATATATATATATATATATATATATATATATTCACAATGACAGCGGCGAACTAAGAAACAAATAGTGCAAATTTCGACTAATGAATCGAATATAAGCGGAGAGGAGCACAACGAAAAACACTTTGACCAGATAGGATGACTGGAATGAAATCAGTTAGTGGCCTTGACGATCCGTTACGTCGACTCTTGAAACAATCGCTGGAACATAACAGGTGCAATGGGTACATGCGAAGTTTTGCTTTAGGCAGGATAGAAGTGTAGGTAATGGATTATAAATAGGATTGGGGATGAGTGGAATTTGCTTCCAGGTATCATTATAAGGAGACACAGTTTACCAGGTCGCAAGAGTAGATTGGAGTGGTATATAGGTGAGACGGGGAGTATTCAAAATGTACCCGCCTACTATATGGATTAAAAAACAGTCTACGGTGGTCCCTAATATTAATATATCGATAAATCACACTAACGTGATGTACGTCTAACGTCTAAGGCTTGTGCTCTGCAATACCCAGAGTATTGGCTCGAATCCTCATCATGGCTCCAACGGATTTCTACATTAATACATGGTATCAGGCAGGACAGTACAGTAGTCAACGAAGATCACAGGTGTTGCAGCAGCAGCGAAGAGTCACCCCGGAATTGAAAGGTCGATGGACAATGTGTGGAAGAGTAGGACTGGCGGGACGCTGCATGTGTACTAACACAACAGGTCAGTCTTATCCAACAGTGTTCAAAACACAAAACTCCGTCACGACAGTCAACCAGTGTTGTACCTAATAGACCAAGTTGCTGAACAAGCTCCGTTTTCTAGAAATAAGATTTTCTAAATTGTTTTTGCATGGAATGATAAAGTTTTCCATTATATTACATCGGATGATTTTTCTTTATATTACTTAAAAGTAGAAATTTAATAATTAATTTGATAGAAATTTAATCTAACTTAACTTAAGATAACTGAGTCACTAATTTATGTTATTAATATACCATTATAATATTAATTCAAATACATCAATTTGAAAAAAAATATGACAAAATAACAAAAATTACTCTGCCTGTTTAACAAATCAGGCCTTGCATAATAAGCCAAGTAGTGCATTCTGGATATTGCGAACGACATATATATATATATATATCTAGAGTAAAATGCTATATAAAGTAGTTGTGGATAGTAACTTATAGTTTAGTATATACGCTTGGCCAGAGCGAGTAGGGATCTCTGAATATTTTATACTCCACACTTTGGTTGCAATTTACTAAATATTTTGTGAGATATTGATTTTAGTGTAGGAATAACTCTCTCAGGTTTACAGTGAATATTTTTTTCTTACTTGATTAATTTTGAAAAGAGAATAAGCCTAAATATGTTTTATTAACAATTAAATTCATACACGCGTTTGCCAACGACAACATTCTCTCAAATGGTGATTTACGACTCCAGTTAAACCAAGGAGACAACCCAGCAAACCACATCGGATGTTCAGAACACATTTATAATCCATTAGCTCTCAAACCTGGAATACGTGCATTCAGGTTCAGAATCAATATCAAACTACTCGGTCTGATATTTCCACTGTGGGTCTTCAAACCCTAGGCGGAAAACCTGAACTAACCTCACCGTTCAGAAAACCCCGAAAATTTTTGGGTAGGTTAGGTTCCTAACCCACGGTTACCTTGGATACCATGTGTTGAGACCTACTGATTGCACAAAGGGATTAATTTATGATCTGCAAAGTGAGAATAAATTGATGCATTGCTGTTTGGCGCTTGGAAGTGTATGCTATGCATGTCAATGCAGCTATCTAGGTCAACATGCAACTGATTAAGAGTAATATCTCAACAAACAACTATTGTTAGAGGTGCATGTCTTGGTAAGTGATATGAACTGTGGGATATAGCTTTAGTAGATCAAATCAACATTCTAACCCAGTTATAGTTAAAACATTGTGTCTGGAGGTGTATAATATTATCCATGTGAGAGTTAGTGACTGACTCAACGAAATAAGTATTATTCGGTTACCTGAGGTTTCCAGGACTTTATAATGTGTAGGTACAGTGTACTTGTACACTGTACAGGTACAGTCTACCAAATCACTGTACAGGTACAGTGTAGCGTCAACTGATACCTAAGTATCCAGCCCGTTCTGTCGAGCGATTACAACGTCACTAAACTGTTACTAGTTACCCGAACCTAACCTAACCAAGGACTCGTGAAGGGAAAACGAGACATCAAGTGAATTTTGCGAACCGCTTGGATTTTTACCCCATCAGTTTTTTTACCTTAGGGGATAAAAATGCGATGAACTGATCGAGAGAACGAGTTGGATTACCTGTTGGTAATCCTGTTTATGTGAATTATTGAATTAATCCTGTTTAAGTGAATCGCATCACGTCACAGGAGAAGGTAAACGGATGCCCTATCACCACACAGGAGAGGAAAATCATGACATGATCAACATAGTGACCTATGACCCATCCATGCCCCCATAACTCACCTCCCATCACCACACAGGACAGAGTCAGTGGGGTGCCCTCATTAACCGGACCGATCTTGCGTCTCACAACCATACCGTCGCCGTTGTAGATAACCAGCTTATCCGGCGGTTCTGTAGGGGAGGAAATAACTGTTAGCAGGAGACTAGATGAGAACAAAAAACTGGTATTAAGTGACAGAGATGGGGGAATAGACAGTATACCAGGATGGGGAGTTATTAGAATATGGGATAAGAGTTGGGATAGTTCCGGAATGGAGAGTTGAGAGCATATACCGGCATGGGGAATAGAGAGAATATACCTGGATTGGGGATTGAGAGCAAATCAAACTGGGGAGTTGGCAGTATATTGGGATTAGGTAGTTAATAGTATACCAAGATGAGACACTGAGAGTTTACTGCGATGGAGAGTTGATAGTAAAATACAATGGGGAGTTATTAGTATATCAAGATTGGAAATTAAACTATAACGGGATAAGCAGTTGATAATGTACCAGTATGGAGAATTAAGAGCATACAGGTATGGGAATCTTAAATTATACCAGAATGGATACTTAGCAGCGTACCAAGATGGGGAGTGGATAGAATATCAGGTTTGGAAATTATTTGTCGGTACGACCTTGATAAATATTTAAATAATAAACAGTTATGCAGATAAATTGAGAAATGGGTTTACTGAGATAGACAGACATATAGATACATATATATTGTGATTTATACATGTTTAATAATAGATATATAGTGTATATACATATGTACCATTAGATACACACACACAGACACACACACACACACACACACACACACACACACACACACACACACACACACACACACACACACACACACACACACACACACACACAAACACACACACACATACACACACACAGGGGCCTCGTAGCCTGGTGGACAGCGCGCAGGACTCGTAATTCTGTGGCGCGGGTTCGATTCCCGCACGAGGCAGAAACAAATAGGCAAAGTTTCTTTCACCCTAAGTGCCCCTATTACCTAGCAGTAAATAGGTACCTGGGAGTTAGTCAGCTGTAACGGGCTGCTTCCTGGGGTGTGTGTGTGTGGTGTGGGGAAAAAAAAAAAAGTAGTTAGTAAACAGTTGATTGACAGTTGAGAGGCGGGCCGAAAGATCAAAGCTCAACCCCCGCAAGCACAACTAGTAAACACAACTAGTAAACACACACACACACACACACACTCACACACATATATATATATATACATATATATATATATATATATATATATATATATATATATATATATATATATATATATATATATATATATATATATATATATATATGTATAGTGATGGATACACAAACGAACATATACAGTACAACTTACAGAGAAACAAAGAGAAAAACGAGAGTGAAGCAAACAGATTCAAAACCTTACTACCTAACTCTGGAACCTCGATTCACCTTTCACCTACTCCCACTCCACACCTCTTCATCCCTCTCCTACTTATTCCATCCCCCTTCCCACACCTTTTCTCCCCTTCCAGCCATTCCCTCTCCCTATTTCTTTCCTCCCCCACCCCTCCCATCCTCGTCCACTTTCTGCTTCCCCCAGTTCAGTGTCCAGGAAGGCCAACCCACAGTGGATTAAACCTGATAAATGCCGCATTATAAGAGACTAGTGAGCAAATATTCCTGCACTGGAGAATAATAAGCCGGGCAAGTTATCGTCTGTCACGCTAGCTGGAGCGAAGAGGGCGAGGTTGTATCCAAGCGGGGTGGACTGTTGTGTGTTGTGTTCTGCTGTTGTGGGGTGCTGCTGTTGTTGAGGGGTGCTGCTGTTGTTGTGGGGTGCTGCTGTTGTTGAGGGGTGTTGCTGTTGTTGTGGGGTGCTGCTATTGTTGAGGGGTGCTGCTATTGTTGAGGGGTGCTGCTATTGTTGAGGGGTGCTACTATTGTTGAGGGGTGCTGCTGTTGTTGTGGGGTGCTGCTGTTGTTGTGGGGTGCTGCTGTTGTTGTGGGGTGTTACTGTTGTTGTGGGGTGCTGCTGTTGTTGTGGGGTGCTGCTGTTGTTGTGGGGTGCTGCTGTTATTGTGGGGTGCTGCTATTGTTGAGGGGTGCTGCTGTTATTGTGGGGTGCTGCTATTGTTGAGGGGTGCTGCTGTTGTTGTGGGGTGCTGCTATTGTTGAGGGGTGCTGCTGTTATTGTCGGGTGCTGCTGTTGTTGTGGGGTGCTGCTGTTGTTGTGGGGTGCAGCTATTGTTGAGGGGTGCTGCTGTTATTGTCGGGTGCTGCTGTTGTTGTGGGGTGCTGCTATTGTTGAGGGGTGCTGCTGTTGTTGTGGGGTGCTGCTGTTGTTGTGGGGTGCAGCTATTGTTGAGGGGTGCTGCTGTTATTGTCGGGTGCTGCTATTGTTGAGGGGTGCTGCTGTTGTTGTGGGGTGTTGCTATTGCTGAGGGGTGCTGCTGTTATTGTCGGGTGCTGCTATTGTTGACGGGTGCTGCTATTGTTGAGGGGTGCTGCTATTGTTGAGGGGTGCTGCTATTGTTGAGGGGTGCTGCTGTTGTTGTGGGGTGTTACTGTTGTTGTGGGGTGCTGCTGTTGTTGTGGGGTGCTGCTGTTGTTGAGGGGTGCTGCTATTGTTGAGGGGTGCTGCTATTGTTGAGGGGTGCTGCTGTTGTTGAGGGGTGCTGCTATTGTTGAGGGGTGCTGCTATTGTTGAGGGGTGCTGCTGTTGTTGTGGGGTGTTACTGTTGTTGTGGGGTGTTACTGTTGTTGTGGGGTGCTGCTCTTGTTGTGGGGTGCTGCTATTGTTGACGGGTGCTGCTATTGTTGACGGGTGCTGCTATTGTTGAGGGGTGCTGCTATTGTTGAGGGGTGCTGCTGTTGTTGTGGGGTGCTGCTATTGTTGAGGGGTGCTGGTATTGTTGAGAGGTGCTGCTATTGTTGAGGGGTGCTGCTGTTATTGTCGGGTGCTGCTATTGTTGAGGGGTGCTGCTGTTGTTGTGGGGTGCTGCTATTGTTGAGGGGTGCTGCTATTGTTGAGGAGTGCTGCTGTTGTTGAGAGGTGCTGTTGTTGTTGTGGGGTGCTGCTATTGTTGACGGGTGCTGCTATTGTTGACGGGTGTTGCTGTTATTGTCGGGTGCTGCTATTGTTGAGGGGTGCTGCTGTTGTTGTGGGGTGCTGCTATTGTTCAGGGGTGCTGCTATTGTTGAGGGGTGCTGCTATTGTTGAGGGGTGCTGCTATTGATGAGGGGTGCTGCTGTTATTGTCGGGTGCTGCTATTGTTGAGGGGTGCTGCTGTTGTTGTGGGGTGCTGCTGTTGTTGAGGGGTGCTGCTATTGTTGAGGGGTGCTGCTATTGTTGAGAGGTGCTGCTATTGTTGAGGGGTGCTGCTGTTATTGTCGGGTGCTGCTATTGTTGAGGGGTGCTGCTGTTGTTGTGGGGTGCTGCTATTGTTGAGGGGTGCTGCTATTGTTGAGGAGTGCTGCTGTTGTTGAGAGGTGCTGTTGTTGTTGTGGGGTGCTGCTATTGTTGACGGGTGCTGCTATTGTTGACGGGTGTTGCTGTTATTGTCGGGTGCTGCTATTGTTGAGGGGTGCTGCTGTTGTTGTGGGGTGCTGCTATTGTTCAGGGGTGCTGCTATTGTTGAGGGGTGCTGCTATTGTTGAGGGGTGCTGCTATTGATGAGGGGTGCTGCTGTTATTGTCGGGTGCTGCTATTGTTGAGGGGTGCTGCTGTTGTTGTGGGGTGCTGCTGTTGTTGAGGGGTGCTGCTATTGTTGAGGGGTGCTGCTATTGTTGAGGGGTGCTGCTGTTGTTGTGGGGTGCTGCTATTGTTGAGGGGTGCTGCTATTGTTGAGGGGTGCTGCTATTGTTGAGGGGTGCTGCTATTGTTGAGGGGTGCTGCTATTGTTGAGGGGTGCTGCTGATATTGTCGGGTGCTGCTATTGTTGAGGGGTGCTGCTGTTATTGTCGGGTGCTGTTGTTGTTGTGGGGTGCTGCTGTTGTTGAGGGGTGCTGCTGTTGTTGAGGGGTGCTGCTATTGTTGAGGGGTGCTGCTATTGTTGAGGGGTGCTGCTATTGCTGTGGGGTGCTGCTATTGTTGAGGGGTGCTGCAATTGTTGAGGGGTGCTGCTATTGTTGAGGGGTGCTGCTATTGTTGAGAGGTGCTGCTATTGTTGAGGGGTGCTGTTGTTGTTGTGGGGTGCTGCTGCTGTTTTTGTGGGGTGCTGCTGTTGTTGTGGGGTGCTGCTGCTGTTGTTGAGGGGTGCTGCTGTTGTTGTGGGGTGCTGCTGCTGTTGTTGAGGGGTGCTGCTGTTGTTGTGGGGTGCTGCTGCTGTTGTTGAGGGGTGCTGCTGTTGTTGTGGGGTGCTGCTGTTGTTGTGGGGTGCTGCTGCTGTTGTTGAGGGGTGCTGCTGTTGTTGTGGGGTGATGCTGTTGTTGAGGGGTGCTGCTGCTGTTGTGGGGTGCTGCTATTGTTGAGGTGTGCTGCTATTGTTGAGGGGTGCTGCTATTGTTGTGGGGTGCTGCTATTGTTGTGGGGTGCTGCTGTTGTTGTGGGGTGCTGCTGTTGTTGTGGGGTGCTGCTGTTGTTGTGGGGTGCTGCTATTGTTGAGGGGTGCTGCTATTGTTGAGGGGTGCTGCTATTGTTGTGGGGTGCTGCTGTTGTTGTGGGGTGCTGCTGTTGTTGAGGGGTGCTGCTGTTGTTGTGGGGTGCTGCTGTTGTTGTGGGGTGCTGCTGTTGTTGAGGGGTGCTGCTGCTGTTGTGGGGTGCTGCTGTTTTTGTGGGGTGCTGCTGTTGTTGTGGGGTGCTGCTGTTGTTGTGGGGTGCTGCTGTTGTTGTGGGGTGCTGCTGTTG
The DNA here is from genome assembly GCF_040958095.1 of Procambarus clarkii. NCBI lineage: Eukaryota > Metazoa > Arthropoda > Malacostraca > Decapoda > Cambaridae > Procambarus > Procambarus clarkii. The sequence goes on along the minus strand of NC_091159.1, from coordinate 31,894,503 downwards.
TTGTGGGGTGCTGCTGTTGTTGAGGGGTGCTGCTGCTGTTGTGGGGTGCTGCTGTTGTTGTGGGGTGCTGCTGTTGTTGAGGGGTGCTGCTGTTGTTGTGGGGTGCAGCTGCTGTTGAGGGGTGCTGCTATTGTTGAGGGGTGCTGCTGTTGTTGAGGGGTGCTGCTGTTGTTGTGAGGTGCTGCTGTTGTTGTGGGGTGCTGCTGTTGTTGAGGGGTGCTGCTGCTGTTGTGGGGTGCTGCTGTTGTTGTGGGGTGCTGCTGTTGTTGAGGGGTGCTGCTGTTGTTGTGGGGTGCTGCTGTTGTGGAGGGGTGCTGCTGCTGTTCTGGGGTGCTGCTGTTGTCGAGGGGTGCTGCTATTGTTGTGGGGTGTTGGTGTTGTTGTGGGGTGTTGCTGTTGTTGTGGGGTGCTGCTGTTGTTGAGGGGTGCTGCTGTTGTTGTGGGGTGCTGCTGTTGTTGTGGGGTGCTGCTGTTGTTGAGGGGTGCTGCTGCTGTTGTGGGGTGCTGCTGCTGTTGTTGAGAGGTGCTGCTATTGTTGAGGGGTGCTGCTATTGTTGAGTGGTGCTGCTGTTGTTGTGGGGTGCTGCTGCTGTTGTTGAGAGGTGCTGCTATTGTTGAGGGGTGCTGCTATTGTTGAGGGGTGCTGCTATTGTTGAGGGGTGCTGCTATTGTTGAGGGGTGCTGCTATTGTCGAGGGGGTGCTGCTATTGTTGAGGGGTGCTGCTATTGTTGAGGGGTGCTGCTATTGTTGAGGGGGTGCTGCAATTGTTGAGGGGTGCTGCTATTGTTGAGGGGGTGCTGCTATTGTTGAGGGGTGCTGCTATTGTTGAGGGGTGCTGCTATTGTTGAGGGGTGCTGCTATTGTTCAGGGGGTGCTGCTATTGTTGAGGGGTGCTGCTATTGTTGAGGGAGTGCTGCTATTGTTGAGGGGTGCTGCTATTGTTGAAGGGGTGCTGCTATTGTTGAGGGGTGCTGCTATTATTGAGGGGGTTCTGCTATTGTTGAGGGGTGCTGCTTTGTTGAGGGATGCTGCTATTGTTGAGGGGTGCTGCTATTGTTGAGGGGGTGCTGCTTTGTTGAGGGATGCTGCTATTGTTGAGGGGTGCTGCTATTGTTGAGGGGGTGCTGCTATTGTTGAGGGATGCTGCTATTGTTGAGGGGTGCTGCTATTGTTCAGGGGGTGCTGCTATTGTTGAGGGGTGCTGCTATTGTTGAGGGGTGCTGCTATTATTGAGGGGGTGCTGCTATTGTTGAGGGGTGCTGCTTTGTTGAGGGATGCTGCTATTGTTGAGGGGTGCTGCTATTGTTGAGGGGGTGCTGCTTTGTTGAGGGATGCTGCTATTGTTGAGGGGTGCTGCTATTGTTGAGGGGGTGCTGCTATTGTTGAGGGATGCTGCTATTGTTGAGGGGTGCTGCTATTGTTGAGGGGTGCTGCTATTGTTGAGGGGTGCTGCTTTGTTGAGGGATGCTGCTATTGTTGAGGGGTGCTGCTATTGTTGAGGGGGTGCTGCTATTGTTGAGGGGTGCTGCTATTGTTGAGGGGTGCTGCTATTGTTGAGGGTGCTGCTATTGTTGAGGGGGTGCTGCTGTTGTTGAGGGTGCTGCTTTGTTGAGGGATGCTGCTATTGTTGAGGGGTGCTGCTATTGTTGAGGGGGTGCTGCTATTGTTGAGGGGTGCTGCTATTGTTGAGGGGGTGCTGCTTTGTTGAGGGGTGCTGCTTTGTTGAGGGATGCTGCTATTGTTGAGGGGGTGCTGCTATTGTTGAGGGGTGCTGCTTTGTTGAGGGATGCTGCTATTGTTGAGGGGTGCTGCTATTGTTGAGGGGGTGCTGCAATTGTTGAGGGGTGCTGCTATTGTTGAGGGGGTGCTGCTATTGTTGAGGGGTGCTGCTATTGTTGAGGGGGTGCTGCTATTGTTGAGGGGGGTGCTGCTTTGTTGAGGGATGCAGCTATTGTGGAGGGGTGCTGCTATTGTTGAGGGGGTGCTGCTTTGTTGAGGGATGCAGCTATTGTGGAGGGGTGCTGCTATTGTTGAGGGGGTGCTGCTTTGTTGAGGGGTGCTGCTTTGTTGAGGGATGCTGCTATTGTTGAGGGGTGCTGCTATTGTTGAGGGGTGCTGCCATAGTTGAGGGGGCTTCTACTGGTAGCACCAGTGTTTGTTGCTGCTTGTGGAACACCTCTGTTGTTGCAGAAGTTTCAATTGTTGAGGTGTTTCTCTTAACATTGTTATGGTAGGGGTTTCTATTATGGGGATACTTCTATTGTTTGGAGATGGGCAGTTGTCTGTTAGTGGGCGAGGTGCTGCTGGAAGGGCTATTGTAAGGACGGGGACAGCTGACTTTTCGGCTGTAGTTTATTGTTATTGGTGTAACTGGTATTTAGGAGTGTTGCATTTGTTGCGTGTTAGAGGTGGAGTGTTGACGACAGTTTGGTACAATGTTTATTTTTGAGTGGACGCTGTTGTGCTTGTTTGGCTTAATGTTGATTGGTACGGTTGAGGTGCTGTTTCTAGGTAGGGTGGTGCTGGTTGACAGGGTGATGTTGCTGAAAGGTTTTATGTAGCTTCCCTGGAAACACAAACCGAAACTGTGTCTATTTTCCGCTTGTTACAACTTGTAATAAAGTTGTTACATCTTGGCTTAACGTGTTTATGACGTATTAGAACGTTGTTACAACTTGCTATATTGGTTGTTATAACTGGTTAGGAGGTTTTAAAACTTGTTTGAACGTTACACCAACGTCGTAGTTTCGGTGTGTGTTTGGTGGGTTGATATGGATCTGCTGCTTGGTGGGGTGATATTTATAGATATAGTGATTATGTTGGAACTGGTGATATTTGAAAGAGTGATGTTGCTTGATTGGGTGATGTTTCTTGAGGGGGTAATGTTGTTTGATATGATAATGTTGTGTGAAAAAAAGGTGCTGTGGTTTTATTGGGTAAAGTTGTTTGGTGGGGTGATGCTGTTTGACAAGGGGTGCCTCTCCTACCTTGAGGTTACCTTGAGGTGCTTCCGGGGCTTAGCGTCCCCGCGGCCCGGTCGTCGACCAGGCCTCCTGGTTGCCGGACTGATCAACCAGGCTGTTGGACGCGGCTGCTCGCAGCCTGACGTATGAGTCACAGCCTGGTTGATCAGGTATCCTTTGGAGGTGCCTCTCTGATTGAGCCAAATCAGACAGGCACCCTGTAATTATTCCCTGTAAGCCATATCGCTTGGTGTTGTCCTTTGGTTTGATTCAAGTGTTATTTCTTGTTATGATCCCAGTTTAATGATTTTATCATGTTGCATGGTGGTGCCTGTGTTGCTTGTTGGTGCCTGTGTTGCATGGTGGTGCCTGTGTTGCATGGTGGTGCCTGTGTTGCATGGTGGTGCCTGTGTTGCTTGTTGGTGAAGAGGGAACCGCTGTCTTGCTTTGCAAAGTGTAAAAATATTTATATAAAATATATATATATATATATATATATATATATATATATATATATATATATATATATATATGTATATATATACATATATATAACTCAAAAGAGGTAAGAGGACAAATAAAGGAGCACAGTACTAAGCATAAACACGGACTGAATCAATGATTAGGAGAAAATAAAGAAGCGAGGTTAAGGATGAATGATGGTAATGAATGAGACAGGAATGATGGTAATCAGAGAGTGTGCACAATAATTGAGAAAAGAACAAGTTTGAAGAAAGAAAAAAGAGAGGTTATAAACGAAAAAAAATAATAGAATAATAGATGACAGAGATCGGACTAAGAAAAGTAGAACAGAAGGTGAATATCACGAAAAAAAACTTAGAAAGGGGTGATATTAAAGGGAATTTGATACAGGCGAATGGGGGCTTCACAAGACAGCGAGGTGGAGGAGGAGGAGGAGGAGGAGGAGGAGGAGGAGGAGGAGGAGGAGGAGGAGGAGGAGGAGGAGAAGGAGGAGGAAAAGTAGCAAAGAGTCCTTGGAGAAAGAACGTATGAAGAAATGTATGATAAATGCAAGTGAGAGAGGAGAGTGAAATGGATGAAAAGAGAGGAGCTAGGGAGGGGGTCAAAATTTATTTCTAAGGCATAAAATTCACTTGGAATTAGTAGTTAAAAAATATTCAAAATTCCGTAATATCCCATAAAATACAACAAAATGCTGAAACATTTCTGTTAAAACAACAGCAAAAGAGTTGACCTCTCCCCTCCGGAAAAAAGATCGAGAGAACAATGTATCAAATAAATACAAATCATCCAAAAATGTATCCACGTTTCAAGATTGTTTATATAATGCAAAAAATGGAGTTTCCACATGATCAGAGGATCACAGGTTAGGTGGACAATACATATTTCATACATCCTAGGAACCGCAAGCACCCTAGGAGTCCCGAATTGAACTACCGTTTTCCAGGGTATATACTAATGGGTTTAAAAACGATATTAATCTTTCAATATTACTAGGTTAATAATAATAGTAATGATAATAATAATAATAATAATAATAATAATAATAATAATAATAATAATAATAATAATAATAATAATAATAAATAAATAATGCAGATGATGAGTCACAATAACGTGGCTGAAGTATGTTGACCAGACTTCACACTAGAAAGTGAAGGGACGACGACGTTTCGTTCTGTCCTGGACCATTTCCACTTGAGAATGGTCCAGGACGGACCGAAACGTTGTCGTCCCTTCACTTTCTAGTGTGTGGTCTGGTCAATAATAATAGTAATAATAATAATAATTATAAATATTAGTAATAATAATAATATTAATAATAATAATGCAAAAAGAAATCACATTAACGTAATGTATCAATGAGAAAAGATCAATAGAAGCGTTGAGGAGGATTTAAGCCTGTGCACTGGGTACTCTTAAAGCACACACCTTAGAAGACTACACCACGACATGCTAAAGGCAATGCAGCCTGGGATTTGATCTAAATATCCTGAAGTTTCCACTGAACCCCAGTCAGAATTTAACACTTTGCGCGCATGCGTTCTGGATGTGTTATAGGCGTTCTACCTCTCAACGCTCCCCAATTACACAATTTGACCAAAGTCTAATATATAATCGATTTGTCAACCACAAGATGAAATACTTGTAATACCCCAATTAAGTTATTGATGTAGATTCCCATTAGTCCGATAGAAGTTTCAAATTAAATTGCTTTCTGGTTTCACCAAGACCAATTGGTTTCACCAATGGTTTCAACTCAACTCGTTTGTTTCCAAATCTTGCGTATATCGATGCATTAAGTGCGAACTGGGTTGATTACTTGAGTAAATCTATCAATAATGACACATTAAAACATGCGACTGCAAAAGATTGCTTAAAAGTGTCTCTCTCTGCATTTGTTGAGCATTTTATCTATTAAGAAGATTCGTTTACACTCTGCTTTATCCGGCTTCAAAATCACAATATTATTAAAATTATTATTATTTTGTAATGTATTATATTGGAGTATTGAGTATACAGTAAGTATAATATAACACATAATGCATTATATTAACATTATACAAACCATGGCAAGATTATATTCACTTCAGACAGAGAAAGCAACAGCATATTTGCCATTTTGACATAAGTACTAAGGACCAAGTGAGAACATCAAGCATACAAAGGTACAAAGGTAGCATCCACCAATCATTGGAACACAGAAGCCAGGTAAACTGCAGTAGGCCTATTGCCCAATGCAATACTTCACCTCACTCTCGGTTATATATTCGCCTGTTCCAGCTAAATTGTTTTAACTTGTACTTCGTTGCTGAAAATGTTGACATAGTCAACGAAACGCATCTTTTAACGCCAGGCCATTATACAAATATAAAATGAACTTTGGATTGTTAATTATTCAACATCCTTTGTGGTATAAGCATTGATCTCATCCTTTCTATACACATCAATAACCGACATAGTAATGATTTCTATGCACTCAGAATTTCATTCACAAAAATAAATATTTTATGTGTGTATATAATCAATAATTATTTATGCCTATGATGAATAAAATTTTTAATTTATGACAATGATTTTCGTCTTAGTATATGACGGAAATGTCGAGAAAGTCACGAGAGCCTTGAACAATACTTGTGTGAAACCAGCACCGTAAATGCAGCCCTCCACAGGTTTTTACAAAACAAAATGGAATGTTGAGGTATAAGAGCTGATACTGGACACAGTAGGCTCAACTCTGTGAGTACAGCGTATTAAGCAAGCACTCAAAAATGCATTATCGAGTAAGAGGCTCTCATAAGAAAATATTTACGGAATATAGACACGTGTATGTCTCTCATTTTTCTTCTCTCCTTCTCCCTCTTCCTCTCTCTCTCCCTCTATTCCCCGCATTCTCTATTTCTGTATCTCTCCTTTCCTTAGTCTCCTTCCCTCTCTCCCTCAATCTCACTCCCTACCTGCTTCTCTCGCTACTCTCTCTTTCTTCTCTTTCTCCATTCTCTAATTTACCCTTTGTCAGTCTAGCTGTTTCTATGCTTTCACTCTTGGTTTCTATTTTTTTTCTCTCTCTCTTTGAGAACATGCAATATTAGGAACAGATGAAAGAGACAAACATATTATGTAAACAATACCCATTACAGCGTAAAAAAAAAATTATATTTACTCTTTTAAATTTTGCATGATCAACCAGTAGTGATTTATGTTGTAGTAAGAAAAGAATGTAAGTCGAACCAGAATGGACAATTAAAATTCGTCTAAATGGTGAGTTTAGCACAATTCCACATTGTACTCGTTTCAAAGATGCCATACCTTTCCCACCCAAGATGTGGGAAAGGCAACAAGAATTAATGTGCAAAATTGAGCGAAGCTAGTCCCAAGAGTCTTCCCTCTAGAAGTCGAACAGACATTCATTTATTTATATTTTAAAATTTATATTCCATCTTGTGGTGCCAGGGACTCTTCCTCCCTCCCTCCTTCCCTCTCTGAATACTCAAACGGTCAGAGTGCTTTCTCCTGATAAAACTCTTACCTCTCTCTCTTTCATCAACGTCTCCCATCTTTGTCTTCTCTCTCCCTCTCCCTCTCTCTACATCTCTTTATACCAGTCTCCCTCTTCCTCTTTTTAAATCTCTCTCTCTCTCTCTCTCTCTCTCTCTCTCTCTCTCTCTCTCTCTCTCTCTCTCTCTCTCTCTCTCTCTCTCTCTCTCTCTCTCTCTCTCTCTCTCTCTCTCTCTCACGTTCTCACTTTCTCTCTCTCTCTCTCTCTCTCTCTCCATCTCTTTTCAGTTAGAGTCACATATTTCAATATGTATCAGGTGTCTAGCCCATCCTGTTATAATGAAAGTATTTATAGTAACTATGTGGTAGAAAGTACAAATATGTCGTGATTGTTGACTTTCGAATTATTGAATTTGGACAAACCGAAAAAAGATTATGTATATATATATATATATATGTCGTACCTAGTAGGCAGAATGCACTTCTCAGCCTACTATGCAAGGCCCGATTTGCCTAATAAGCCACGTTTTCATGAAATAATTGTTTTTCGACTACCTAACCTACCTAACCTAACCTAACCTAACTTTTTCGGCTACCTAACCTACCCTAACCTATAAAGATAGGTTAGGTTAGGTTAGGTAGGGTTGGTTAGGTTCGGTCATATATCTACGTTAATTTTAACTCCAATAAAAAAAAATTGACCTCATACATAATGAAATGGGCAGCTTTATCATTTCATAAGAAAAAAATTAGAGAAAATATATTAATTCAGGAAAACTTGGCTTATTAGGCAAATCGGGCATTGCATAGTAGGCTGAGAAGTGCATTCTGGCTACTAGGTACGACATATATATATATATATTAGTTAATTATATATATAAATCATTTAAAACTTTATAAAATATAATAAACGACAAAAGAGAAACAGAAGCAAAAAGCATTTAATAAATGTTCACCAAATAAATAAATATTTTAATATAGTAATCGTATTAATAGGATAAATTATAATGGTCAATAAATATCTGGGATGATAGTGTATATTGGAGTTTGTGAGTAATTTGCCCAAGTCAAGTTAGATCAAACCCAACCAAAATGATATTGCAAAAGTAATTAAACACCAACATATTGCACCCAGACTACATCAAGGTCTGCTTTTACTTTCACATGTTTTGGAAAAAAATTTGTTCGGCAGTAATTCGAGTCGAAAAATATTCTTTATTTTTAACTGAGTTTTAAATTCTTCATGAAATCAAAGTGTTTTGATATTGTGACGGAGATCATATGCTATCACTGATTGTAAACACTTCTGCATCATTATAAAAAAATGTATCGAATATGATTATCATTGTGAAGCAAATTAGTTTTAAGATTTTTATAAAAATACAAAATTGAAACATTTCGAAAGAAGAATGAAATGTTTTTGAAATACTGTAATTGTATGAGTCTGTCATCTCTAGTACGTAATGAACCTGATCTATTTTGATAATATTTTTAAATCAATTTGAGTAATAGGTAATGTTATTCAGAGACGTTATATTTAATTTGTTCTGAATTAGTTTTCCATATTAAAGTCTAAGGATCTCGGATTATTCATAGGGCGCAGAATGCTGCATTGTCCGAGTTTGTATTTATTATATTGTGCACGCAGAATCGCGATCTTAGTTCTTGGACCCCGCCTTTCTAACCTCTCCATTTTTCCTCTATTATATCTGCAACATTTATTGTTTTTAGAATACACATACACATCCACAGGATGCAGCCCGTAGCCGCTGTGTAACTCCAAAGTACATATATACTGCAACAACGTAAACATCAGGTGAAAAAAAACTTGGCTCATTTGTTCCTGCCTCGGCCGGGAATCGAGCCCGGCCCATAGAGCGAGACAGAGAGAGAGAAAAGGAGTGAAAGAGTGAGGGGACAGAAAGACAGACAGACAGGCAGACAGAGAATGTCTCGATAATAATGTACAGAGAGTGGAAGAGGTACTGACAGGGAGACATTAAAATATGTTAACAGACAAACGTAAATAAATTCAAATATTCCGGCAGGTAGACAGACTCCCTGTCCCACAGAGAAGGCAAGTTTAGACAGTATAATAATCACGTAACTCGAATAATAAGATCAACGCAGCATTACCTAACTATTGATTAAGTTTGCAAGCTGCTTGTTCGACAGGCGCGGCATTTGCATATGTCCTGAATCCAGTTGACTAAGTCATACTGGAGAATATATCGGGGGAAGAAGGAGAATTTATCGACGAGAGAATTCACTGCATCCTCAGGAATTTATGGCTGTCCTGGTGGGATATTAATCGAGATGGGAAGAATTCATTGCCGGAAATACTCTAGACTTACTAACTGTCGGCTTTATTGTAGTGGAGACAGTTGTCGAGAATTTATAGAAAGGAAAATATTCTTTGTTCATTATTTCTTATAATCAGAGATGCGTCAGCGATTATTTTATTTATGACTTGGAAAATAATTTCTTGGTTTGTTGCCTGCAATTCACCGGGTCAGGAAATGTTACAGGAACATTAGACAGGTACTTCTTACACAGGATGAAATAATATAGGAAGAATTTTCACCCTTTGAGGAAGAAAAATTCTGATGCCCCTCTTTCAATACCCAGAGAAAAATGTTCAATACACATAAAGAAAAAAAAGAGTGGATTTGTTCATTGATATATCATGATAATGTGAGTTATCTGTGTATTGAAAGAAGGCCGTCAGAGGTAGAACTACTGGAGGCCAGTGCCTCCAGAGTGTTTGAGAGAAGTGCGTGACACCCCGGCTTGGCTTCAGTGATCCTTGTGGGTTCAGTAGAACACCAGGTTGCAATTCTTTTACCCGTGCCGTGGTGCCGTTGACATGAGCGTGCATCTAGGAACACCCAACGCAAAGGTTCGAACCCTCATCACAGCTCCTGTGGATTTGTTCATTGATATATCACGATAATGGGATTTCAGTGTGTATTCAACCCCCCTGTTCAGGCGCATTCGGGTTATGTGCTCAACTATTTCATCTAGTCCAGGTGTTGGCCACGGCACATACTAGATACAATGATTAACCTTAAAGACCTGAGGCTGTATTGTTTAAATCCTTGAAAAATGTATTAAGTATTTACACAATACAGCTTGGATATCATACAGGTTTATCAATATTTCCAAGGTATACCCGTCCGATAAATACGGTATACCTTCCAGTGTATACCCTACTTAAATAAAGGTTTCTCAAGTACCCTTTACTTGAAAACTTCGTTTGGTGTTGGGCTTTTAGGACTAAAAGCCCAACACCAACAATTAAGTATAGTCACTGGCTCTCTGACTAACAATTATATATACTTTTGCCTTTCAACCTCCCAATAGTTATTAAGACCACCACACAAGAGCACACTGACCATTCAACAAGTTTACTTTAGTTGTCAATGCAATTCAAATATAACATAACCTTTTAGAGTATACCTCGCGGTGTGTCTATTCATTGCAGGAAAATTTATATGTTGTTGGGCTGAAGGCCTATTAACCGGAAGAAGAATATTACGCTACACTAATAGTTCCCTGAACAACCAGTATGAATACGTTTGACCTGACCCTGAGAACAGAATACAATGAACTATTGAAGGCTTATACGAAGCAGTTCCTACTTAAATACACCCAAAAGTCTTTCATACACATGAAACAATCCTCCCATCCAATATATCTTATGTTACCTGGTAAGTGGTTCCAAAAAGCGACAACAATGGTTCCAAATTAGTATATATATTCAGGTCTTTCCTAAATCTAAACTTCTCCAATTCATTGTTATTGTTTCCAGTTTTGCGGTGATGTGTTTAAAAACTTTACATCCCCTAGTGATGGCTTGAATACAGTATATAAGTAAACTTTTAGTGTATACCCACCGAGAAGCTGGGTAAGCCTCTAGGTGAGTATATTTCATTAAGTTTGGGATATTATTTACAATGTGATATTTACATATATAATAAAGGTGTGTTTTATTCATAATTAAAACATTCGTAATTGTTATGAATGAAGCAAACACATTTCATTTTTTTTCAGGGAAATGATGTGTTATATTCGCATGATGAATCGTTGGGAGTTGGACGTACTTCTGAAGGAGCACTTTCTTGAGTATTTACTCCATTTCCACCTATTTTCTGATCCTTTACAACGCTTAAACTCAGCTGCCAAAGTTTGAGATTGAGTTGGTGGCTTCCAGCACCTCTCAGAGACACTCTTCATACGATCTCTCTCTCTCTCTCTCTCTCTCTCTCTCTCTCTCTCTCTCTCTCTCTCTCTCTCTCTCTCTCTCTCTCTCTCTCTCTCTCTCTCTCTCTCTCTCTCTCTCTCTCTCTCTCTCTCTCTCTCTCTCTCTCTTTCTCTCTCTTTCTCTCTCTCTCTTTTTTTTTTTTGTTTTTTTTTAAACCAAGACTAGGATTCATATAAGGGATGCCAAATAGCATACCTAGTGAAACTGCAAGCAAAAGCTGTTATCCTACCTCAGCTCATCTGAAGCCTACGCCTAGAAACTCATTTATTTCATAAGAGTATACTTTGAAACTAACACATTGGGAACTATCATATATTTAACTTATCTAAGCAAAGTTGAAACCTACTCCTAGATGCCCATTTATTTCATGAGCGTGTTATTTTTTGCTTTAGAAGGAATAGCCTTTATTCATTAAAAAACATTAAGTAACAATCATATAAGGAACAGGATGAGCTCTCTCTCTCTCTCTCTCTCTCTCTCTCTCTCTCTCTCTCTCTCTCTCTCTCTCTCTCTCTCTCTCTCTCTCTCTCTCTCTCTCTCTCTCTCTCTCTCTCTCTCTCTCTCTCTCTCTCTCTCTTTCTCTCTCTCTCTCTCTCTCTCTCTCTCTCTCTCTCTCTCTCTCTCTCTCTCTCTCTCTCTCTCTCTCTCTCTCTCTCTCTCTCTCTCTCTCTCTCTCTCTCTCTCTCTCTCTCTCTCTCGCTCTCTCTCTCGCTCTCTCAATTTATCATACTTTTTCTTAAGTCTTTCTTTGCTTCTCTCGCATTTTCGTTTTTACTTCACTCCATTATTCCACTCATCCACCATCACCCTGCTTTCCCTTCATCCCCCTCCTATAATCCGGTTTTACGCTCCCTCACTCCCTCAATCCATCCGTTCCTAACTCTCTCTTTCAGTTCCTTCCTCCTCCTCGTACTCCATCTCCATCTTCCATCAAAAACCTCAACTATTTTCTAAAAAAAAATCAAGACACCCATTTACAGCTTAGATTAGAGTGGCAGAAACAGAAGTGCAGTGACTTATGTCGTAATCAAATTTGCAGTAATGTATATATGGGTTGTATGATGTATGTTCTGGCCGGGGGTGAAGTGGTATACGATATAACAGTGAAGGCAAATGGGTTGTAAAATGTATGAGCGGATCAGAAGTGCGATGATTCACGGCTGAGCAGAGTATGACGGGGTTGTATGATGAATAATGTGATCAAAGGTGCAGTGGTGAACGCTTGAGCAGTGTATGAAGCGGTTGTATGATGCCTGATTTGGTTAGTAGTCCCTTAATTGAGGAGAATCAGACACGGTGAAAGATTCAGTTAAATATAATTCACTACACTGAGGGACAGGAGTAAGAATATCACAAGAGTAGACTGCATATTGACACAATAAACAATGAAACAAAATTCAAAATGAGAATTATTTGTGAGGCCATCGAAGAGAGAGAGAGAGAGAGAGAGACAGAGAGAGAGAGAGAGAGAGAGAGAGAGAGAGAGAGAGAGAGAGAGAGAGAGAGAGAGAGAGAGAGGAGAGAGAGAGAGAGAGAGAGAGAGAGAGAGAGAGAGAGAGAGAGAGAGAGAGACAGATAGAGAAAAGAAAGAGAGTCGAGAGAAAAAGAGAGCTAAAGAAAAATCCTTGCTCACGAACAGTGCTCGTCACTTTTGCAATACTTTACATTCAATGTGTGTAAAAAGTAATGATATTGCTGGCGCTGGCAACTTTTACCACCAATCAGCTGATACAGGATATTTACAAATATTGCTCTGGCAGCCAATCACGTGGCTGGATTAGCCAATGATGTACAGTTGATAGCGAAATCTACAGCTCCATTCACGGAAAGGTAAATACTATTAATGATGAGCTGAATAGCAACTATTAATGTATTTTTCGTGTTTATTTTCGTTTGGTTTTAAACGGATTGACGTACATACACAAATGTACGCACTTATATGCATAAATATTCCGAGAGATTATAAATGTGTAAAAACAAATTCGCAAAACTACAAGTGAAATTACACACAGATCAGTCAAGAAATAGGAGACCACTTACACAAAAAATGTAATCACACACAAACACACACACACACACACACACACACACACACACACACACACACACACACACACACACACACACACACACACACACACACACACACACACACACACACACACACACACACACACACACACACACACACACACACACACACACACACACACACACACACACACACACATACACACACAGGATTGAGCTACGAGGAAAGGCTAAAGGAGCTGAACCTCACATCCCTGGAAAACAGAAGAGTAAGGGGAGACATGATAACCACCTACAAAATTCTCAGGGGAATTGACAGGGTGGACAAAGACAAACTCTTCAGCACGGGTGGGACACGAACAAGGGGACACAGGTGGAAACTTAGTACCCAGATGAGCCACAGAGACGTTAGAAAGAATTTTTTCAGTGTCAGAGTAGTTAATAAATGGAATGCATTAGGAAGTGATGTGGTGGAGGCTGACTCCATACACACTTTCAAATATAAATATGATAGAGCCCAGTAGGCTCAGGAATCTGTACACCAGTTGATTGACAGTTGAGAGGCGGGACCAAAGAGCCAAAGCTCAACCCCCGCAAGCACAATTAGGTGAGTACAATTAGGTGAGTACACACATACACACACACATACACACACACATACACACTCACACACACACACACACACACACACACACACACACACACACACACACACACACACACACACACACACACACACACACACACACACACACACACACACACACACACACACACACACATACAATCATGAAGCATAAACAATGAATTGAAACGCAAGGCAAAGTGATTTTTTCTTGCGTGGTTGGTAACACACGGTAAGTTTATTGGGATGCCTGCTGGTTGTAGCTAGTGTTTTGCAATGAGAGAAACGATAAGTGTAACCAGATCACGGAGGCACATAAATAAATCAGGGAGGGAGAGAGAGAGAGAGAATAGGATAAAAGAGAGGGGCAATGAAGTAATAAGATTAGAGAGGAGGAAAGACTGGATGCTGGAGATGATTATGGAACAGAACGATATTGGATAATGGGAGGATGAGATGGTCAGGCTGAGGCATTGGATTAAGCCTTACCATAAGGAAGAAATCAGGAAGATGCAAAAAGTGTTGCAAGGATATATGAAAGGCTGAATAGAAGTATAAGTATATTAGGAACAGACGCATTCAGACAAGCAGAAGGTCATTTACGCAACAACATTCTACTGACCAACCAGCAAGAATACTTCAGTCTTACGTATAGTCCAGGACTAAAGTTGTTGTTGTTATAGATTCCGCTACCATACCATGGGCTATGGTGAGCACGTAACTTCTCTGGCACATGAGCGGGGCAAGTAGCACGGCCTATGGTGAGCCCGTAGTGGACTTACCTGCACAGGAGCGGTGCTGTGTGTCAGGACTAAAGTAAACTCTGTGTATATACACCGAGAAGCGGGCTACACCTCTTTGTGTATATATACCCTTAGACCGCTCCTAAGATTACGTAATAAATATAATCAAGAAGCACGCGTTCACATTCTTGCTTTATTTGAGGGAAATAACAGCAGATGTCAAGACAATTATATTATGCTCCATCTTCCCTCCTGTCAGATTCATGTGTGTCACGCTTACCTGATGGGCAAGGCGTGGTAAAGGATCTTTGTCAACCCAACATCGCTATTGGCAAACGACTATCTCTCCCGACAGCCAAAGATCATCACTCAAACCAAACCCAACCAACAAAACACCACCCATCCAGCCATCCAAACCTCACAAACTGATCTCCAACCCTGTCAAGGGATACCACCACGCCCACTATGCACCACCTTGCCAACCACACACCTCCCTGTAAACCGAACATTACACTACCAAAAGAACGCCTTCCCGGTAACCGAACACCGCTCACCATCCCTGCACCCTCACGCGTCTCTTCCAATACTCACAACAAAGAAATAACATTAGATATGCAGGATCATGTTGACGTGTGTTTGTGGAAGGGTGTGCGTAGTGTCCTCAGCTGGGATGTGCAAGATAGCTGTGGCTGTAGCAGGGATGTGACGTAGCCTTATCATAGAAGAAAAGGGGGTTCTAGGAAGGGTGTGTGGCATGGTCTTATCCAAGATGATTTGGAGGGGTGCTAGAGGCAGTCTTTTGTCACGATTTTGATTTCAAACATAATTTCAACTATGCATAAATCTCGACATCCATGTTCGTGCATATATTGGGAAGAATCGTGGTGAGCCGGCAACTATACACCCATCTTTGATATAGTGTAATTAGTTTGTAAAAACTGAGATATGCAAAATGGTAATAATCAGTTTGGTTGGCTATGAAATTGATACATATGTAACTGAATTACAAAATTTAGCAAATTTGATAAATCAGTATATATGATAATTAGTAATTAACTGCTTAACTTATAATTAGTAAATGTATGATTAGTAATAGTAGGGGATGTGACATAACGCACACCTTTCCTTTCACCTAATGTTGTTGATATCAGTTATCCTCCAGTGATGTGTCTGAAGCTGAAAGGTAGTTTGTCAACCAGAAGCGAGAATGAAATTGTAGAGAGATATATCTGACGAATGAAAACAAAATTTGCTTTAAAATATTCCCCCCTTGTTCATTTTTGTTTCCCAACCCAACTTTTTATCCTGCCTGTGGGTCTTATTTCTGTTTTCATTTGCTCATGTAAATTCTTTCCTACAATAATTAAAATGTTCTTACAAATGAATATATATTTTATACATTATTTGAGTTCTAGAATTTTCGTTTTGAAGATGTTAATTGGGGTTAATTGTCAATAGGTTTGAGCATCAGTGTGAGCGACATAGAGGTATATTACCAAGCCTTCATCTCTCCTCTTCGGAAATTTCTCCTTTGCAATACGAAGACTTTTCCTCTGAACTTTAGATATTAATTTGGGCTTCTATAACTCAACATTTATTGCCTACAGAGAGAATTGTGATTAGTCTTTACTTTGACACTATATGTAACGGAATAGACTTAGAGTAAATGGTGTAATTATTTAAATAACGGGGTTATCTTGGACTGTGAGTGAGGCAAAACTGGCAATAGAAAGGCAATAATTACCAAAAAAGAGGTGGAAGGATTTTAATAGACGTTCGTCGTTAACCCTTTACATCATTTTGATACCTTGATACCTGCTTGATGGAGTTCTGGGAGTTCTTCTATACCCGAAGCCTGGCCCGAGGCCAGGCTTGACTTGTGAGAGTTTGGTCCACCAGGCTGTTGGTTGGAGCGGCCGCAGGCCCACATACCCACCACAGCCCGGTTGGTCCGGCACTCCTTGAAGAAAACAATCTATCATCTGGCAGAAAATCCTTTCAGAGAATCATCATAGCATAAAGTTAAACAATTGAAGCTAAGGAAAGAGCATTTGGACAAGTGAAAAAGCATCCAGAGGCCGTGTCATATTAAAATGATTTCTGATATTTGTTTTAGAAAAATATACATCCTTTAGCTACATTTCCACCATCTCTTTCTTGTCTTATTTTGTACAATACGTTTTCGATGTTTGGTTGAAGATGATCTGTAATATAATATTTACATGTCTTTTACTCTTGCTTGTCATGTGTGTTGTAATAACGGAAAAGTTTCTACTTAAATTTTGTTTATTTAAGTCTTGCATTTATTGCTATCATTCTTTATGACACCTGCAGCCACCTAGTGTTCTGTTTTATTAAGTAAGAGAGTTCCATAAAGCTTTATGAGTCTTCATAAACATATATAATTAATATTCTAATAATAGATTATTAAGACCGTTAATACTATATATTTAGTTTATTTTTTTTTTTTTTAATTTCGTGTTACTGCCGTAAGAGGTTCTATGGATGACTTAGTCAAAATTACATTGGTATTATCTGACGTATCAATTCCAAGAGAGAATATATGAAACTGAACACATGTCAGAAGTCTTAGCTTGACTGAAGGATTTACGAGTAAATTTCGATTAAATATTCTGAGCTGTATGGGAATACTTCTTCCTCCCAACCTACAAATTAATAATAATGTGACAGCTATGCTAAGACCCCCCCCCCCAGGAAAGGTGCTAGAGGTACATGTTGTGACACGGCTAATATGGGTCAGCAAAGGTGCGTATCAAAAGGTGTGTTATAGCCTTCGCTAACGAGGTCAAGGAGCGGTGGTTCATGACCTCAGTTAAATATGTCATCAAAAGGTGTTTTCCCTGTATATACAAAGCCAGAATATAATATGAAATTAAACAGCCATGAACACATGTAAATGAAAATGCTTTATAGTTTACATAATGTACGCACGTTTATATAGACATTATGTATTTCCCTACTAGATAAAGCACTCAACCAAGGGAAGGATAAATGTCACTGAAAGCGCCTGTCTCTCTGTCAGTTCCTGTGTCTGTCTCTGGGCGTGCCTGTATATTATTATATACATCATCCATCCCGCAGAACCTGTCAGTCTGACTGCCTGCCTGTCTGTCGTGCCTTTCCGGTTCCCCTCATCCATCTCTCTCAGTGTAACTCAAATCTTGTGTCACTCAAATGCAACATTTCCGCAGTTTTTTGTCAAACGCAAACGTGGTGTTTTTTTGCTAATGGTGTGTGTGGTTTTTTGGTAATGTTTTGCGATGTTTTTGGTTACTGGTTTGCCTTGTTTTTGTTATTTTTGTGTTTATTGATAATATTTCTGGTGTTTTTCCTACTATTTGCAGTGTTTTTTGGTCAATGTTTGAAAAGTTAATTTAAAAATTTGTGTGGTGTTCTTGATAAGGCTTTGCAGTGTTTTGGCCAAATGTTTAAATTTATTTTGTTAATTCTTTGTACTTTTATAAATATTTGGCGGGGTTCTTTGAATTTTGCTTGCGTTGATCTATCCCAATACGGTGCATTTTGGAGAGAACGTGATCTAATGCTACAATTTGAGTCAAACAATACTGAAAGCTAGTTAATGTAGACTTTAGTTATGTGAATGTGTTTGTACGTTCCTCAGTGTGTTGGGGAGTGGTGATGAGGAAGATCACAATTTGTGTGAGGAAGGCAGCAGAGTGCGTGTATGTTTGTGAGTTTGGTGAGTGCGTGTGTGTGTGTGTGTGTGTGTGTGTGTATGTGTGTCTGGTGAGTGTGAGGCCTCAGTGTGAGGCGTGTGTGCGTGAGTCTTGTAAGTGCGTGTGTGTGTGTGCGTGAGTCTGGTGAGTGTGAGGCCTCATGAATTTGAGATAATCTGAGAATGTAGATGAACGCATTGCCAGAAAAAAACAGCAAAACCTAAAAAGGCAAAAAAAAAACGAAAAAAAAAACACAAAAATTAAAAACATTGAATAACACTAGGAACTAAAAAAAAAAAAAAAAGAAAAAAAAGTAGCGAAACCCGAATGAAACAAACTAAAAAACACCAGAATTACACAAAAGAGTAATCAGTTTTCACGTTCAAACTAAAACTGGAAAAAAAATATTGGTTGAGATAAAAGAAGGATGAATTAGAAGAAACAATTCAAGGAGATCGGATTCAACAAGACCTCAAGGCCGGGATCCGACCGTCTAGGGCCGATCCTTGGGGGGGCTGGTATTGAATCTAATTGCCTTCTTTAATCCGTACCGTCGGTTAAGGTAGCACACCGAGTCAATGTAAGTCTTGCTTGTTTCCTCTTAAGAAAACCGAGAGGGATGAGAGGTAAATGAGAGGGGAAAGAAAAAGAGGAAGAGAAAGAGAATGATATAAGGCCCAATTTATTAAAAACGAAAATAATAAAAATATAAAAGAATGCAGCAAACGAAACAAAAAAGACGCTAAATTAACAGAAATAATCTTGATAATAAATGAACAAAATCCAGTTTTCCTATTCTTAATTCCTAAATTAGGGCACACCAAAAAATTTGTGCAAATCGGCACAAATCAAGTATTTACACAATAACTCAGAAGTGAGAGACTGTAATGAAAAGTCTACAAGGGAAAGAGCGACACATTCCCTTCCTGGCGCAGTTTCCAAGTCTGAGACTCCCTAATTGGCGTACTTCCCAAAGTCTCCGTTGGTCGAGAAGCGATTACAAGCAGTCCATGTTTAGTTCTTCCAACTACAAGCAGTCCAACTTAGCTTAGGGTTGGTATAGAGTGAAATATATGTAAAATGATATATATATATATATATATATATATATATATATATATATATATATATATATATATATATATATATATATATATATTTATATATATATATATACATATATATATATACATATATATATATATATATATATATATATATATATATATATATATATATATATATATATATATATATATATATATATATATATATATATGAGCCTCATTACCTCATTATGTATGAGGTAAGCTCTTTTCATTTGAGTTAAAACTGTAGTAGATATATAACCGAACCTAACCAACCCTACTTAACCTAACCTAAACTAATATAACTAAGTCAGTAATTCATGTTCGTAACATAATATAATAATAATATTTCATATAAACTATTTAGAAAGAATTTATTGAAAATAAAGAAAATCACTCGGCTAACGAACAATCATCTGAAACCAGCGAGAAGCAATGCGTGAAGCAACGCAAAAAAGTTCTTGCTGAATCAGAGAGGGAATTGCCAAGTGACAGAAGGTATGAAGAGAAGTGATAAAGAGACAAGGAAAACGTTAATAAGAAGCAGAAGAAATGAAAACATGAGAAAGGACAGAATAATGGACAGGTCGAAATGAGGACAAGTGGAATACTTATTGAGAATGGGAGAGAAATGAAAGTAGGAGGAAAAGAAAGAGGCATGAAGTTCCATTCCACTGGGCTCTAGGAGACTCGAACCATGGACACCACGTGTGTGAGGGCGAAGCTTTATCGACCGAGCTGTTCAGTAGTCTTAATAAGGAAAATTTCACTAAAGAGGAAGGAGGCTCTTTAGAAATGAGGGATAAGTAGAGAGAGGTTAGAGAGTAGGGCAAGAAGAGCAGCAGGACGTAATTGGTCAAATGGAACACCTGCCTTAAGGTTCTCGAAGGTCGGCGTAGTTCACACAGCACAGTCTGCAGGATAATTTGGTTTGTGTGTGTGTGTGTGTGTGTGTGTGTGTGTGTGTGTGTGTGTGTGTGTGTGTGTGTGTGTGTATGTGTGTGTTTGTGTGTGTGTGTGTGTGTGTTTGTGTGTGTGTGTGTGTGTGTGTGTGTGTGTGTGTGTGTGTGTGTGTGTGTGTGTGTGTGTGTGTGTGTGTGTGTGTGTGTGTGTGTGTGTGTGTGTGTGTGTGTGTGTGTGTGTGTATGTGTGTGTGTGTGTGTGTGTGTTTGTGTGAGTGTGTGCGTGTGTGTGTGTGGAAATATAAAGTAGATTTGATAGAAAAAAAACACGTCGAGATAGTTAAACCCTATTTGAAAGACGGGGTTCAGGAGCTGGAGATCGGACCTGCCATCAGTAAGTAATAAGTTCCACATTACGAGTTTACAGGCATAATTTCCTCATAATAAGACGAAAACCTTCACTTATTGTTTCATTGAAGTGGTTTTATCTTTTACTAACTGGAGACAAGGAAAGTACAAAGACAGAAGCAGATGGTTATTAGAGAGAAGAGGGGAAATTACATTCCATGGGTGTGTGTGTATTTAATATCTGTGTTTACTATAGTGCTTGCAGGATTGAGTTGTTAGCTCATGGTCCCTGTCTGTCTAACCATCGGATGTCAAATGTAAATGACCAAACGCTCTTTTCATTCCTCGGGAATCTTTTGTGCGTGTTTGTATGTTTGTGCGATTGAGTGTGTGTTAGTCTGTGTGTGAATACTCACCTAGCTGTATTCACTTATATGTGCTCTCGGGGGTTAAGCTCTGGATCATTGGCCCCGCCTCTCGGTTGTCATTCAACTTGTGTACAGATTCCTGAGCCTACTGGGCTCTATCAAATCAACATTTGAAAATGTGTATGGAGTCAGCCTCCTCTACATCTCTACCTAATGCATTCCATTTGTTAACTATTCTGACACCGAAACAATTCTTTCAAATGTCTCTGGGGCTCATTTGGGTACAAAGTTTCCTGCTGTATCCCCTTGGTCGTGTTCCACTTGTTCTAACGAGTTTGTCTTTGTCCACCCTGTCAATTCCGCTGAGAATTTTGAAGGTGGTTATCATGTCTTCCCTTACTCTTCTGTTTTCCAGAGATGTGAGGTTCAACTCCCTTAGCCTTACCTCTGTGTACTTACCTAGTTGTACTTACTTAGTTGTGCTTGCGGGGGTTGAGCTCTGGCTCCTTGGCCCCGCCTCTCAACTGTCAATCAGCAAATGTACAGGTTCCTGATCCTACTGGGTTCTATCATATCTACACTTCAAGCTGTGTATGGAGTCAGCCTCCACCACATCACTTCCTAATGCATTCCTTTGTCTACTACTCTGATAGTGAAGAAATTCTTTCTAACGTCTCTATGGCTCATTTGGGCACTCAGTTTCCACCTGTGTCTCCTAGTGCGTGTGCCCCTTGTGTTAAATAGTTTGTCTTTATCTACCCTATCAATTCCTCTTAGACTCTTGTATTTGGTGATCATGTCCCCCTGTAACTCTTCTGTTTCCCAGTGACGTGAGGGTTTAATTCCCGTAATCGTTCCTTGTAGCTCATACCCCTCAGTTCTGGTACTAATCTGGTGGCACACCTATGAACCTTTTCCAGTTTATTCTTATGCTTCACTAGATATGGACTCCATGCTGGAGCCGCATACTCCAGGGTTGGTCTGACATATGTGGTATATAATTTTCGGAAAGATTCTTTACACAAGTTTCTAAGGGCCGTTCTTATGTTACCCAACCGGGCATATGCCGCTGATGTTATCCTCTTGATATGAGCTTCAGGGGACAGGTCTGGCGTGATATCAACCCCCAGGTCTTTCTCTCTGACTCTTGAAGTATTTCATCTCCCAAATGATACTTGTATCTGGCCTCCTGCTCCCTACACCTATCTTTATTACATTACATTTGCTTGGGTTAAACTCTAACAACCATTTGTTCGACCATTTCTGCAGCGCTTGTCCAGGCCTTCTTGAAGCCTCAAGCTGTGAGTGTGTACTCACCTAATTGTACTCACCTAATTGTGCTTGCGTGGGTTGAGCTTTGGCTCTTTGGTCGCGCCTCTCAACTGTTGTGTGTGTGTGTGTGTGTGTGTGTGTGTGTGTGTGTGTGTGTGTGTGTGTGTGTGTGTGTGTGTGTGTGTGTGTGTGTGTGTGTGTGTGTGTGTGTGTACTCACCTATATGTACTCACCTATATGTGCTTGCAGGATCGAGCATTGACTCTTGGATCCCGCCTTTCGAGCATCGGTTGTTTACAGCAATGACTCCTGTCCCATTTCCCTATCATACCTGGTTTAAAATTATGAATAGTATTTGCTTCCACAACCTGTTCCTGAAGTGCATTCCATTTCCCCACTACTCTCACGCTAAAAGAAAACTTCCTTACATCTCTGTGACTCATCTGAGTTTCAAGCTTCCATCCATGTCCTCTCGTTCTGTTACTATTCCCGTGTGAACATTTCGTCTATGTCCACTCTGTCAATTCCTCTGAGTATCTTATACGTTCCTATCATGTCCCCCCTCTCCCTTCTTCTTTCTAGTGTCGTAAGGCACAGTTCCCTCAGGCGCTCTTCATACCCCATCCCTCGTAGCTCTGGACGAGTCTCGTTGCAAACCTCTGAACCTTTCCAGTTTCATTATATGCTTCTTCAGATGGGGACTCCATGATGAGGCGGCATACTCTAAGACTGGCCTTACGTAGGCAGTGTAAAGCGCCCTAAATGCCTCCTTACTTAGGTTTCTGAATGATGTTCTAACTTTTGCCAGTGTAGAGTACGCTGCTGTCGTTATCCTATTAATATGTGCCTCAGGAGATAGATTAGGTGTTACGTCCACCCCCAGGTCTCTTTCACGCGTCGTTACAGGTAGGCTGTTCCCCTTCATTGTGTACTGTCCCTTTGGTCTCCTATCTCCTAGTCCCATTTCCATAACTTTACATTTGCTCGTGTTGAATTCTAGTAGCCATTTCTGTGTGTGTGTGTGTGTGTGTGTGCGTGCGTGTGTGTGTGTGTGTGTGTTATTACTTAAGTTTAATTAACTAAGTGTAATTAGGTAAGTGTAATAAACTAAATTTAATAAACTAAGTGTAATTAATTAAGCATAATTACCAATGTCTAGCTATAAAACTAGGGCAACAGGCGTTGTGTCCCGTCTACCCAGTCATCTTTGTCATACAAGCCTGTGTCACTACTGGTGGTTCCAGCCACCACAACTTTCTCCAGTTAACAAGTCCAATCTTCAACATTTTCGTTTTTGTATTTTTGGCCTCTTTATCTTGTTGGCTTTAATCTATAATCTTGTCTATGAAGTTGCAAATTTCAAAACTTTCTTCATGGCTATTTTGCCGATTCCTGTTACTATTTCGCACGAAGTGATCATACTGCGATATGGCTTCTTTTCCTTCTTTCTTCCAGCCTTGGCATGTCTAACGGCTGCAGGCTCCAATCACAGCTAATATTCTTATGTTCTGGGAGCCAATAAATTACATTTCTTTTCTCAAATTCTTTTTTTGTGTTTTTTGATATATGGGCTGAATGTTTTTGGTTCTAACGAATGTAGTGATATTTTGTGTATCTATTATTTAAACGCGTTTCTGGAAATTTTCAAGCGGAGAAAAAGCTGCACCAAATGCACTTAATGTGTTTATCTGGTGACAGGTGACTATTCAGAACCATTCTTAGATATCTTTCCTTGTCCGAGATTATTAGTATCTATTTACACAGTTTGCAGGTTAATTAAGTGTAGCTTGTTTTCGCCAATTCAACATTAGGTTACTTGACATAACTTAATGTTCCATGTGACATGGGTTGTTCCATTCACTTATGTTGTCCCGGTCCTTTTGGAGAAAATATGTTAGTCATCTAAGTTCTTGAATCTCCCTAACTTTTTAGGAGCATCTGAAAACATTAATTTACCTCTGTGTCCCCTCAGGAAGTTTATTTATATAGATAATGAACAACAGCGGCGCAGGAACTGAATTTTGAGGGACTCTGGTATTAAATTCCTCCTGGCAGGTATTATGCCTCTGATCTCTTTTCTCATTTTCTCATCCGTTAGAAAAGTTTTCATCCAATTTTGCAGTTCTGTTTCCAGTGTTTTTCAACTTCCAGAAAACTCTAATTGTGTGGAACTTAGTCAAAAGTTTTTTTTACATGTCCAGTTTTATGCAATCGTGCAAACTTTCAATTTCTTGCAATATCTCAGAGACTCTTTCGTAAAAACTAAGTTTTGATATTAAATATTTTTGTCTAGTGTTTTTACTGGCAAACTTGTCAATGACACAGGTCCATATGTAAGAAAGTCTTCCTTTTTCTGTTTTTGTAAATTAGAATTATGGTTTTATTTTTCCATTCAACACCTTGGCACCCTTAAGGAGTGAGAAATCATTCGGAACGATGCGGGAACTTGAAATAGCGTTCTAGTGACTCCCATACGCTTGCTTTGACACACGGTTATGATAGGACAAAGCTATTTAACGCGGATTTTGTCTGGGAAAAGTCTGCAGGCCAGAATTCTCGGCATTGTTCAAAATTATTTTGTCATTGATACATTGGGATTTCTTTTTGTCACTATGCAGTTTTTTACCTTTTCTCTAGGCACCTCTATATGTTCTAAGTTAAGTTCGATACTCGATACTGAACCTGGCTTGCTGAAAATTTTACTTTTCATTTAGTGTTTCACATATTTCCTTTCCAGTTAGTATGAGTTGGTCTCCTAATTGTAATCGTAGGATTTTGTCTTTCATTTTCTATTTGATTTTTCCACTTTATAGAACTGAGGGAATAGAGCCGATTCTGTTTTACATTAATCCACTATTCCACTTTCAAAGTTTTTCTTTTGTCACTCTGTTTATTACTGTATAGCTGTTTAGTGTTTGTTTGTAATGCCGGCATGTTTGTGTGTTTGTCGTCTTCCAACATTGATTGCATTTTTTGTCTATAGTTCTCTGACCTTCCTCCAATTCGTAGTAAGCCAATCATCTTGTCTATATTTGCATCTCGGTCAGAGTATCGAAATTTTGGTGCCGTTCTCATATATCTCACAAAATTTGGCATCTATCTTGTGATGATTTCAGGGCTTTTAGTGTCCCCGCGGCCCGGTCCTCGACCAGGCCTCCACCCCCAGGAAGCAGCCCGTGACAGCTGACTAACACCCAGGTACCTAATTTACTGCTAGGTAACAGGGGCATAGGGTGAAAGAAACTCTGCCCATTGTTTCTCGCTGGCGCCTGGGATCGAACCCAGGACCACAGGATCACAAGTCCCGCGTGCTGTCCGCTCGGCTCTCCTGTTACATCACATTTATTTCCCGGCCTAACCAAAAACAAGTGCAGACAATCACATAAAGAGCTTCATTAGACTCAAATATTATCCAGGTTAAACTCGAGTTGTTTTATGGTCTCTATTAACTTGGATGGAATACCGCATAGCACATTATACTTCTAACAGTACTTGATCACAATTACCTATTGAAGGCAGGTACTATGGAACAACGACCTTTCTTTATTCCTGATAAGTATTTTCTTCAGTATCAATGGGATGTCACCTTTGCATATTTTTGTTGGTTGTCTGCCCTGAACACTATCCCATTTGCAGACGATGAGCCACGATAACGCGGCTTGACGATATAAGGACTAAACCACTTAAAAATTAATATATATATATATATATAAATATATATATTATATATATATATATATATATATATATATATATATATATATATATATATTTTATTAAATATGACCGAAAAAGTAAGATTAATAATTCTAACACGAATTTTCTCAATCTTTCGTACATTATGCTTCACTGTTGGAGGTAAATCAAAAATCACTTCTCCAAAATTCATTTTTATTTCTAGTCTGACGCGACACGGGCGCGTTTCGTAAAACTTATTACATTTTCAAAGACTTCACAAATACACAACTGATTAGAACTTGCGTTTCCCTGATTTTATATCTACATTTGAGTGAGGTGGGAAGGGTGATGTGGCATTACATTTGAGTAAGGTGGGAAGGATGATGTGGCATTAGAGGATATTAATAGGGTATTAAAAGTATCAACACAAGACAGAACACGAAACAATGGATATTGAATAGAAGTGTTTGTAGAAAGCCTATTGGTCCATATTTCTTGATGCTTCTATATTGGAGCGGAGTCTTGAGGTGGGTAGAATATAGTTGTGCAATAATTGGCTGTTGATTGCTGGTGTTGACTTCTTGATGTGTAGTGCCTCGCAAACGTCGAGCCGCCTGCTATCGCTGTATCTATCGATGATTTCTGTGTTGTTTACTAGGATTTCTCTGGCGATGGTTTGGTTATGGGAAGAGATTATATGTTCCTTAATGGAGCCCTGTTGTTTATGCATCGTTAAACGCCTAGAAAGAGATGTTGTTGTCTTGCCTATATACTGGGTTTTTTGGAGCTTACAGTCCCCAAGTGGGCATTTGAAGGCATAGACGACGTTAGTCTCTTTTAAAGCGTTCTGTTTCGTGTCTGGAGAGTTTCTCATGAGTAGGCTGGCCGTTTTACGGCCACCTACTCATGAGAAACGGCCAGCCTACTCATGAGAAACTCTCCAGACACGAAACAGAACGCTTTAAAAGAGACTAACGTCGTCTATGCCTTCAAATGCCCACTTGGGGACTGTAAGCTCCAAAAAACCCAGTATATAGGCAAGACAACAACATCTCTTTCTAGGCGTTTAACGATGCATAAACAACAGGGCTCCATTAAGGAACATATAATCTCTTCCCATAACCAAACCATCGCCAGAGAAATCCTAGTAAACAACACAGAAATCATCGATAGATACAGCGATAGCAGGCGGCTCGACGTTTGCGAGGCACTACACATCAAGAAGTCAACACCAGCAATCAACAGCCAATTATTGCACAACTATATTCTACCCACCTCAAGACTCCGCTCCAATATAGAAGCATCAAGAAATATGGACCAATAGGCTTTCTACAAACACTTCTATTCAATATCCATTGTTTCGTGTTCTGTCTTGTGTTGATACTTTTAATACCCTATTAATATCCTCTAATGCCACATCATCCTTCCCACCTTACTCAAATGTAATGCCACATCACCCTTCCCACCTCACTCAAATGTAGATATAAAATCAGGGAAACGCAAGTTCTAATCAGTTGTGTATTTGTGAAGTCTTTGAAAATGTAATAAGTTTTACGAAACGCGCCCGTGTCGCGTCAGACTAGAAATAAAAATGAATTTTGGAGAAGTGATTTTTGATTTACCTCCAACAGTGAAGCATAATGTACGAAAGATTGAGAAAATTCGTGTTAGAATTATTAATCTTACTTTTTCGGTCATATTTCAATGGGAAAATTACTCGAATCTATAATAGCAAATAAAATTCGTCTTCATCTTGAAAAACATAAATTAATAATTGAGTCGCAACATGGTTTTATAAATGGCCGTTCATGTTTAACAAATTTGTTATCTTTTTATTCTAGCATTGTTGAGGCAGTTGATAGTGGTAAGGATTGCGATGTTGTATACCTTGACTTTAGCAAAGCTTTTGATACAGTGCCACATGAAAGACTGATTAAAAAAATAGAGTCTCATGGTATTGGGGGTGCTATATTAAGCTGGATTAGGGCATGGCTATACCAAAGGAAACAGAGAGTTAGTATAAATGGAATCAAGTCAGAGTGGGAAAATGTTGTAAGTGGAGTGCCTCAAGGCTCTGTCCTGGGACCTCTGTTGTTTATAATATATATAAATGATTTAGATTCAGGTTTGAGTAGCAACATTTGCAAATTTGCCGATGATACGAAAATCGGTAGGGAAATTAATTCGGAGGAGGACTCACTATCACTTCAAGTTGATCTAGATAGGGTTTTGAAATGGTCAAAGGATTGGCAGATGCAGTTTAATGCTGATAAATGTAAAGTTCTGAGGTTAGGTAATGATGATAGAGTTACAAGATACGAGCTAGATGGTGTTGTGATTGCGAAGTCGGATTGCGAAAGGGATCTGGGAGTTATGATTAGTAAGAATTTAAAACAAAAGGATCAATGCATAAATGTTCGTAATAAGGCAAATCGGACACTTGGATTTATTAATCGCAGCGTTAGTAACAAGACACCTGGTGTGGTTCTCAAGCTATATCTTGCTCTAGTTAGGCCCCATTTAGATTATGCAGTTCAGTTTTGGTCGCCATATTATAGAATGGATATAAATTCACTTGAACGTGTCCAGCGTAGGATGACTAAGTTAATTCCCCAAATTAGAAATCTTTCATATGAAGAAAGATTAACAAAGCTTAAGTTGCATTCACTGGAAAGGCGAAGAGTTAGGGGTGACATGATAGAGGTTTACAAGTGGATGAATGGACATAACCGGGGGGATATTAATAGGGTATTAAAAGTATCAACACAGGACAGAACACGAAACAATGGATATAAATTGGATAAGTTTAGATTTAGGTAAGACTTGGGTAAATACTGGTTCAGTAACAGGGTTGTTGATTTGTGGAACCAATTGCCGCGTAACATTGTGGAGGTGGGGTCCCTCGATTGTTTCAAGCACGGGTTGGACAAGTATATGAGTGGGATTGGGTGGTTATAGAATAGGAGCTGCCTCGTATGGGCCAATAGGCCTCCTGCAGTTACCTTTGTTCTTATGTTCTTCTTATGTTCTTATTTAATAAATATGTCTACAGGAAAGACTGCTACCAAAATATACTAATATATATATATATATATATAGTGTATATATATATTCAAAGTGTTCAGTGAGGATCTACAAGGTCTTCTCTGAGTACTCTTTATTTTCTTCTCCGAGGCTATGGGTCCCTACACTTGCACCAGAGGTGGTACCCCTTCTAGGATTAAAAAAAAAAAAAAAAAAAAATATATATATATATATATATATATATATATATATATATATATATATATATATATATATATATATATATATATATATATATCGTGCTTAATAGCCAGAATCGCAGTTCTTCGCCTAATATGCAAGGTCCGATATACCTAGCAGGCAGAATTATTTCCGTTATTTTTAAATATTTCTTTCTGGAAATATTGTTCCATAATATGTTTTATCTTGGTTAAAATAAACTTTTATTTTAATAAAAAAAAATTTACTCTTTCGAAAATATTTTGTCCATTATTTTCAAATATTTCCCACCTCACCAATGATTGTCTAGACACACACACACACACACACACACACACACACACACACACACACACACACACACACACACACACACACACCACACACACACACACACACACACACAGTTCAACTCTGGAAAGTGTAAGGTGATGAAATTAGGCGAAGGGAGCAGGAGGCTGAACACAAGGTATCATCTGGGAGGGGAAATCCTGCAAGAGTCAAATAGAGAGAAGGATCTGGGGGTTAATATCACACCGAACCTGTCCCCAGAGGCCCACATCAAAAGAATATCATCAGCGGCATATGCTAGACTGGCCAACATAAGAACTGCCTTCAGAAACTTGTGTAAGGAATCTTTCAGAACCCTGTATACCACTTATGTAAGACCAATCCTGGAGTATGCAGCTCCAGCCTGGAGTCCATACCTAGTTAAACACAAGACAAAGTTAGAGAAGATTCAGCGGTATGCCACCAGGCTCGTCCCGGAACTGAGAGGATTGAGCTACGAGGAAAGGCTAAAGGAGCTGAACCTCACATCCCTGGAAAACAGAAGAGTAAGGGGAGACATGATAACCACCTACAAAATTCTCAGGGGAATTGACAGGGTGGACAAAAACAAACTCTTCAGCACAGGTGGGACACGAACAAGGGGACACAGGTGGAAACTTAGTACCCAGATGAGCCACAGAGACGTTAGAAAGAATTTTTTTTCAGTGTCAGAGTAGTTAATAAATGG